>NW_024962282.1:712946-886218 GCF_019238085.1 Lagopus leucura
ATTCCATTCCATTCCATTCCATTCCATTCCATTCCATTCCATTCCATTCCATTCCATTCATCTCACACAAAGGATAGGCCCAGTCACCAGAGCCATAGCAAATGCTTTGAAGATGTTGTTGTTTTTTTTCTTGAGACAAAATTTTCAAAATTATCAATCAGTTCTTTTTGTAGTGTTCTATCATTGTAAATTTTGAATTTCTCTTACTTTCCTGCAACCAGTCACTTCTCCAAAGGATAAAAAAAACTTGGGCTTAACATGAAATCACTGGAAATTTAATTTTGGGAAAATCTGGGGAAGAAAGAAGGATTTACTCCTTACATTTTTTCAGTCCTGCATTTGTTTTCATTGGTTTTTAAGTTTAATTTACAATGAATAATGTGCTGCTCTTTCTTTGTTTCTTAGGTTTTCAACCACTCTCCATATTCAAAAATTTTCAGCATTCTCTGCTGCCTTGGGATTGTGTTATGTCTTGTCACATCCATAGCAGTGGAGTGGACTGGCTTGAAAGTCACCAAAAAGCTGCACGCTTCTTTATTGAATAAGATTATTTTGGCACCAATGAGGTATTCCTCTGATTGTAATACAAACAATTGTCATCATTCTGTATTCCTTATTTCAAGGCAGTCTCCTTTTTCTATAAAGTGGTTGTGATTCACGTTTTATAATGCATCACTGAAGGTCACCAAGTATCAAACTACTGAGCAAACTTTGATAAATGGTACCCAACCTCCTCAAGTTCGTGGACGGTGGTCAAGTGCCTCTCCTGTCTGACTGTGGCTGCAGATATTTACTTCCTAGCATCTTTTATTTCTCTTTGCTGTTTTAATTAAGGAGAAAGCACAATAATTGGAGATGCGTGGTGCAGTTCATGCAGAGTGCGTGTCATAATCTTAATCATGGAAGTATTTACTGTCAGCAGTGATTGTGCAAGCCCATGAAAGTCAGGGAGCCTGGATGAGTGTCATCACAGGCATCAGTGGAGCACACTGGGATTGCACAGATAGCAGGAAAGGCCTTTGTCCTTTGTGCATTTTATTTCCAATGCTGCCACATTACAATTGTAGCTTTATTCAAACCTGCAAGTGTTGAACATTTGAAGAATACTTATTTTAGTGTTAACGATATTTAGCTCAGAAGTCATGAGGAAAGGATAAATATTGAAAATGTCATTAAAAAAAAGCAAGCGCTTTTTTTTTTCCCCCCAAGACAGAATTAGACTTTAGATTCATCACAAGCTAGGGGACAGTTAACAACTACGCAGCAATAACGAAGTTTGTATGTTGGATGGGCAAGTGTAAAGGAAAGGACTTGTGATGCATTATGCCAGCAGTTGTTCTTATTATGCATTTTTATTCTCAGGAAAAAGTCAAAACTTGGGATTGAGCTTTGCTTGCGTTTTTCATAAACTGAAGAGTTTAAAATTGCAAACGTGAAAGCAAATGTAATCATGTGATTTACGTAGGTTGGGCAGTAAAGGCAGCTGAGGAGACGTTTGTTGTTGTTGGGGATGATCAAGATTGCTGTTCTATTGGGGAAGCTGTGCTTATGGGGAAACATGAGAAACTTTGCCATGTTTGTTGATTTACTGCCTTGTGTTTGTAGCACAGTGCATAGCTTATGAAAGACAGAAAAGAAATTAAGAACTAGTTTAGTGTGGGTGGTATGATTCTCCCATTCATTGCCTCATTTCAGGTTTTTTGAAACAACACCTCTGGGAAGTATACTAAACAGATTTTCAGCTGATTGCAACACCATCGACCAGGTACTCAATACATACATTTGAGCTCCCATGATACCTTATTTTTTCAGTCTGAAAAATTGCATTCTCTTATTTAGGTGAAATTTGCAGGTGATCTCTAATGTTGAATATTGCATCACTTTGCTTCACAGCTTTCTGGATTCCAAATGAATTCCTCAGCTTTAAATGCACACTGGAAAAACATTTATTTAATTAAGATATCCTGCAGTCATAAAAAGCTTTGCTTATTTTTTTTTCCATCTTATAGAAAAGGGAAGAGAAAGTAGATCTCAATATCCTTAAACTAAGAGCACCCACTCATTTAAAAAGTAGGTAAACCTGCTCCTTTCAGATATGCGAACAAATGAATTGAGAAAAAGGCAAATGCTGTTGCTTGAAATATTAATGACTGAAATTCAGATTTCCATGTTTATTCCAGGCTGCAATGCTTTCCCAAAATCCAGCGGTAAATTCAAAAGCAGACCTGTATGTTTAATGTTTCAAAGCTTCGATTTTATATATTTATTTGTTTGTAACTGTGGGAGTCTTATATGCTATGCATTTATTTCTCTGATTCTGTGTACTTCTTTATGTACCCAGCATATTCCTGCCACCCTGGAGTGTTTGAGTCGCTCCACTTTGCTGTGTGTATCTGCTCTGGCCGTGATTTCGTACGTCACACCAATGTTTCTCATTGCCTTGGTTCCCCTTGCAATCATGTGTTACTTCATCCAGAAATACTTCCGAGTCGCATCACGGTGAGAATATAGACCTGTGTCATTCTGGCTATTGAAACATCTTTTGCAGTGCATGATGGCAGAATTGCGAAGGGCCTTTATTTTTGTCAAAGGCATTGTCTTATCTGAAGGTGAGCAAAATCCAATCTAGTAAAATTTGTTGTTCTACAAGTGCATTTTGGCTGCAGCTCTTTGAACCAAACCTGGGAGGCAGGAGCAGGTCTTTGTCCAGGATGAAAGTTTCTCTCATTTCACATGACACAAGGGAGAGCTCATCGCAGCCTTACAGTATTTAAAGGGAGTTTATAAACATAAGGGAAATCAACTTTTTACATGGGTAGATATTGATAGGACAAGGGGAAATGGTTTTAAACTGAAGGAGGGGAGATTGAGGTTGGATGTCAAGGGGAAGCTTGATACTGACACAGGCTGCCCAGAGAGGTTTGTGGATGCCCAATACCTTGAGGTGTTTAAGGCCAGGTTGGATGGGGCCCTGGGCAACCTGGTCTAATACTTGATCTAGTGCCTGGCAACCCTGTGTGTGGCAGGGGGTTGGAACTTGATGTTCCTTGAGGTCCCTTCCAACCCAAGCCATTCTGTGATTCTATGAAAAAGAAAAGAAAGACGAATCAAAACAAAAAAAAATAAAAGCCAACAGCTTCTGTCCTCCCCAGGGGTTGCATGTTGGACATGTCCAAAAAATGTGGGGACAGAACAGAGAAGTTGATATTTCACCTGCCTGTCCAATTGAATGCAGAAGTCCATAGAGCCAGGCAGAGAGGCTGCAGAATGGAGCATTGCCTTGCTGGTGCTGCCCTTTGTTCCTGGTGGTTCCTGCACATGGAAACATCCTCACTTGTTCTGAGTGTCTTTTAGCATTCAACAAGTTAAAAATGTTAGCCACATCTGTGATTTTCTTCTCCTACAATTGTGCTGCTTCCCTTGTGGTGGTGCTCAACAAGCATTTGCAGCAGCACTGCATTTTTCCTTTTGTGTATGGATGGATCAAGAAGGACTCTTTGCAAGCAATTCTTAGTTCCTCTTGGAAGGACATGAGTCTAAATAGAATTTCACCCAATGTGTACTTCCACTGTCTTGATGACTAAACATGAAATTGAGAACTGCAAGTTCTCATTTACAGGGTCTGTGTATTGTTAGCTCAGTGTGAAGTTGTGCTGTCCTCTGGGGGTGGGGAGAGAACAAAGATGAAGTTGCATTTTGCCTTCTGCTTAGCTGGAACTCCTACTTGCAGTATCTCATTAAATTCGTATTCAGCATTGAGCCACAATTATGTTTAAATGAATAAAATATTGAATATAAGAATTAGTAACAGGAGAGAAGTGAGGGAAGGCAGTGAAGGGGAAAGATCTGTCCGGAAGTCCAGCACTGTGTGTAGTCGGGTTTAAAGAGAAAAGTCCTTCTGGGGACTTCATTCCCTGCTTAGAGACCTGCAGTGCTGCATTGCAGCCCATCTGAATGCTATGTGTGTCATTATTGTGCTAATGTTCCCAGGAGAATAACTGGACAACAGAACTGACTTTTTACAAAATTATTTTCGTGACCCTCTGTAGGGACCTTCAGCAGCTGGATGACAGCACTCAGCTCCCATTACTTTCCCATTTTTCAGAGACTGTTGAAGGCCTGACCACCATCCGAGCCTTCAGGTACGGGTTTTTAAGAAAACATTTCTTACCTCTCTTTTGAGCGTCCTTCTTTGGTTCTGTTCTGCAAGTGTGCAGGTGCAAGTATTTGTCATTTGAATCACCCAGAAATCCATGGTCCCCAAAGCACTGTTAAGGGAAAGTGAAACACCGAGGACTAAATATTTTGCATGTGAAGGAGCTACTATAGAAAACCAGGCTAATGTACCTTCTGCTTGTACTAACCCTGCACACAATCGCACGCAACCTGAAAAAAACTTTGTGGGTAAATGTGATTTAAGGAGCTAAATTGGCTTGCAATTACCGCAGCGTGTGTTGTGGCAGGCTGCGTATTTGGACAGTTTCCATGGCACAACGAATATGCAGCAACATGTTATGGCAGGATAATCTGTGTATGGGCCGATGTCCTGGTAAGATAAACTGTGCACGCTGGTAATTTCAGAAGCTACAAGTTATAGTTCAAGGTTGCTAGCTGAAAACGTGGTTGTTCAGATTGGTTTTGAAAATATGCAACTTGGAGATACAATCCTTATCATCTGTTCTGATGCATTTTTCTGCCAAGGTGAGCTCACAGGAGCAGCCTAGGAACACCTGATAACGTGCCTGAGCTGTGTATCAGTTACAAAATGGCAGTCGCTGATACTCACAGAGTTCCAATGAAGCTACTGCGGCGCTCACCAGCTGCTTTCTCTCTGCATTGGTGCTATTCCTGGCTTTTCCCAGTTGATTCAAATGCAGTCGAATGTCTTCCACGCCCATCTCATCTAGATATCTACACATTTTGCCAGTTAATTATTGCTGTTACTGTTCTCTCTTTGAAACAGTGCTGCTTATTATTCTTAACCTGCAGATTTAATTTAATAATACAATTAATGCAAAAATTAGACTATTTTTAAGCAATTCTAAATAGGATATAAACAGCAGAATGTAGGAACTACCAGGACAAAATCGTGTTTCTTTTTGGCTGAAGATAGCCTCCTAAAGAGAGGTAGAACAGCATAATATTTTCAAATTACTATTATTAGATATTTATTTTAAGTGCCAGCAGTGTTCTGTAGTTTGTAGCTATGTCTGTGTTCACTTTTAAGGAAATTCAATTTCTCTTTTAATTCTTGCTTTTCTCATTTACCTTATCTTTAGAGTATTATGACTGTATATTTTCAGTTGTTGACGCAGTAAATTCTATTGAATACCATCTGGCTAATGCTCTCAGCCAGTTGGACCATTCCCTCTTGGTCCTTCCTGTCACCTTGAGATGAATTCCCCCTTTAAAGAATTTTTTTCTGTGCTCTTTTTTTTTCTTGTACTCTGCACTAACGATGCATCTGTGACCCAAGCAGCTATGTGCTCTGTGAGTCCTGTACTCCATCTGCCTGCCAGCCTCCTGCATCAGCTGCTAACCTGCCTATTTATAGGCCTGCGAAGCTTCTCGGCTGCCTAACATATTAGTGGGAGTGCAGTTCAGACTTGCTCGCTTGAGTGGCCCTAAAAATAACGCTAACTCAGGAATCTAGTCATCTAGTTAGGTGCCAGTTGTTCTTTAGTTGCTCTCCATCCTGTACTTACTGAGAATGCATAGGGAAAGAAACACACAAAAATCCAAAGGGAGATCAGAGAGACAGCTACTGCTGCAGCTATAAATACACCTTCAGCAGATGCCATGGGCTGATATATAGCTTGCAAGTGTGTCTGGCACCTCAAATAGCATTGGTGCTAAGTAATCAATAAATTGTAAATGTGAAGGTTTCTGCAAAGACAGGGCTGTACTCGGAGAAACCGGAGAAGCTAGGGATACCTTCTGTGGACAGATTCTGGTATTTCTGCAGTGCCCCACTGACAACAGTAACTTTGTCTGCACCACTGCTCCGCATGCGTACTTGTAGGAGGTACCAAAGTTAAATAGGGGGGGTTCTAGAAGCAGCACGGCCATCTCCCAGTGGTAGAGCTCTGAGGGCAGTGTGTCCTGTGGACAGGCAGGGCCATCCAGCTGCAACATGGTGTGACGTGAGTGCTTGCTTGCTTTCAGGAGCGACCTTTCTACACTGTCCAAACACACCAATACATGTGGAGCCAGCCCAGGCCCTTAGCAGCCATTTTCTGTTACATACAGCCAACACGTCTGTTATGTCTGCACACACGGCTATACTATGTGAACTGTTACTTCATTTGCACAAAATCATGCTTTTTTGTCTGAAAAGCATAAACCATTTACGTTGGAACTTTATTACACTGTACTCAAAATAACGGTTTGGATATCCTGCAGCAGACAAATTTGAAACATACTTCATAGTTAAGCAAAATGTATCATTCCTTCCTATCAGTGTACCAGGAGCTGAGTTTATAAATAAGCAGTGCTTGTTACAAGCATCATATTGAAGGATGTAAGTAGGGCAAAGTTTATAAAACGGTCAGCTTACAGATGCATAATCTTCAGGCCTACAAACCTCTGTTACTACCCTGAAAAAGACTTTTGTGATACCTTTCCTTCATTATTAGATATAATTACTGACACCTTTCTTAAGATCACATTAAGTTATACCTGTGCAAATAAATATGCCCAGCTAAAAGAGGTGACTGGTGGATTTGTGTGCTGTCCAAGACCCCATCTAAATATGCGTAGCCAGGAGTCATCACCTTTCTTATCGGTTGTGTTCAAGGCAGAATTCATTCATGCAGCTTTTGTTATGAGTGGGTGCAGATCCACCATCAGAAGCTGTAAACAGACCTGTTTGCAATTGCTCTTATTTTGTGTTCTCTGGCTAGTTCATTTCTGAAGGTAAAAAATTTGGTTCTTTCCACTCTGCTGCATTTTGTTGGCTTTTTGTTTTCTGAAGTGCTCCATTCATTAGCAATAAGGATAAACGTGTAATTAACGCTGGAGCTTCCATGACCAGAGGACTTTAAGTTTATGCTTTAAACATGGAAGAGTCTGTTGGTACTACAGCAATGTGAGCTGAAGTTTTAAAATTTAATCTGAGAAGAAGAACTGCATTCTACGTGCACTCATACTTCTTTTCACAAGTACATGCATGGCCTATTTCTGTTTTGTTTTTCATTTCAGGTTTGTCTTTCTCACAGTTGCCATGTAATAAAATAATTAGAAAATGCCCCACTTTTCAGAAGTTGTGCACGGAGTTCTACCAGTGCAATAGAACCCATTTACTCCTGAAGTTAAAAATGCAGTATATATATGTCAAATACAAATCTGTGCATGATGTTCCTGAACTACGGACTTAAACTTCTGAGTCAGGCTCTCCATGAACACAAACCACTCTAAATTAACTTTGCTTTCTGATTTACCAAGACCCAAGGCCTGACTGTTTTCTGATTGGTTTTGATTGCTGTTGTTTTTGCTTTTTTTTTAAGGTATGAAGCTAAATTTCGCCAGAAGCTTCTTGAATACACAGATTCCAACAACATTGCTTCCCTTTTCCTTACAGCTGCTAATCGCTGGCTGGAAGTCCGCATGGCAAGTACTTTCATGTTTAGTTTTTCTCTTGTATACACAGTGAATTGATTTCACTTTATTCCAAGCAACCTAAGAAAATGTCCAACTGTCTTGCAGCCACATTTGAGTTTTGATGCTGTGCCCTTACCTCTATGTATATCTGTAATGAACATGTGCCCTCCCATCCAGAAGTCTGAACAGAGTGTGAATTTTTCCTGTAACCTGTTGCTATTTCTCCAAGACTGGAATAATTATTGAAGATTGCACTGGCTCCTTTGTGTACAGAAGAGTATCAGGAGATCTGGTCTGACAGTTTTGCCAGCTAGAATGCCTTTGAGAAACTGTCAGTCACTGCTAGCAGGCCTTTGCCTTGTTGCTCTACAGGAACATTTCAGTATCTTTGAAACTCTTAATAAGCAGAACGATGTAGGCAAGTTTCTGCTTGGTTTGGGTCCTCTGAAGAGTGCAGAGATACTCAAGTGCCCATTTCCTTAGAATTCTCCAACAAAGTGGCCTGGCATTAAAAAAAAAAAATACATTAAAAATAAATCATTGAAAAGTAAATCAAGGAGTTTTGTGTTGTGAATGACAGGATGCAGTACTGCCATTAAAGGTTCACAAAGCATAGAGGAATGCAAAGTACACATATAGAAGAATAACAGCTTCCCTCCTACAGAGGTCATTTTCTAGTCTGTTATATAATTTTACTCAAAGACTTCTCTGTGAGAAGTTGAATCACAGTTTTAATTAAAGCAGCAAAAGCCATCCTGGAGAGACACAATCTAATAGTTGCATTCTGTCCAAGAACAGCTTGTTTGAACAAATGTGATGGTTGCACCCAGAAGAGACTACAGTGTTTCCCAGCTGTCTCTCATTAGAGAGGATCTGCTCACAAAGGATCATGTGGGCATTTCTCTCACCTACCTCAAGTTTTTTCGGCCATCTCCATCATATGCTTAACATACCTGTGTTGACTTTTCTAGAAGATAGGAGTGTTGGTACAACTCCAGTCTACAAAAGCATTTCCAAACAACACATCTATGCTAACAGCAATACAAATAGGTTCTCAGGCAAGGTCTGTATAAAGTTATGGGGTGTTTTCTGCCTATATGTTGAACTGTGCAATGGGTTTGTGTTTTGCTATGCAGTTATGAGAACGTTGTCATCCTTGGTAGACTTGTAGTGATGGAGCTTATTCATGTTCCTTCAGGAGTACATTGGAGCATGTGTGGTACTCATAGCAGCTGTCACTTCTATTACCAGTTGCCTGTATAGTAAACTCTCTTCAGGACTTGTAGGCTTGGGACTAACCTATGCTCTTATGGTAAGAAACTTAGGACCCTTCTTGTCTCTCCCAAACATGTTTTTATAATTCTTCAGGGCACAGAGATGAACAGGAAGATTGAAGGTGTCTATACATCTCTCCGTGGGTACTGTAACATCACTGAAACCATGTGTTAACTTCAGTGCACATTCAGAGGTTGACATATTTGAGTATATACTTTTTCATTTTCTAGATAAAATACTCACTGAAACAGTAGTTCAAATATGTCAATAAAAATACGGCCAGGCTGCATTACTTTTGGTATTATTTTCCATTGTGAAGAATAATGTTTCAGTGCATCAGTTGTAATTATGTCCCAGTACATCGTTCTGGACTGTCAAAGTGTTTTATTTAGCAAGATGATGTCTTTTCACCTGTCTTTGCTTTTTCTCTTTCTCTACTCGTATCCATAGTACCAAAGTCTCTGTGCACTGCAGTTAGGAAGTTTAAGCCAAAGTCATTGTCACCCTATTGATGTGTACCATTCTGTTTGTCCACCACTTCAGCTCGTCAAGGCTGAACAGTTGTTGCTTTGGAGAAATATAAGCTGCATGCTGGTCAAATGATGCCAACTACTAAAAATCTGGAATTTAGGAGTTTATTTGCTTTACATCAGGTGTCTAACTATCTGAATTGGATGGTTCGTAACCTGGCTGACATGGAGATCCAGCTGGGTGCAGTGAAAAGAATCCATGGCCTTCTCAAAACAGAAGCTGAAAATTACGAAGGGCTTCTTTGTAAGTGCAGTTTTGTGCAGCATGCAGAAAGAGCTTGCTGAAATTTTAATGATTTTGCAGTGTATTACCATGAATAACTTAGTAAATCACTTAATGAGCTGATGAATTTATCATAGAAGGGTTGTTGGTTTATTTTTTCCTTCCCTTGTGTTTCTGGTGTAGCGTCCTCACAGATTCCTCAGAACTGGCCAGACAGAGGCGAGATCCAAATCCAGAACCTTAGTGTCCGATATGACAGCAACCTAAAGCCAGTGCTAAAGCATGTCAATGCTCACATTTCTCCAGGACAAAAGGTAAGTAAATGCAGTGAGTTTGAAAATATGTTTAGAGTAGTACACCATAGAAACTGTAGCTCTGGAAGGACGTACCGCTGTTCATTTTAAGGACAGAATTACAGATATATTCTTTTTTCTGTGAAGGAATGTAGTGCACTGGGAAGAAATCTGCTGCGTGTCTTAGTTTTTAGAAGCACATTATAGTGAGAAGTCAGAACTACACACCACATGTCAGTATCCCAGTGCCCTGCTCTCAGCACACAGTGACAAAAGAAATGACAGTGACCCCATGCTACATTGACCTACTTTCCATCGTTCCCATGTCGCTCCCCTGCCCTTATTCCCATCATTTCTCTATCGCTTGGCTGCATCTCTTTGCTCTCTTTTTTTTTTTCCTCCTGAATTCTGTTTGCCTGCGTCCTTCCTGCTCAGCAAAGCCACCTCTGGATTCTGTCCTTTGCTGGCAGCACTGGCCAGCTCCTTTCCATCACTCTCCAATGGTTCCTGTACACAGGACTGGCCTTGATTTATAACTAAACACTCAGACCTGTAAAGACAAAGAGACAGCTTAGAGACTCTCTTGTGAACAGTTCAGTCTGATGGAACTGTTCAGTGGATTGGAATAGCATCTCCATCCAGTCATCTTAAGTGTCTAACACGCTGCTCATTTGCACTCAGCTGATGTTCATCTTCTTTCTGTGTCACAGATTGGGATCTGCGGCCGAACAGGCAGTGGAAAATCTTCCTTTTCTCTTGCATTTTTCAGAATGGTTGACACTTTCGAGGGTAAGATTACACTTTTTCTGTATCCATCAAGCTTAGCTTCTGGAGATACATTGATATCCCTTTCTTGAATAGCAGCAGCTTTGAAGTGCAGTTTTGGAATCTGTGAGATATACTGTCTGGCCACCTTTGAGTAAATGTGTTGTCATCTGCCATTTAACAGTTGTGCCGTTGACGAGTTGGATCAATAAAAATTCTCAGTCTCTGTAACAGAAGAAGTCCAAGAGTGACAGAGGGTGACAGTGCTGTTAATTCCCAACAGCAGGAGCAAAGAACAGAATGAGAAAATGTTCAAGTTCCACCAAAGATCTGCACACAAGGCATAATAAATAGGACTCACTGGGTCTGGAAGACTTGTTTGCAGTCAGGCCTGCTGCCCTGGAATTTCCTGCCATACTTCTTTTGGTGTTCACTACAGCCACCCGCACACAGAGTGCCTTCCTGTGCATCTTAAAAACGATGTCCACAGGGCCCTTGTGCAAAGCCAGACAGTTGTAGCTGGGGATAAAATTTCCAAGTGCTCAATAGTGATTTGGCTTCCTGAAACGACTGTTCCCCTCTGTAACTAGTCACTGGTTTGAGGTAGCCTCTTACCTTGTCGTTTGCTATGTGTTTGTACTGGTCAAGCAGATAAGTAACATTTCTAATCATTCCTTAAAATTTACAGGTGTACTTCACATTCTTTATGGCTGAGGCTTAGTGTTAAGAGAACTGTACTTGTTGCTGAATCAGAACTTGTTTTGTTATTGAATAAAGGGATATGCGACTCCAGGTTTGTTCCTGCTGCAGTGTACTGCAATGGAAAGTGAGCCATGTCTTTGTCAGTGGCTGTGTGGCATGACCAGCAGTCTAGCAGACTGTCATTTTTCTTTTGCATAGGAAGGATTATCATTGATGGCATAGATATTGCTAAGCTCCCCTTACAGACGTTGAGATCCAGGCTGTCAATCATTCTCCAAGATCCTATTTTATTCAGCGGAACAATCCGGTAAGCATTAAGCACCAGCAATAAAAAACCAGTCACTGTGTGCATTATCCCAACGACTTGTACAGAACTGCTGATAGCAAGCTGTTTGATTTGGGTCTCCTTTTGGAGGATCACTGGCTTTTTTTTGGTGCTTTTATCCACCCCTGCCAGAGCGCACCTCCTCACTGCCTGTGCCTGCTTAGTGTGCTGTCAGCACGAGGCATGCAGTGCCTGGGAAGAAGAGAAAGTAATTATTTATTCCTTTAGGATTGAGTTTAGTGCGTTGATCCATAACTATACAGCCATTCTTGAAATTCTCCTCCATGTTTTTGTATCTGCCTGCCTTATAAAATGATAAGAAGAAAATGCAGGTTTAATGCAGAGAAAGGGAAGCAATAGAACAATATGACAAGTACTGTAGGACTTGTGGGGTTTTGTATCCCGGAGCCTCTATCCTCTGTTGCTCCTCTAGCCAGCCATTCTTTCATCTGTATGATCAAACAGCTTTTTGGGCTCTTCTTTTTTTCTCTTCTTTCTTCTTTGAGTTGATAATGCAGTAGAAACAATGAGCAAAAAGCTCTAGTTTCCAAAAACTGCCCCTTCGTATGTCTGAGACATTTGCATTAGAAAGGAACAGTACGGTCCTCAGTACAGAGTTGCAGCACCTGCAGCTGTAGTTTCTGCATGAAAAGTCATTGGAGTTGAATGAAAATGATGCAGGCTTCTGAGTTTGCTGACTTGAGACTAATACAGGTCCCAGGATTATCTCCTGAACTGGCTGAAATACAGCATGATTCCTTCGTGGCAGAAGACAGAGTGACTGTATCCCTTTGTTTTAATCGTTCAGCTATTCAGAAATACATTTAGGTCAGCATTGGCTGTTCACAGCACATACAGTAGCAGTAAAAAGTAAAACCAAAAAAAGTACACATGGCACTGAATCATTTATTTCTGATTATTGCTCTGTATACAAATATGATCCAAGAGTCACATTTGTGGCTATCATTTTTGGGCCACAGCAAACTGCAATAATATTCATCCGTTCATAAATCCATGATTTATTCAGTTGTGGTAAAGACTCACGTTTCATAATGCAGTGTGAAGCTCGATGGTTGTTTAGCATTTCCGTAGCAGTAAGGACCAAAAGGACATACTGAATCTAGAAGGAGGGATGGTAGAATTTTTGCATTTAAAAAAAAAAAAAAAAAGAAAGAAAAAGCCTGATTATATTCAACATTTCTTTCCTCAGAGTTTTTTGTAATAAAACATAATGATTTCTTGACTTAATTCAGAATAAAGTAAATTCTGCAAGGGGAGATACCTGCAAAACAGGACATTCTTTCCCATTCTGCTGAACTGGGGAAGTGGCATTTTGTTCTTAATCCCAGCAGTGTAAGTACAGACCAAGTCTGCTTAATTCAGAGGATTTATACCAATGAGAGATATGAATTAGGCCCAGATCTCCAGCATGATTCCAATTATTTGCAGGTTTGTTTCTAAGCACACTGAAAGAAACACATGTGGACTGTACAAGTTGATGCTGACTGATATTCTTGAATTGCACATAACTGTAGGTTTAACTTGGACCCTGAGAAGAAGTGCACTGACAGCATGCTGTGGGAAGCGTTGGAAATAGCTCAGCTCAAGCATGTGGTGAAGGCACTGCCTGGAGGCCTAGGTAATGAGACCTCCTGCTGGAGAAGACTGCTTTTTCTGTTCCCAACCTTTCTGTTTCACATTTTACTATTTATAAGGAAGGCAGTTGCTGAAGAAAAAGCTTTTAGGTTTATGGAAAGTGGAAAAAAAATGGTTTCTTGCAGGCACGGGTGCTAGATCCATCTAACTTTGGTGGTGGATGCCCCAACCCTTGAGACACTCAAGGCCAGGGCGGATGGGGCTGTGAGTGGCTGATGGAGCTGGAGGTGTCCCTAAGTTACAAAGCCTTAGAGTGGAAAAAAAGGATGGAGGCCACTTGGACAGGGATGCAGTGCTCTGGGTTGCACATGGCCAAGAGAAATTTACTCTTAAACATGGTTGGCTACTTTAATATCTAATAAAGAATACGTTGAGTTACAGTGAGTCAGAAGTTATGGTTGTTTGGAACAATAGATATAAGCAGATAAAACTGGGTCAGCATCAGAAAATATTGGAAAATTCTGACAGTGAGATATCTGCCCTGCTCTGACCTGTGCCTCTCATAAACACACCTATGTCCACAGCATAGAAGTGATGTTTTTGCAATATCCTTTCCAGATGCTATTGTCACAGAAGGGGGTGAAAACTTCAGCCAGGGCCAAAGGCAGCTGTTCTGCTTAGCGAGGGCTTTTGTGCGGAAGACCAGCATCTTCATCATGGATGAAGCCACAGCATCTATTGACATGGCAACTGTGAGTCTGAAGTGTTTCCAGTTCCTTGTTTTCATTGAAGTGGGTGACAGCTGTTACATGAAAAGAAAAATGGGGAAGGTGATACTATCTATGCTGTAACTAACTTACACCATATTTACTGTGGACTCATTTAGTTCTGCATTATTGGTAACTCATCTAACGTGCTTTTAAATCCTTGTACTAAGAATTGAAAAGTTATTGCAACATTGTTTGCATTAGGAAAGTGAAGTGTGTTGTTTTCATTGGCAGTTTGATTTCCTAAAGCAAACAAAGCTTTGGAAGGTCAGCTGCAGTTGTCAGTGGAAGGTAAGTTGGTGAGCAGAGAAATTTCCCCAACATGGTGGACAGGACGAGTCAGGAAGTTAAAAGTCTTGAAAACAGGGTTGAAGAAATAAGGACAAAGAAAAGACATACTGGATGATTGCATGAATTGCCAGAAATTGTTGGACAGAGGTTAAACCACACAGCAATAGCACACTGAGTGGATGTTAGCCAAATGGAGCAGTACGTTCTTAAGATTCTTCCTTGGTTATAAGCTTCAGTGTTCTTCATAATGACAGTATTCTATAAGTGAAGAATATAATGAAAGTGGGTTATTACAGCAGTCAGAATTTTTAGTTCTCTGAAATGTGAGTGGGGTGTTAGTAAGGTTGGAATTACACCATACAATTGAAACACATTTTGAATTTTGAACACAGTGAATTCCTTGGGATATGCGTGTAGTGAAAAATTAATAGCAAATAAAGATATCCATTCTAGTGACATCTGTAGGCAGAGTTTGGTACACAACAGTGTGTTTCCTAAATAGGAATGGATGAGTACTTGCTGAGTGAGAACTATGTACTCTCAAACTATCACAGATTCTTCTTCACTGCATACCAGGTACAGTCCCATGCTTCTCCCTGCACCTCATGGTGTTAGATGTCCCCAGTGTGCTGGGACATTCCTGGGCTTCCAGCAGGGTGAAGAACATACCATAGAGGGGCCAGTGTGCAGGCAGCCGGGCAGCACCCTGAATTTGTCCTCAGTTTCCTTCTCTGTGAGGTTGAATTTGGGTAGCAGGCCTTTCTTTGGGAGCCAGAGCACAGCCCGTTTGTGGACAGCGCGATGGCACTGAAGCCAGGGGCAGTGAGGGCAGCAGCAGCAAACGGGGCCACCTGGGGGCCAGGCTCTGACCAAAGTTCTGCCGTGGAGTTCATTTCTCATTTCTGCTGCAAAGGATCAATAAAAGCATGGAATGATCAGTGGTTATTTAAACTTTCCTAGTATCTATGTGCCTGTTTGTGTAACTTCTGCTCTTTGAAAAGCAGCAAACGTTTTCCTTTTTGTAGGAGAACATACTCCAGAAGGTGGTCATGACTGCGTTTGCTGATCGTACTGTGGTTACAATAGCAGTAAGTAGTCTCTGCTACAATTCTGATCCAAACAAGAATTAGAAATGCTGCATTTCTTCATTTTTGTCAGTGTTAAGAAATCTGTTAATTTGGCCACTACTCTTTTGTTTTTAAATGAAGTGCTTAACCATCTAAACAGCTTTCTTATTTAAATACGTACAAACAGCTTCTTAACCACATTGCTCAGTGCTGGGTCTGATTGCCTGTGAAGACAATTCAGCGTGTGGTCTGTTTCCTGTTACATATCTTAGGCTAATTTCAAATGTAATGTGACATTGGCTGTTGTGAAATATGAGTTTTCTCAAGGCACAATAATGGTTTAACTAAGGAAGAGGAAAATTACTTGATTATTTCTGCCACTGGAGGGATCAATTTTGTTTCAGTATTTAAACAAGTGAAAGAGAATTTTACTGACTTATAAAAATAAACCTTCCATCCCTGCTTAATGTGATCGAATTTAGGTTTGCATACTCCTGAAGCGATTGTACAAAGCTCTCAAGTATCTATAAATAAGATTGTTTATTGACCTGAATCAAAGCAGCTGGCTTGACAAATATGTCAGAACTACACATCTCTTTTAGTCCTCTATTTTCTAAAAATACATGTATTGCAGGGAGGTGAAATAAAGTAAATTTGCTTCTTTACATTTAAAAATAAAGCCCGATTCAAGAAATGTATGCTCAAGAATCTTACAGCATCTTTTTCTTTTCACTTAGCAAATGTATAACAGAAAACCTGATTTATCTCATGGTACCCATCGTGCAATTATAAGAAAAGCAAATGAATAAGAAGCATAAAACCTTCTGATTTCTCTCCATGAAAATACTGAGCGGTGCTGCACTGGAATGTGAGATTTCATTCCCTCCCCTGACTGCAGATTGGATTAATGTCACACAAAGACTGCAGCAGGCATGAGATGTGTAGATGCTATCGGTGGTTATTTTATGGAACACCTGGCTAGGAAGGCAAAGAAGGAAGCACAAGTCCTGTTTTGACATGAAGGGTGCCCAGAATCTGATTGAGAACCTTATGGCTGAAGAGTGACTGTGTAAAGGGTGCTGTAGAGTTCTGAGATAAAACAGCCGTGCAGGATTAATGCAAGCCAAAACTGCAGTGCAGTTACATTCAACACTAAAAAGTGGAATTCCACAAAAATGGAGAAAAATTAATGGAGAAATGGTAGAGGAACAAAAAAGAAAAAACTAAGAAGCAAAGAATTTGATTGGGATAGTGAAAATTACTGAACAGTATGAGTTAAAACAATCCCAAGGCCAGTGCATACTATTTTATTAGGAATGGCTCAAATAAGGGAGAAGCGGAAGGTACGGTTACAGATGTGACCACTTGCTGTTATGAAAGTTGAACCCACAGCAAACGATAAAAACAGAAATGATGTGAAAATAAATAAGGGAGGCTAACAAAACAAAAAGAGAGAGATTGAGAGCAATGTCAAGAAGGCTTTGATAGTAAAAGCAGTACAGGTTTGGGAGGACACTTGAGAGCAGTACCACACACACTTGCCCCATTCCCATGTTCCTGACTGCCTTCTTGTGACAACACTCAGTGACAGGACCCTGGGCTTAGGGATGTCCTTAAACTCAACCCGTAGAACCTTTCACACTCAAGTACCTGTGTACTTGAAGTACTTGAGTACCTGCGTGGCTCTTTGTCTTCATATTTGTCTGCTGTGTTTGCATGGTAAATCAGGATGAAAAGTAGGACTACGTGGTCTTAAACTGGATAGGAAGATTAATTTCTGGAAGGCTGTCATATACAGGAATAGATTTGGTGGATACCCTGAACTGGCATGTTGTTTATTTGTTTTCAGCACCGCGTGCACACGATCCTGAATGCGGATTTGGTCATTGTAATGAAGAGAGGGCTTATTTTGGAGTATGACAAACCTGAGGTTCTGCTGGAACAAGAAGACAGTGTATTTGCTTCTTTTGTGCAAGCAGATAAGTAATTTAAAAACATGAAGCATTTTAAAGTACAGCTGTATTATTCATTTTCTAACAATGTAAAATACCTATAAATGTAAAAATGTAAATACTATTTCATAATAAATCCGAACTTTTCCTTTTATAATAAAATGAGCAGTGTCTCCACCTGAAGCATTAATAAATTATCCATGTACCTTTCTTTTTTGTATACAACTATTCTTTTTTATTTTGCTACCAAAGAATCATGAAGTATTGTTGACCAAACCTGCACAGATGAAATATGACAAGATACAACATCAAACGGAAGCGTGGCCAGCATGGAGCTTTTGTGTAACTCATAAATCTCTCTTGTCATTTTGTTACTGTGTGATTTTATATGCATTGTAGCCCCACCATAGATAAAGCTTATTATTGACTAAATGCAGAAGGAAAAAATAATATACCAAAGGTATTTCTGGAAAGCTTATTTGCTCTTTTAATGATACGACTATGTAAAGCTTTAATATCTAAATATAAAATCTATAAAACATTTCATTGCGGTTCGTTGATACTACTTGTGTCTCTTGGTCTCTCCCTTAATGTCTTTAAAAAATTAATCACAATTTGATTTCTTCAGGTTTTCCTAGGCTGCCTTGCACCTACCCCTATTGAATTATATTATACTGATTCCCAAGGGCCAGACTCCCTCCCAGATAGCGAGGAAGCTAAGAGGAGGGAGGCTGTGATGAAGTATCAGTATTTAATGCACGCCGTTTCCAGATACAGCAGTTAATCTCTAAATTATCCCTCCAGAGTTGGTAAACAAAAAGCATTAAACCTTTCAGTGTAGCTCAGAGCCCTGGGGACTTGACTCATTCTCTGCTCCTTTCACATACTTGGCCCACCGATACTGTTTCTGGATTCCCTGTGATCCTTACCTATAAATTATGTACACTTAAGAAAACTTGTAATCACTGAAACTATCGTGGCTTAACTGGACAGCTGCTCCTGCCCTGTCACCTGACTGTAACATTCGTTCTAGCAGTTAAAATGGCAGAGTTGCAATGAGAGATTAAAAGGAATTCTTCGCTGGTATTCTTTTCACAGCAACTTTTGTTTCACATCCTTTTTTGTCCTTTTCCCCTTTTTGAAGAGCTCAGCATTTGGGAAGTGGATTGTGGATTGATTGTAGTTTTTTGTTTTTGTTTTTTGTTTGTTTGGTTGATTTGTGTGTGTGTGTGTGTGTGTGTGTGTGTGTGTGTGTGTGTGTGTTGTTCCTCTTTAGCCAAATGAATTAATATGGATGCTGTTTTAACAGTATTTTCTAGATGCACACTATCAAGAGATACATGATATTTATAATGCATTACTTCTCTTCTAGAACCACAGCAAAGAGCAGGGAAATGGAAGAACTGTTGCTGCTGTAGGAAATACTATTACCAGTTTCACAGGGGATGTGGTTTAGTGGTAAGACTAGAGAGGTCTGGTTGATGATTGGCCTCAGTGATCTGAAGGTCCAACCCAGATAATTCTATGCTTCTATTACTTGCTTGCTATCTAAGGGCTTTAAACTGGGCCCAGAGAACAGGAGAATGTGGCTTGTGCTAATACTACACTCGTGGTAGAAGTGGGGAGGCAGAACGCAGTTATGCAGATAAAATGCACGAGTTCTGTCGTCGTGACTGTAGATGGAGAAAACGGGCAGTTAAGAGAGAGCTCTTCTTCCAGGGTATCATTTTGCTGGGCAGCTTCAAAGAAAAACCAGCTGCTGAAGTATTGGTGTGTGTTCACCCTGAGGCACTAAGCACCTATTAGGCCTAGTGGGGGCAGAAATTGAAGACAGGTAGCTTTCCTTCCAGGGTAGCAGAAGGGCACAGCAAGTGCCAAGCAGGTTGCTACTGCAGCTACCCCACGGCTGCCCCATGCTGCACCACGTGTGCTGTCTCCTTCCTGCCCAGCACTGGCAAAAGGCAGGAGCTCATCCCATAAAGGCTTAGGAAGACACCATTCTGCAGAGCGTCTTGAACCTCATGCTGAACAGAGATACCCTCAGAAACTTTACAGTCATCTATGGAAGATCCCAGAATGAAAAGGCAAGAGGTAAAATACAGGACAGTGAGGTTTCATACACTTTTAAGAATGTGCCTAGGATCAAAGACTGCAATTTGGCATAGCTCCTATTCTACAGACTTGCATGGAAAGGAAGTGAGAAAAGGAGCCAACATATCATGGATTTTGAAAGTGGAAGACCATATTAGATCTTGAAGTATTAAGACATAAGATCTCAAAGAGGAAATGACTGGTTTCTGTTGTAAATGGAGCTTAGATGTCATAAGGCGTCACTGCAGGAAAATAGCATGGTAGAATTAGTTCATGCCCAAAGTTTATATATGTTCTTAATGGTAGAACGCTGCGGGATAAACGTGTGAACAAGATGCCTCTTAGCCACTGCTTGGCTGGAATACACTGCACGTTTCCTTAGAGTATTTTTACCTAGTCCCTTTATATGGGATCCAATCCCAGGGGTTTTCTGCCCCCTAACTCCAAAGGGCTGAAGTCTCAACAGTGATCAGAAGCCATCTCCAAGGAGGTTATTCTTTGGTGGGATCTGTAAAGCCCCAGAAGATGGAAGGCTCGCTGCTGTTATTGAGTCATTAAGCCTGCAGCATTGATAAAGATGGTCCAGAAGTTATTACCAAAGAAGACTCACAGATACGTTAGCAGGGCAATAAATCAAAGTGCTGTACTGAAATGGGAGCAAAGCAGCCCCAGAGCAGCAGCATGGCATGGGGGAACTGCCCCATCCAGACTCATTCATTTCTCTGGGCTGAGGCTTGGCTCGATCCCAAAGATACTGGTGGGATGGGCTGCTCATGGTGATGAAAATAGGGCTTGATCCACCCTGCTGGCATCTATAAATTAATAAAAATCTTTATAACTTTATCCCCTCATTTTACCATGGCAATATAAATTAGGAAAAGTCAATTAGGAATAGTTACTACAATTAGGAAAAGTTACTACAATTAGGAAAAAATGATAAGAAAAAAAAATTTTGAAATGTAAAACCTATTTTGAGGGTTCAAAAACTTACTCCTCGTGACTACCCCTCATGATTCTGTACACAGCCTTCAAGTATGGGGCTTTTCCCATGAGCCCAATTTGTCATGCAGTACTTAACACAAATATGTTGGCTCACACTGAAGATCTGTCACTTTTCTCTTTTAAGTATCTGTTACTTGATCCACAAAGACATGGCTTCTTCCATTCTGCTCTAGAAATTCTCCACCAGAAGCCACTTGCTTTACTGTCCTATCTCAGCCAACAAGAGGTGAAGGCAAGAGGAGGTAAGTGGAAAATGACAATCTCAATAAAGAACAGAAGTGGAAACAAGGGAACGCCCTTCTAGCCCTGTGGAGTTCGGGATTCCTAAACGCAGCGTGGTGCATTCACACAGCACACCTTGCTGCACTGGGCTGCACAGGTCGTGCCATCATCAACCAGGCTGTGAAGTGGTTCACCATTCGGTAACGTGTTAGAATCACAGAATCGTCTGAGTTGGAAGGGACCTTTAAAGGCCACCTGCTCCAACAGCCCTGCAGCGAGCAGGGACACCTACACTAGATCAGGTGCTCCAAGCCCCATCCAGTTGGACTTTGTCTCCAGGGATAGGACATTGAGCACCTCTCTGGATAACCTGTGCCAGTGCCTCACCACCCTACTGTAAAAAGCTTCTTCCTAACAACCGCGTTCTTTAAGCCTCTCCCCCCAAACACATTTTTTTGATTCTATATTCATGCAGTTGCCGCCCTCTGGAGGATAAGGTACAGAATAAGACGATGAGAAAAGAGAAGGGAAAAAAGGCACCAAAGGCACAGCTGCCTCTTGTGTAACTATTTCCATCACTGTGAGAGCGCAAATCGTCACCGCTGAGTACTGAGTGATGGAGCAGAGCCTCTTTACGGTCACTTTAAAACGCTGGAGACCGCTGCGAGCTGCCCTCAGGCGGAGAACCGCACTTTTCCAGATCTCCGGTTAACCCTTACGCCCGGGGCCGGGGCCGGCACCGGCCCTGGGGCCGCCCTACCGAGGGCGCGACCGCTCGAGCCCAGCCACGCACGCCGGCTCTCGGCCTCCTCAGCTCCCCCTGGTGGCCGCGGCCCGGCCCGTCACGTCCCCGCTGCCGCTCTGCCGGTCCGGCTGCGGCGGGGGCTGCGGAGGCGCCGTTCGCCCGCTCGGCCCCGTGGCGCGGCCGCCGCCCCCGCCCCCGGCCGGCAGCGGACATGGGGCGGCGCTGAGCGGCGGAGCGGCGGCGGGGAACCATGCTGTCGAGGAAGGGGATCATTCCCGAGGAGTACGTGCTGACCCGGCTGGCCGAGGATGTGCCGGATCACGCCCGGTACCGCGCCCGGGAGCGGCGGGCACGCTTCGTGGGCAAGAACGGGGCCTGCAACGTGGCCCACAAAAACATCCGGGAGCAGGGCCGGTTCCTTCAGGATGTCTTCACCACGTTGGTGGACCTCAAGTGGCCCCACACGCTGCTCATCTTCACCATGTCCTTCCTCTGCAGCTGGCTGCTCTTCGGCATGGTCTGGTGGCTCATCGCCTTCGCCCACGGAGACCTGGACCACGGCACCCGGCTGCAGCGCACCCCGGCCACGGAGATCCCGGACGGCTTTGTGCCCTGCGTGACCAGCATCCACTCCTTCACCTCCGCCTTCCTCTTCTCCATCGAGGTGCAGGTGACGATCGGCTTCGGAGGGCGCATGGTGACGGAGGAGTGCCCGGCCGCCATCCTGGTGCTGATTGTGCAGAACATCGTGGGGCTGGTGATCAACGCCATCATGCTGGGCTGCATCTTCATGAAGACCTCGCAAGCCCACCGCCGTGCCGAGACCCTCATCTTCAGCAAGCACGCGGTCATCGCCCTGCGCAATGGCAAGCTGTGCTTCATGCTGCGGGTGGGCGACCTCCGGAAGAGCATGATCATCAGTGCCACCATCCGCATGCAGGTGGTGAAGAAGACCTCCAGCCTGGAGGGGGAAGTGGTGCCCCTCAACCAGATCGACATCCAGATGGAGAACCCCGTGGGGGGCAACAGCATCTTCCTCGTCTCCCCGCTCATCATCTACCACGTGATAGACAAGAACAGCCCCCTCTACGACATCTCCCCCTCGAACCTTCACCACCACGAGGACCTTGAGATCATCGTCATCTTGGAAGGGGTGGTGGAGACGACCGGCATCACCACGCAAGCGAGAACCTCGTACCTGGCGGATGAAATCCTCTGGGGCCAGAGGTTTGTGCCCATCGTGGCCGAGGAAGATGGGCAATACTCTGTGGACTACTCTAAATTTGGTAACACGGTGAAAGTGCCCACCCCTTCGTGCACTGCCAGGCAGCTGGAGGAGGACAAGAGCATTATGGACACAGTGCCATTTTCCCCTAGAAGTACCATAAGGAAGAGATCTATCAAGCTAAAGCCCAAGTTCACCATATCTGACGAGCCTTCCTGATGCCTTTGGACTGGGAAACTGTGCTAGGGCTTTGCGTCTGACAGATCTCATGAACTCAAAACACTGAGGTGGCCTCTATTACTTTTTTAAAAAATTCAGGTCGGTAGCACAAGGTATGTTCTGCTGTTATTTATTGCGGGGTAAATGTAAAGCTAATTATATTTTTTTAAAGGTGCGAAATTTCAGGCAGCACTGGGAGTAGGAAAATCCCGATCTGCAGCTTTAAATTTTGGTTCCGACTGTCATGCTGAGTTGCACGATCATTCTGCATTGATTAATCTCTAGGTAACTACGTATTTTCTCAAAAAACAAATGTTTCTATATCCTCAGAGATTGCAGTTCTGGGGGTCTTGCAGTGTCTGTCTTAAAGTCGGTAGTTTTTAACTGCTCTTTTCTAACTTGAACAATCAATATCGAGAAATAAAGTATTAATAATTAACGAAGCAGGCTGAATTTAAACAGTAACAAGAAGGTCAGGCAGTGTAGTGCAACACAAGAGCAGATCTGGGACTGTCTGTGCTATTATACTCAATGTCTTAAATAAATGGCTGGGTTTGCTGCATCCATATTGTATTGTATGGAGCCACTCCTACCACATGCAGTACGAAATGTATTTGGACATTTCCTTTTGTTTATTTTAAAACCCTTTACACTTTCAAAATAAAACAGTCAAGTGTACCTTTTGGGCTGTGTGTTCTTGATAGTAAGCATCGCTTTCCCCTAAAAAGAACAGCAGAAATCGTGCAACTGAGGCTAATCATAAATAGGAAACATTCTGTATTCTAATTGTCTAAATGAGAAGCAACATCCCCCTCTCACATGGCAGTAGGGACACCCAGTAGGAAATGAATCTCTGCTTTAGGTTGGAGTGAACTCTGCTAGAGAATGAGGGACTATAAATAGAATCCGGTATTTTGAATGGGAGGGCAGTGCTGAATCCTGGAATGTATCTGCATGCGGCAGACAAAAGCTTTTACTCCTCTCCCTTTTGTAAAAGCAGAAGCAGAGGTTTGTGCAGCAGGAAGGAGGGCTGTGCAGGACAGCATGGTCTCTCTTGGGATGCCGGTCACAAATACTACTGCTGAGGAAATGGTTTCCTTTCCATTCACATCCCGATCTCTGCACAGCCGGTGCCGGTTTAGCTGAACTCAAGAGCAGAGGAGCCATGTTCACCCTGCCAGCCCCGCCGGTGACAGCAGGAGTGGTTCCTCTCTGCACGCTCCTCTGTGTGGGGATGGCAGCACCAGCAGCAGCTTTATTCCTGCGCTATTAGGGGGTAGCGGTAGCATTGACTGCAGTATGCTATTAACAGGACAAACTGCCACTCAATTAAAGAATACAACGTTCTGTAAACAAAGCCTAAATAAGCTTTATGGAACTGACCTGATGTCTGACTACAGTTGTTTTCACAGAGATGGCAGGAAATCCCCTCTGAAGGGCATTGATTGAAGGAGTTCCCTGATCAGATCCGTGTGTGCTCGGTGATCCGTCTGAGCGATAACACGGCCGCATTTTTGACAGCTGGTCAGTGTAACAATGGGACTGATGTTCCAGAGTCACAGAACTTCCCTTCTGACTATAGAACACCTTCAGGAATCTAATAAAATGAAATTGTGGTCAGGTAGAATCACAGTTTGATTTAAAATGATAAAATTGTATCTATATTTTTAACACTTTTCTATTTCAGATCCACGAATGTCAGTGTCAGTGTTATCAGACTGCAGTTAGGTGAATAAGTATCCATTCGATTTCCAAATGCCCCATACACCAGCACTGTTCTGTTTCACAATGAAAAAGCAGTGAAACTAGCATTAGCAAGTAGTTAGTAAAGAAAACAGGAAAAGGCATATTTTACATTTGTAATAGTAAAAAAAAGAAGCCTTTTTTTTTATCAAATAGGGAACGGTGCAGTGCCTTTGTGTATTACATTTATTCTCTGAGTCCAGTTGACACATTATGTTCCAGCTTTCCCTCTTTCTGCACCAGTTCCATCACTCATCGAGAGGCACTGGCAGCAAAGCCAGTTGCTTTTCCTCAACACCTTTGTTCCTTTGAAAGTTCATTGTTCTTTATCCCTGTTCTGTTTTTACAATGCTCACAGGTACAATTCTAGCATTAGCTTTCCATGGACTTAAACCATCGGATTCTCCTCCGTTTCCAGAGTGCCTTGCATTAACATGTAAGATGCATTCAATGTTGTCACATTAAACCTCTTCAGATGGAGAAGTATTTGACCTAAATGTGAAGCAATTTCAGCAACTATTTTCAGGCCCTGATGCAAGCCTCCTTTTCCCTCAGGGAGATCTGTGCTACAGAGAGGTAGAAAGTTCTCTTTGTGAGATGGGGAGGGGATGGGTAGAAGGAAAGAGCTTGCCTCTGTTGGGCTGCTTTCAGAACCAGCTCTTATGTCACTCCCTTTACAAGAAGCTGCTCAATTTTCTGAAGTTTGGACAAAAAAGGCACAATCATATTAAGAGGAAGGCAGGATTTGTTCTATTAAAATCATTAGCTAATTATTTCAGTCCATTTGTTGGTGACTTTGAATCTCAGAAATCTTGTAATTTTAAATTATTCTTTCCTCACTTTCAACATTCAGCAGTATTTCAGGGGCAGAGCAAGGAAGAAAAAAGGGCACTGCTTATTTTGGAGGGCTCTTCCATTTTGCCACGTACTAAGTACTTGAGAACAGAAATTTCAGAGGATTTTCATGAAGTTGCACTTATGCTGACCACCCACATCCTCTGTATGATGCATTCTGAAGAACACATCAGTGCTGTCTTTTGAGGTAGAAAAGTCCTCATTCTCAGCAACGAGCAAAGCTGCATTTTCTGTAGCTGAGGTTCAACGTGAGCAAGCTTTTGAACTTGCTACTCTTTTTCTGATAGGTGGCATCCTGGGGTCCTGCTGAGGGAGCAGTTTGGGGCGGTGTGCCGCAGTTCCTACTGCTGCTCCCTCCACACTTCCTCTGCACAGAAACCTGTGGGAGGGAAGCTGCGGATGATGTGCTTGGGGGTTGCCCTGACTGGGAGAGAACATGGACAGAGACAATGGGAAGCTTTGAGTTTTGTAGTGACCCACTGCTCGATTTCTTAAGGGTGTGGTGAAGCCAGCTGTGTCCATGCAAATTGCTTTTCATGTGCTATGGAATCTAGAGACCATTACCAGCTTATACACATGGTTCACACTGTTTAATGCACTTAGTTTAGAGGTCGATGAGAGGGACAAAAGAATCGTGGGGTTTATTAATAAGAAACAGAAGCTGAAGAACATTTGTTTGTCATCGTTCTAAAATACTTGCAGTGACAGCATAGCCATGGGGCATATCTGTTTTATGTTGCATTTCCTAATGAAATCAAGAGGCAGACGTGTAAGAAATCAGAGGACAACAAGGTTTGATTTGGTCTCTTTATCCCCCTAGGCATACGATAAATACAGTATTATGGCAGTGCACTTCAGCAGGAAAACCTCCCTGTGAAGCAGATAAAAAACCAGAGGTGAGCTCAGCAAGCTGGGTATTATGGCAAAGGAGGGTCAGAGACACAGATTTTAAATCCACCAGTGACGTGGTGGGAAGATGTCAAGAAGCAGTAAACTGTTTTCATTTGAAGTGATTCACACCAGCAAAGGTGTGAAGATGCTGAAATGAGAGAACAGAGACGTTAAAGTAGATGTGAGAGCTTCACATAAAAGTGTTTAACTAGACCAGTGCTTACATATTAGGATAGATTAGCAGAAGGGTCAGTGTCAAAATTCAGTCTGCCCTGAGAGGTGAGTGGAGGCCAGCCATGATCCTCATTGCTCAATCTGGACAGTGGGTAAATACTGCTGTGTGCTGGGCAAGTTACCAGTCACAAGAGAGCCCTTCTGGAGGCAGCATTTGTGGTGACTGATTCTTGTGGCTAGTTACTTATTAATAGTTAATAATATCAAACTAATGAAAAATTAATAGTCCTCTGAAAGCTGAATTGGTTTCCTCGTGTTTTCCTTCCTCTTCCACTCTTTCTTTGTATGTCAGTCGCCCCTACTAGATAATTATTGCAGGCCAGATGGCACAGCTTACTTTCAGTGTGGGATAAGGAAAAAGTGCTTAGAGAAATAAAATATAAAAATAAAGTTGATATTAGAGAACAATCTGTGAAACTGCCAAGCTTGCAACTGTCACAGTTATTTCTTGTACAAAGCATGGAAGAAAATTCACCAAAGATTATTTCCTGTTCATTTTACAGGTTGCTGCAGAAGGAAAAGTGGTTTAGTTCTTCAGGTATTGGTTGAGGGAGAAGAGAAGAAATGCTGCATTTTAGGTTTAATGGTTATTATTGACACACCTTTCTCTCTTCCTGTACTCAAAGTCATATAGGTGTTGCCACTAAAAATGGAAAGGATCAGTGTTCTTTGTAGTTCATGTTCCTGCATTGCCCTGCATTCATCAAATGGCAGATGCTCCATCCCAAGATGGATACCTTGAACACAACAGCTCTGACCCAGAAGGCAGTAAAAGAATTCCCACCTATTTGAATGCATTTTTGTATCAAAGGATCTGCTGAAAGCCTGTGCTGCAGCATTAAGATGGATTCAATCAGCACTACCGATGTCACTCAAGAAAAGCTGCTGTTCGAGGTGGGAAGACCCTTACGGGAAGGAGGCCGTGGGGAATCCAGACCTGGGGCGCGTGCTCAGTGTGGCTGGTGACTGCCTAGCTGCCTGTAACACATGACTCAGCGTACTATTTTTGATTCAGCAACAGGAGAAAGATATGTGATACAAACCTCCACCTCCCCCTCTCCCCCACCCAAGTAGAACTATTAAAAGTGCAGAAGACATTCTTGAGAGGCTGTAGATACCACTGCCTCAGTCTTGCTTGTAGCACTGCTAGGTGCCCATGGAAGACAGCACGGCACACTGCCTGTTTTTTTTGCTTACACTGCTATTTTGATGCATAATGCAACTTTAAAGAGTCATCACAGGAAAATGACTCATTTAAAAAAAAATTCTTCAAAAGAATATTAAAACTGTGCAGCTCCTCTTTGCCACTTGCCGCTTTCTGCTTTTGTACCTGGCTTACAGAGTTCAAATGCAGAAGGCATATCCACAGGTGGCTACCTCAAGCTGAGCAGCTTTAAGTCAGCAATCCTATGTGAATTGGTGTAGAGTCAGAGGTGTTATGGTGGTGGCCTCGTAGAGGGATGCCCCCTCTTTGCTGGAGCTTGCCCTGGCTGGAGGCATTGAGTATCCTGACTCATCCCAATGCCACACAGCGGTGGCCGTGAAGTCACCCTTTTCCTTCCCTGGATATTCTTTGTATGTCTGCCATTTAAGTGGCATTTGTTTCCTCTATCCAGGACATGGTAGACAAAATGTGTAAACAGCGTTTTTATTACTGTTAGTTATGATAGTTATCCCTGAGCAGAGCTGAGGCACAGAGAAATATCACTGCATATCAGGGGTGGCAGTAGAAGTCCTTATCTTCAACAAGTCTCAAATCAGGCCCCCATTTTAAATCCTAGGCCTTTAAATCCAAGAGTTTGCCAGGTTTGTTAGCACCGGGATTTTTCTCTTGGGGTTGACTCCTATTAAGTTGATGGGAGTGGGCAGCTGACCCAAATAGTTTCTGATGGTGCTTTTATCAAAACATGCTGTTCCCTGTACTTTATGTTGAAAGTCTTTTTCTTCTCTAGCAGCCTATAGGAGATTTTTGCTCTGTCTTGTAAGTAAAAGTCTTAACTTTTTTTCTCTGACATGGGGGATGTATAACCAAGATGTTATAATTGCAATATAATCAAAAGAGTAAGGCAAAGCTGTATAACCAAGATGTTATAATTGCAATATAATCAAAAGAGTAAGGCAAACAAGGATCACAAAAGAGAATAAGTAGAAGAGCTTACCCTTGGGTTGAGCTCACTAGAAGATATCAAAGAGGAGGATCTCCAGAAGAGATCCTTCCCCTCTGGTAGCCAGCTCTTAAATAGGTCCAGGAGGGGTGGAGCCTGGCTCCACCCCTTCCGGTAGCACAGGTGAATTGCCTTCACCTGTGCTCCTCTGGCTGACTCATGGCTCACCTCAGGTGATCAATCAGAGGTTCAGGCCGTGACTCAGCAGTTCCCATACAGGGGATTATGTCTATTGTGTGTTTTGTATATGCCTATTGATTGAGGAACTTGAATTGCTTGAACGTTCACAACTTGGTTTGAGATCTGTTGTTTGAGCTCTTGCTGTCTCCCAGGCAGTGTACCAGTATTCTCAATGTCTTGCCTATTCCCCAGATGCAATTTTCAATTGTTGGTAGCTCCATTCTGGCTTTAAACTTGAGGGAAGACTCCTGGTAAAATAACATGTGTTTCAGAGGGCTGGGGGAAACAAGGACTGGGGAAATGAGTAGGAAGATTAGTATGTTTCTCAGACAAATGTATGGGTTTTATAAGAGCAAGATGTGCCTAAGAACAGCTTCCTTAGAGAACATCACAGTAAATTTAGATCTTGAAGAAGCTAAGGAAATAAAGAAGTTGCCTTCTCTAGCCAGTTCTAACGATGATTTTGTAATGATGGCAAGCACTCTGTAGGCATGCTGATTGCTGAGTGCATAATGGTGATTTGATTTGAAGGGCCTAATGGTTGGCTTTACCAAGGATTAGTGAATGTATATATATATATATATAATATATATATGAACATATACATATATAATATATATATGATATATATATATATTATATATATAATATATATGAACAATACATATATAATATATATATGAAGATAGCTCATGCTTGTTGAGCATTCATCTAGAACAACAGGCAGTAAGCAGATATTTTTCGAAAGACAGAAATGTCTGTAAGAAGTAGTCGCTATCTTTTCACAGATTCTCATCTATTGGACGTTGTCTGGACATCCTAAGTTGAAATAGTTAGACTCAGCATCTGTGTGTAATGCATTCTTAAATGAATTATTTATATGGCTCTACAAACTTTTGTAAATATGATCATTCAGTTTGTAATATTGTTGTTTTTTATTCCTGCTAAGTTGTTATTCCTGTGCTTGATTTTTCTGTTTATTTGGTTCACTGCTGTATAGAGTCTAAAAAGCTTTTGTTGTGTTCTTGGACAGCATCTGTTTAAGGAAAAATGAAAAATAACTGTTTTGTAATTGGCCTGTGATTTGCAGTCAGAATTCTTACAATCTCACCATTACAAGTATTTTCTGTAGTATTAGTTCTTTCTACAGTTGTGTGCATCTGCCTTCACTGAAGAGAGCCTGATTCCTTTATTAAGTGGAGATCAGTGAAGTTTTAAAACATAGGTTTCATCAAAAGTTTGTTCTTTAGTAGTAACATTACATGTGATCCTATATTTTTTGCCTCACTTTTCTGTAGTTACTTAGGAATTGATTACAAGGATGGTCTGGTTTCTGTTCCTACTTCTTTGTATGTTGGAAAATATTTTCTAAGGAGTAGCTTCTTGTTGACTAGAAGAACCAGAATTACTTTTTTTTTTTTTTTAAAGAGAATTTTTAAATAAATAAATGCTATCCTGCTTTAAAACAAGTAATTTCCACAGGGTTCTGTGTGGCTCTAATTTGCAGCCAGAGATAGCTTATTAGCAGCTTGTTAAGAACCTGCTAGGTTCTCCTAGTGAATAGGAAGAATTACAATGATTTAAAATAGCAATTACGTTTTACTGACTTGTCACAAAGGGAATGAATGTACCTATACACAGATCCATAGTACTGCCAAATTAACATCAGTCCAACGATACGTAACGGTATGTTCTCACTCCCCTATATTTAGTGGTTGCTGGTTTTCACATCAATTCACAGAAAAACTGCTCCAAAATATTCTAAATTCAGCAGATGCCTTTTTTCTGACTCTAAAAAACGTGGAAGCAGTTCAGAGAATGTCTGATTAAAATCTGCTGGAACATACATTTAAATTCATTTTCAGAAAGCGTTTAAATAAAGCTACCGCTGATCAGCATCGGTTGACAGGTTTGATTTGATCCTTCAGGAGTTATAGGGAAAAGTAATGTTTGCGTTTCAAGTGTAAGGAGTGCTATTCAGTGCATAACTGTGGGATGGAAAGTTCAGTGATTTCCACATTCCTATGACATATAGAAATACATAAAAAGGTAACTGCTTTTAGTTAAGGCTCCAATATCTATAATAACTCTGAAGAATGTCTCATCCTCTCATCCAACTGCTCTAAAATAAATCTAAGTACTTGCTAAATACAAGTCAGATTTAAACTAATACATTTTTATATAATAAATAATAAAACATTTTACCTGCAAATTTGAGTTGAAAAGCTTTTTTCACACATTGGTGTGCTGCTGGATTAATATCCTCTGATCCTAGCATATGCAAACTTCAAAACTGTCTTACTACGTGTACTTTGTATAAGAATTTCATCTCTGAGACAACAGGGGACTGCTGAAGAAAGAGAAAAGGCTCCATTAGAAAGCTGCTGAAATAAGATACTCCTGAGACATTAAGCTAAGAGTGTTTGTTAGGATTCACCTGCTAGTCTTGGAGTCCTCAATAACCTTTCTCAATAAGGTCCTGAACATGCATGCATGGTCATTACTGCATGTAGTAAGAATAGAGAAATTTTGCTCTTTGTTAAAGAATGGTTGTTTCTTCTATGTATGTATGTATGTATGTATTTATCCCTCCATCATCTCAGCAGCAGGAATAAGACTGAAGGTAGGAATTATGTATCAACATAAGCACTTACCTTGAGCAGGCTATTTCCAGCCCGCTCATCGTCACTTCTACCAATCAAAATATCCTGTTACTTCGCTAAAAATAAGAGTGAAGAGAAAGCACTGTAGTTTGACACTAAGCTAGTTAAGAAGCTTTACCACTGTACCCTTGTCCTGAGTTTGTTTCTTAAGTACAAAATCTAAAATCAATATCATTTTCTCAATACTAGAATACTACAGTATGAAATCAGATCTTGAGAGGGGAAAGTGAAATTGCTTCTGTCAATGGGGAATGCCTCAGAAAGCAAACTAGTGCTAGAGTGGCTGAATTAAAGATAACAGTGTCAATTTGGAGCTCTTTAACGTTTAACCAACAATTTTACACAAATTCTGTAGTAGGGAGTAAAACATTTTTCTCTCATTTGAAATAAAACTATTCCGGTAAATCCATTTCAACTTCTGTTTATACTGGTTGTTGGAACTTCTGCAAAGAGTCTCAGTGGCAAAATGACATGCCAAGAGAATAAATCAGCTTGAGCACACTGTGGACTAATTCAATAGCAAACTGGGGCTCAATCGTGCTTGCTCAGCGACTACGAGTTACACCTTCCTGTCCCAAATGGTTCTGTGCATCTGAAAAAAAATAATTTCCCTTCAAGTTAAATTCAATAGTATCCTATAATTGCTTTGCAGGGAAAGGACCTAAAAATGTACTATACATTTCTGAAGTCTTAAAAACATAGATTTTTGTGATGAGTTTTCCCAGGGCTTTCTGCGTTACTTTGGAAGCAAATTCTTTTTTGTCAATCATGAAAGCTGTAGGAATTATCTGAAGCACGGCTTTTATGTGGAAACAATCATTTCAGTTGCCCAGAAACTCCTGGCTGACATTATCCTTGACAGTGTCTTTCTTCAGAAACCGGGTTTGAATCACTTCAGAGATAGGCATGTTCTGTACTCTGGCTCACAGACCAGAACGGTATCTGTGGCTTTTAGTAAACTTGTGTAAACAAAAGGCCCAGATGATATAGTATTTTCTAATGCCAGATAAGCAGATAAGAATGTGAAAAGGAGGTCAAAGAAACTCAATTATATAGAGCTCTTCACAGCCTTGGTGTTCATATATTTGGGTATTTATACAGGAAGCATTTATACAGTCTTGCTCAGTCTTACTCAGAAATGCAATAAGCATGAGGCATGATGTTCTTTTGGCAGCCTAAACACAACATACTTCTAGTTCTTTATATAAGAAAATGAACACATAATAGAGCAATAATTGTTCAGGTGCAGGGCTTCTGTAACAAAATACGTAACTATATGCTACATTTTCCTTGGAAATTAATCTGACTCATGAAGTTTCTTTACTAATGCTTCTCACAGTCCACAGAACAGCACAATTTAAAAGGTGGTGAGTTATGAAGTATAAGCACTTTTCCTGCTGCAGAAGAAACAATCTACTTAGTTTCTGGTAAAGCAGCAGTGTCATACTACTCAAAAATAGCTTCGCATGTGTTTAAAAATATACTTCAAAAACTCAAATAATTATGCATTTAATTATTTATTTATGTTTTTGGAAGCATTTCTTAAAAACTCTAAAACCTTTCAAGTCTGCTCAAGGAACGTGGTTCCCAGATTTCTAGATTTAGGAATACAGATTAAGGTAGTTTGTGAGAAAGCCTGTGAAATATTACGAGGAGGAGCACTTTCTGATCCACTTCAGCATCATCCTCATGCATCTGTGGATGTGAAGCTGACTGTCCGCAGCATAGCTGTTTTCTGCAAAAAGGTGCCTTACTGAAGGATGCAGTGGCCACATGCCCTGAAAACAGGGTGGCTTATGAGCAGAGGAAGCAGACTTGCATGTTGAGCCAAAACAAGTAGAACCTTCCTGAAAGTTCTCTATTTGCTATGATTTTTTTCTTACATCTACCATCTTAAAATAAATAAAGTAACACAAAACACAGAACCCACCCAACAAGACCTGAATGTTCTCTGTCTGCCTGGAAAATAATTCTTTGAAGAAAGATATCCAGGCCAACATGTGACAACACTTAAATCATTCAGCTTCCTAACAGATGTGTTGGGTGTACAACCTGAAGGAACATAAGCTGTGGATGGCAGCAATTGAGAGCCCAAATACATGTGACTTTCAAGATAGCACCCAAGAAGTATGTTATCTGTTAGTGATCTGTGATTCACAATATCTACTAAACACTGCTGCTGTTTGCAAAGACAGTTGAACCCTTAACTGTTGGCAGATAACAGTCACAGTAGTAACCAGATTCTTCTTGGAAATCTTTATCAACTTGGTGTCAGGTGAATGCAGGTAGCCTTTTCTAAGTTGGTATACAAAGGCTGTCTTATTCCTTTCTATTGTGACTCCACTGTGATGGCTGAGTAGCCTGGAAATAAGTGTCAGTGAAGCTGCTTCTCTTCATGCATGCTGATTTTGCATTTGTACACACGTGCACATATGAGCTGAACCTTAGATACGTGCATTGAAGACAGAAGTCGTTACATCTAACATTTTCTTGTAGTTAAGAACATAGCAAAGGGACTTGCACCATGAATATCATATGTGATTATTAGATTCTTGATAAATTTGTAATATTCAGTGAACACTTACAGCATAGATTTTCATTCTTTCTCACTAAAGAAGTAAAATGCATAGAAAGACTGTATTTAATTAAAGAAATGTAAAGCTATTGTAGGTGAAAATGAGCTGTGGCCTTATGGTTAAGTAGTGTAACACTGACCATAGCCAATTAAACTAGAGAAACAGGGAAATGTTATCAAAAACCTAAGGCATGTTTTGACCACAACACTCTATCCCTTTATCCTGGTTCTCATAACATCATGATGTTATCAGTTCATTTGACTATTGGTAACTGTTCTTCCAGGCAAGCTTTAAAGACTGAACAAACTAGCCTTCCTAAACTGGCTCTGATGTATGCAGTTCTTACCATTAGGATTTCCCCCCAAAATGCTGATATGAAACAGCTTACCAACTACTGCTGAAGAAGCTAGTCCTTAAGCAGCATTGGGAATGACATGACTTGGTATGTGCATCTCCTAGCTGTATTTTTGACAGAAATGTTGCAGCATTACCTTTTTTTATTTTGCTGTTTGATGAGTAGAATCCTATGCTAGAATGACAAGGGCTTTCATCTATAAACACAGTGTCCTTTCCTGATTCTCATCTTGGGCTTTTTAAAATACAAGGTGATTCACATGGTGTTGATATCCAGATATGGTGGATTGTACTTGGAGATCACGTACAGTATGGAGATGTCTGTGTTTAGGAAAAACACTGTTCGTTTAGTTCTTACTTTCAGAGTCTCTTCAGAAAGGAAACAGCATATTTTAAGAAATCCCTAAGGGTGGAAAGAGCCCTTTTGAAACATGGCAGTTTTAATTTGGCTTCTGAGGGATCATTCAGTCCTCACCCTCCTGTTTTATTATGCCACCGGACTGCTTTTTAACGCGCTTTTGAGATCAGGATTACTGAGCACTCTCGAACTCCCTCTAGTGGAAAAAAATGGTATGCGACTACACATGATTAGAAATCACTCGATTTTATAACAGATGCTGTGTCATTCTCCCGTGGTACTAAATGCACTGGCAATGTCTGAATAGTCTCTAGTACAGATGCAGTATAGAATTTCACTCATTGCTACTAAAGTATACGGAGTCTTTTTGTGAAATTTCCATGCATACAAGTTTGCATAGAGTATCAAAGTCATGGCTGAATAATACTTCCTCTCCTACTACGGGGGCTCTGAATTCATGAAGCAGGGTAGCTTGGTATGATACAGATGGTAGATGGCTGCCTGTGCCTCCATCCTGCTTTCTCCAGTGTCACCTGTTGTGGGGAACTTAGAAACTGATGCCCTCTTAATGTGCTGTTGATAGTAATTATAGGTTAGTGGGAAAGTGTAAAATGATGTATTAGAAGGGATACTGTACGCTCCCTCCATCTATAACACAGAAATGGCTCTATGTGCAGTTGCCTAGAAGATAGCTCTAGTGAACTATTATGTGTTAAAGTAATGCAAGTCTGAATGAACGTAAGCTGTTTAAAATGGCAGCTGAAGAGCAGCCATGATGCAGTCATTCAGACTGAGAGTCTCTTGATGTGATGGAAAAGATGCAGTGTGTGGAGAGATCAGCATTGTAATGCTGCTCTATCTGTGTATTTGTCAATGATAAATGTACCAGGTTTAGAAACTTGGGTATATCTGGGGAGAAACAAACAATTAAAAAAGAAAACCTCTTTCCATCATGATATTTTGCTTTACTGTATAAGCAAGAATGCAGGCTGTTTAACACATCATTTAAGTGCAGCTTTTAAGGCATTAAAACATAAAAAAATAGGGCATTAGTAAATTGTTTTGGTGCTTGCTATCTGCAATTGTGTAAATTACGGGACTCAAGCTACTTCTCTATTTCCTACTAAGTAGCAAAATAAAATCTTTTAGAAATGTAACGTAGGTCTGCTAAGTGCTGCTGTGTTTCCAGATGGGACTCATCTTTCAGTGCTATGACTACCTCTTAATTTTAGCAACAGATATTTGAAGATGCAAACAAGAAAGGACTTCTAGAGTAAACATTAATGACAGCTCCTGGCATTTGCTTACATTACAAAAGGACACTCCATACACCTCAGAGCTTCCTTTCCTTGAAGAATGTCACCATACGTTGCTTTTTTCTTATTCAGTGTGTGCTTACCAACACTATGCTTACATACTGTACACAATGGAAGTTCCATGAGCCATCATGTCCCATGCATCTCCCCAGAATACACACTGTCCCTGCAATTCTGACATCCTGAAATGGCTGATACCTGGATTTGAAGACAGGATCTGTAAATAAAAACAAGCAACCTATAGCAAAATCTGCTACTGTAACTCATGTGGTATTTCTACTTTTCCAGGATTTCTCTTTTGAACTGGAACATCTCAGGGAAGTATGTGAAGTTAATACCTAGTTTCTCATGGTGGTGCAGTTTCATTAGTTTTTTATGAATACAGGAAGTGTAGCATTCAAATACTTATTTAGTGAGTGAATAGCTATTGTGGTGATGCAGCTGGTGTCAGGAAGAATAAAAGATGTCTATTTGTTTGTGAAATATTTTTACGTCTTTCCAGAAAGCACGCAACAAACAGGAAGGCAAAAATGAGCTTATACACAAGATCTAAGCCACAAAGACTTCGTATGCTTGTGCACAGCCCAAAGCCTGCCCAGCCATACCTGGCTGGATATGCTCACCCCCTATGCAAACCCAAAAACAATGCAGTGTCAGCACCTTGAAACATCACCTGTTCTCTCTTGGGAGCAGACTTGGGGCTGCATTGAGTCATGCCCCTCTCTGGTCCCCAAGCCAGTGGGCCGACAGGAGGAAGCAGAAGGGAATGCTCCTTGGCCGTGGTGCTGCTTGCTGGCAGCAGTTGCCTCATTCTCACCCAGTTAAAATAAAACACTGTAGGTCTGTGACTGCACTGAGATTCAGTTTAATCCAGTTAAAAACTAATCAATACAAACTATGGACTGGGGCTTTTTTTCTTACATATATATTGCACTGCAAGATAAAAATTTATACACCACTGACCAAATCTTACCCCTTAATCCTCCTACTGAAATCCCAGCCAAGTACAGAACAAAATATCTGCACATTTTTCTTGGAAGTGATGCCTCTATGAGGTTACATTCAATTTTCCTGTAAATCACCTCCTAAAGGAAAAACAGAGTACAGGTCAAAGCACTGGTGCCCATGATATTCCAGTCCCTTGTTTATCTGCAATTGTAGCAGTCTACTTTCCAACATAGCTGTAAGTGAAGTTTTTAAAAATCTTTTAAAAAGCTCCTGAGAAATCCATACCATAGAAGAAAACATGCTTTAGGTGGATAATGTCCACAACAGAGACTGAAAGTATTACAAGAGAATCTAATGAAAGATGTCATTGTTGAAAACAAGCTGTGCTAAAGAAGGGTCAAATCAGTTACATGCCCCGTGTGTAGGTAGGACTTTAGCGTGTTGCATAACTTCTAAGTCAGATGTTCCTTACAGTGAGATAAAGTTTATCTCAGAATTAATCCTCAAAAATAATTTGATTATGCTCAGATTGAGACCTCGTTAGCTTAGGTCTGAAGAATAATGTCCTTTCCCCAGAGGACAACAAGATGGGCAGTACCAGGTCAGGCCTGTTTGCTGGTAGACCAGACCTGACTGACCATCTTCTGGGAAAATACCCACTCAGTCCTCGCTATCTATGCAGACATGTGGAACAGATAATGATTCATATCAGATTCTGAATTGGACAGACAAGTATGAATTTGTAATTTGAACTCTCATCTCAAAAATGTTTAGGTAGCAAATTTAGCGTCTGCTCAGTAGGAGACTGAAGTGTTACTGTGAACTAAGGCATTGACTTCCTCACAATTTAGCACAAACATCTGACAGCTGGACTACAACTTTGATCACTGTAAGAAATAAATCCAATCAATAATTCTAAAGTTTAGAAAACTGCCTGTTTTTACTTCTAAAAAATGAACCTAAGTATATTGTTAAAATGCAAGCCTATCAATAAAATTAACACTGACAAGAACATTTAGGTACCAGACAGCAATGGAAGGAAAGATATGCATTATTTTATGCTGAATGCAGCTCAGTGGTTAGTTGAAATGTAAAACTGGGAACTCTTGTTAACTCATGATGAAATAATAAATGAAAACTCTGGCTTCTTCTAGGCATCTGCTTCAGACACAACTTACATTACCTTGTGGCTAGCGTGAGACGAGTTCAGCACCCATGTTACAACAGTTCTTTATAAAATTCTCCGTGTATTTAAAAGTAAATAATGTAAAGGGGATAAAATACTTTTCTTCCATTTCAGGGAGAGTGAGATTCTTAAAACTGAAATGTAACGCTGCAATGAAAACAAAGCTTGAAATGTGGCAAGCACTTCAGAGCATATGCTGCATTACCTATAGTAACATTAGTGATGAGGCAGATGTAACATGAAGGAAGAATGATTTGTATGGTAGAAATGCATTCAAAGTTTCAGTCCTTGATTCTCTGAAAACTCCTGCTGCATCACTCAGTCTTTGTAAAATTTCATATGGTACAAGGAGAAGGAAAAATGTTCCCTCCTTTTTTTGTGATGTTAGAATAACTCACCCTTTGTTCTCCTCTTTCCTTGCTCTGCTCCTGATTATTATGCTTACAGCCCTAAGACTCTGCACTGGGAAATGATGTTACTCTGGTTGTAGTTGTAACTATGTCTAGTTCTCTCAAACAGTTGTAGAAACATACTTCAGCCTCCTGACAAAGACATAAACTGATGTTAGAATTACATGGAGGTAACAAACAGTGGCTTTTTGAAACTAAAATTAGAAACAAATTAAGATACTGACAACTCGCAGAGAGAACAACAACAAAGTAAATCTAATTGCTGGACTGGTAGAAATGAATGAAATGTGATGTCATAATTAACAAGATTAAACAGAGAAAGAAACCTAATCTATTCCAGCAATGAGTTTTGTTACATTGTGTAAAGAACATGAATATGCTCAATTCTGCTGAAAGAAGCATTAAGCATGTAAGGAATATGACCAGCCTCTATCAATCACAAGTCTTCAGTGAGAAACTTAAATATCAAATATCAATACAAAACTTTAACTGCCACCTGTCTTTGAGTTTGCCTAAAATGTTTGAGTATTACTCTGAAAGGAACATCTTTTCTTAGGAGATGCGTGCCTATTTCTTTGCTCAAAACCCAAATGATCTCTTTGAATGACAGTGTAAGCAATTAGCCACAGAAGTGGAAGAAAATACAAAGGATGCTTGCCAAGGTGTGTGTATATCAGTTCAGAGCCAACGTTATACAATCAGAACAATCCTTTTTTTTTTTTTTAACAACAACAAACAAACACAGAGCTAGAAAAAGAAGGAGGCTTTACACTCGGTCTGAAGTGGATGACAAGGAAGGACAATCACACAGCTTTCTGACATTATAGCGAAACCCACAGGAAAGACAACTTTTGCTGCTGAGTTTTTGTTTTGTTGTTGGTTTTTTGTTTGGTTTTTGAAAAATCTTGGCTTATGATATGAGGGAGCTATCCTGGTTCTATACCAAAATAATACAATCAAGTAGCACCCTTGTTCATAAACCTACATCAACTAACTGCTGAAAGACAAGTACATATTAACAGTGAGACTCTTAATAAGTCAAAGATTCATGTCTGAGAACAGCTTTTAGAAGCACATGGTGCATTTTGAAAAATCTGGTATTACCACAAGAGGTAGGAAAATCTGTGCAGAAAAAGACAGTGAGTCTTGTTCTGTTTTGTACAAATTTCCATCAACATAAAAAGCTTATTTAATCGCATGCAAAATTTTGAGATCACTTGGCACCTGATGAAAGAAACAGGGACAAAAGAACTATCCCCAGAGCCAAATGAGTGAGCCAACGCTACACAGAATTAATCTTAACAAGGAGAGTTCAGACCAATCCACTACAAGTACAGTATTCCTTTTGAAGGCTTACAGTGAAATTCTTAGGCTTCTGTAAACATGAAAAGTATTCACTGTTCCATGCAATTGTTTGTGGTGGTTAAATTTTAGAAAGTGCAAATTTTTCTAAAAGTTAAGAGTAAGAATTTTCATTTTTATTTGGTCTCAAAAGAAAGGGGTTGGTAGTACTGGGAACGGTAGGCCTTTGTCTATGATCTGTTTCCCTGTACTTTGCTTCTCAACATTTCTGGAAAGAGTCTCTACATAAAACAAGACCTAACTTGATATTCAGTTCAGTTTGCTGCTGCTTCTCAGAAAAGGTAGCAATTCATGCCTAAACACACAATGGCAGACATCTCCTCCCTCTTTTCATAACAGAGAAGTCCAAGAGCTGAGTCCCTTGGCCATAAAAACCTTTAATAATAAGTTTCCTTATTTTTTTTCCTCCATTATAGCTGCTAAATAATCCCCGCTGCCTTTCTTACTGATGTACTGGAGAGAAAATTGATTTATGATTCAAGTCTGATTGATATTTAATCTCTAACATTCCCAGTGATTTTACAATCTGGGAAAGAAAGTGGAGAGTTCATTACCCTTTTTTTTCTTTTTTTGTCCCTCTCCCTTTCCTGCCTTTTACCCTCCCCCCAAAATAATAAAGATGCTATAAAGTTGAGGCACGAGTGGTTAAGGGTGAACTTGATCAGTTCTAGCAGCTGGTTCTTGGATATGTCCTGGTGGTAAAGGCTGATCACCTCCTGCAGGATGTTTTGGTGCTTCTTCAATTTTGTGTTCGCCAGCTGTAAAACAGGAATAAAACTGCTTAAAATTTCTCAATTAAATGAGCTCCATATGTGAGAAGTCTCTAAAGTAATGTTTCTAGTGTACAGACAATCAAATTGAACCACCTGTTTTTATTTTGTAATTGGACGACTAACAATGAAATCAGGTTGAGTTTACCCAACAGGCTGCAAAATGATTATATTCAGGATTTCTTAGATTACTAGTTGCTTCTGTTTTCAGTAAAAATGTTTTTATTTATATAATCTCTTTTTGGATACTAATCTGTTCTTTCTAAAACATACTACATGTTTATGAAACCTTTAATCCTAACATAGCAAGCTTGAAAAAAAAAAAAAATGAACAACTTGCTTCTGTATTTTAATCCTTACTGCGCTGACAATCTTCACAACTTTCTCCCTTTGCCTCCCTCAGAATGCCAGCTTTCATAGTTGGGACCTCCTTAACTCAGACAATCAACAGTGAATAGTTTTGGCTAATAAAATGAGAGCTTAGGATACTTGTCTAATGACTTTACAAAAACTTTTGTATTATTTTTGTGTAAAGTTTTAAGAATGCTATCAGTTATTGCCAGCGTTAAAAAATGTATCACTAAAGCAAGTCCAAGGAATCTGCTATCACAAACTGTGTTTTTACTGAGGGAAGACAAAGAGAAGCTATTGTAACTGAGGGATATAAATTGATATTAGCCCCAAGCAGCTTTGAAGCAAATGAAAGACAAAATGAAACTGATGTTCAAATTCCGTTGTTTCTTGCTTTGCACATAAAACTGAGTACCTTGAGGATATAATTCCAGGATACTCAGCAAAGTGAGCTGTAATCGCTGAAAATGGCATTTCAGGTTTGAAACGTCACTGTTGGCCCCAAAGGTGCTGTTAAGTCCTTCCAATATTCAAAAGGCTGACTGGATACAGCCCAAAGATTCATGTTCAATATGTTAAAAATTCTTTGAGCTGTGCTGATAATGTTAGCACATAAACATGGAAGCCAATAAAGTCACTTTAGTTTCTAGATGGGGAAGAAAATGTCTGCATGTATGGAAGAACAGAACTAAGAAGTGTTAAAATATACCTGACCACTTTTTTGTTATCAGTAATCACATGGAATGATTTATTGTGACCTTATTGTCTGTGCACGTTGAAGCAATTGGTTGCTCATGTTGTCTAAAACTTGTCACATCGTGTTGTGCTCAAATGCAGATAAACTGACCACAGAGGACAGACATGATGAAAGCATTTCAGTGTTTTGATTTGTTTCCCAGTCAGGGACTGGGACCACAATTCTGGATTACAATCTGAAATTCCAGGATACAGCTAAGAGAGTAACAGCTAAGAGACAACTTTCATCTAGCTGCCTAACTACTGATAGCCATTAAATGATAGGTGCACCAACATCAGTGCTTGTGCAGACATCTTGGGATCAGGAGCACGGTTGTACAACAAGCAATGAAGCTTAAATTACTGTAATTTCACATTCTTGCTACTCAATTGAGGTATACTACAACATGTTTGGACAAGGCAAAATACATTGAATGCACCTATCTCTGGTAATTCAGCCATAGGACATTAGACAGGCGTGGTCATTTGTATGCCCCTACTCTTCTCTGAATATCAGAGTTATCCTAGATCTCACTATTTTTAGACTGACATGCAAAACACTCCAAAAAAAATGCAGTCTTTTCTCTGTCCATCTGATGCTATAAGTCAGAACTTTTTTTTTCCCCCTACAAATATAAAATTGCTGAGATTTCAGTAACATTTTAAAAGGCTTCCATACTTCTATCTTAATAACACTCCCTACAGAGATAATTAAAACCACATTATATTAAGAGTTTGAACAGAAAATGTATTTTTAATGACTGTAATGTCGGAGATCTTAAAGTACACAAACTTTACAGAAAGATACATACGGGGCTGGAATTTCAGTTCTCCAGCTGGTCCTGCAGGCGGATTTGCTTGCTGCAGTTTCTTTTGTTCCATCTGTTTTACAACCTGGTGCAAAACAAAGTAACACAGTTGAAAAACTTCACTCTGCCAGCTTTCTCTGGTGTGAGTGAATAACACAGGAAATATATGCACATCATTACATTGAGTCTTGGTTAGCGGGAAAACTACTGAGTTGAGATGCTTTCACTGTTTGCTACAATCTGAAGTAATGGATTATGACATGCTGCAGTACTGCTGCTGTTTAAAATTCAACTGAGATTCCTAAGAGAAATCAAGATGAAAGATGCTCCAGAGCTGGGGACTGTCATAAGCCTTTACACGTATGAGAACACAGAAGAGAGAAAAAATACTGTTGTGTCAAGTGTACCTGCTGAAGCTCTTGTTTCTGAGCCTGAAGCTGGTCATGCTGCCTCTGTAGTTCCTCCTTCTGTTTCTGAAGTTCTTCTGCCTTCTTTCTGAGTTCATCTTCCTGCTGAGAAATATGACTTTCAAATTCCTTCAGTTCATCCTCAGTGAAGAGCTGCTGTTGATCTAGTGTCTGCAAGAAAACACAAACAGGAATACTTGGGTAGGAACGCATATCTATTTTGATTATCTTTCCACTGAAATAATTATTAGCTGAATTTTACAGTTCACTAGAAGACACTAAATCATAATGTAAAGATTTAGTATGTTCACTTAAACAGTAAAATAGCTATTTCTCAGCTATTTTCTTAGCAAGATTCTATTACAAGTTCAGAGGTAGGAGGAAAAAAAATCCTCTTGCTTCCAACTGAGCTCATATTTCCCCTTTAAAGTGATTCACAAATGAAATGTGCATTTTATCTTTCAAAAGCACGTGGATCAAGATCTTCTAGGATCCACGTGGTGGCAGTGCAAGACTGTTTCTGTTTGAGTGTAGACCATAAAGATTACATCTGCATTGTATTAGTCTGTTACATTTTGTACATTGCATTTAGCTAGGGCATTTAACCACACGCATACCAAAACAGGACTGAAAAAAGGCAAAGGTCAGACAAGCCATTTGGTTTCCTGGTTAGACTGATGGTAATAGTACAGTATGTTGCACTTGGAATACGTTCTCATTACCTCCCAGCTATCTGGCTCCAAAAATTCTTTTTTTTCTGTAGCTCGTAGGAACTCTTCCAAAGTTACTAATCTGTCCTTGTTGATGTCAACCTGTTTGAAGCAAAAAATTAAACTCAGGATGGGTTTTGGTAGAGAAAACATTTAATTTTGTAACATAAATATCTTCAAATACAACCATTTTATTTTTAAATTATCCCATTTTCAAATGAATGCCTGTAACATCCTCTAAAGATGTTTCTTATAAGCTCACACAGTTTAATAAAAATGGAAATAAAAAGTAAATCCTCACGTTTCATTTGGCAATTAATTGGAAAAACGTGTGGCTGCAGCCCCAGTGCTTCATAGTAGCATGCCTGATGTTCTTGAGAAAAAAAAATTGTAGCTTTTTGATAATAACAGTGTAATTCTGAGTCAGAGCAATCTCTACTGTTGGATAGGGAGATTTCAAAACAAACAAAGCTGAAACTGTGTCAGAAACCCTTAAGGGGAATAGAAGAAATTCCTTCCTTCATGAGTAAAAGAAGTCCAGGCTTGCTCCAATCCTCAAGCTTAAGAAATAAAGTTGAATAGAGAAAAAATACATTCGAAAAAAGAGTGATTCAAAACATCCTCTTCCCTTTCCTCTGCCTCCTGAACAAAAAACTAATGAGAACCAGTAATGATACTCAGAGTCATAGATAATGCCTTGAGCTCACGACTCTTTTGAAAGCACAAAAACCTGAAGATAGTGCTTTTCCTTTGTCTTTCCACAGAATGTTACCCTACTGCCAAGTGTAAGAGGACATTCACAGTCCTCCCTGTTTAACAAAATTCACTGGGAATTTGTATTAAATCTGAGTACTTGCAAAGTGAGGCTACAGTACAAATCTTCCTCTGGAATTTCTTTAAATGAAAACAGATCCAGTCTGCAGGCATTTACATCGACCAAAGATAGGGCCTGAAAATTGTGGCTTTCTGATCTCAGCACTAATAACAGCGTTGAGCCCTTTTGCTGTACTTAGACAATCCTTAGTATTAGGACTATTTTTTTTTTTAACATAGTAGGAAAACATCAGGTTTGTTAAACATTAGTCTGTACCTCATTCATTACATGTTCTCTCATTCTCAGCCTCTCTTCTTCCATTTCAACCATGTCATCCTCTTCATTTTTCGGATCATAAACCTTTTCTAGCTGAAATTCAAATTTAGAAAATGTTATTTTGGAGAAAGGACTGCTCATTCAAGTGATGGATTTGGAACAGTAGTTTTTGAGACAGATGAAAATGTGAGTTCATCATTTTTCCAAGCACGTGTACAAGTGTAAATCACTTCTTTTACCATAGTACTTAAGTAACAAGTGAGCACGTCATCATTGGTAAGGAAGAAGTTCCCAGTTAATTCATGTGGTCTGCTGAAATTCAATGCTTTAGACACTGACCTCAGCATGCAGTCTGCATTCATGTTTGATTCAACACAAGTTGAGTTTCCAGAGTTTCTTGAATAGGAAAGAGCAATTCTTTTTTTTATCAGAGCATGCTGTCCACAGCGTAAGCATTCAGGATATCACAAGATAAACTGAGTGCTAAGCTTAATTGTCCACTTCTTTTCTTAAACAGTGTCTTTCTGGTGAGTTCACACATTTATTTGCTTCTCTTTAGTTTTCTAAGCAATTTAGCTTAGCTTTCTTTGTCATAAGTAAAAAGGCCCCAGATTATTAATTTTTAAATCACAACACTGTGAAATGCTGGGACACACTTATCAAAAAAGACTGCTGTACATTTTTGTAGCACATAAAGGGATTACAACAACCAGTACGTACCGTTAAAAAATAGTATTTTGAAAATTTCACTTCTACAGTTCAGATTTATAATCTTGCATGTGTATGCTAAAGCACATTTACTCCCTGATTCATGAAATCTAAAAGGAATTCTAACAAATTCTAAAGCTCATTAGTGCCAGCTATAATATTGGATCTTTGTATGGGAAGCTTTTCTTTGTTACAACAAGACAGAACCTACCAATAAAATGAAAGCCAAGGCCTTCTGTTTACTAACTGTTTCTGTAGTATCTTGATGCCACTCTAGGAGGCAAAAAAGTACTAATATTTCTGCTTTTTAAGTGCAGCTTAAAGAAACAAAGGATTGCCTGCTTTACCAAATGTACCTGTGATCCAAACTAGCTAGATGTAAATAATGTGAAATCCCTGCTGCCACTTCTACAGTGCGCTGTCCATCATTGTACAGCAATAACATCTGATGAGGCAAATGAATTCATTTTGATTCTTTGTCAAGAAATACAACCTAAGTATTTTCAAGTGAGTGTGACCCTTTTTCTCTCTCTCTATAAGGTTTATGACTGGCACTGAATGTGCACAGCTACTCAGCTTCAAAACCTACTAGACCACATTGAGCCAAAGCAGATTTGCAGCTCTACACTGCAAATTATACAGGTATACTGTCCAGAGGATTAATAATGAAATCTCAATTGAACTTCTGGCAGAAGACTATATCATCTATAAATACATGTCTATTATCTGAGTCCTAAGATTGAAATACTTTATTTTTCCAGCTTTTGTATATTTTTACAATTGCGTATAAATATTAAGGGTGCTTAAATATCAAAATAAATTGTTTTATTTGTAGTCCAAAACCTCCATATGCATTTGAAAAAAAAACAAGCATTCCTTCAAATATTTTTTTAAATAAGTGAACCTTCAGGTTGGTCTTTTTTTCTTTTTCTTTTCTTTTTTTTTTACCTCTTTTGTAAACAGAGCTTCCAATTCTTGCTCATCCAGGAAACGATCATTATTGACATCTAAAATAAGAAGTGTTGAAAATACATGTTAATTATGGACAGAAAGTCTCCATGGATTAAGCATCAATGCATACATCCCACATAGATCAAAAATACAGTTTATCACCACCTTTCACTACCTGGCTGTTAACAAGTGATTGAATAAGTCTGAAGTACTGCCCTTTGTCCTCAGCAAGCTGAATTAGGTCACAAGACTGCACCCAGTGCAACTGCCAAAAAACATAGCTGAGAACAATTCGTCCCAATTTAACAACTAAATCTGTAAACAGACCCAAGAGTAACAGAAGTGAACAGAAAAATATTGTTAGCCAACAGTACAACTCCAAAATAACAAGAGAATTTTGTAAAAATCTACATAAACATGCAATGCTTAAAAAAATAGCAGTATAAAATTAGTCTTGATGACCAATGCAAATAAGAGACTACTTGGTAACAATATACTTTGCATGCTACATTCAATTCTGAATAATATTATAAAACCTCTGCAATAGAAAGGGAACGGCTACTTCAAATGACTATTATTATGCAGTATTTTTTGTTTAATTCAAAGTTTTTGATGCCCTAAGCTGCCAAGGAAAAGGTTATTTTGGCTACTGCTGTTTTGATATAACATGCATAAAATAAGTACCAAAAAATTTCAGACAATTATGTTTCACGATCTCTTTCTAGGAAGAAGAAATAAGGCTTTCTTTCTATATATTTATAAACCAAAATAAAAGACTAGACTTAATCTGTAACACTTTAATTAAATTATCATCACTGGCATTGGTCAAATTCTTTGTACCATCTAACCCTTAACAGCCCAATAATAACAGGTTCTGCTTAAGGATACTTGATTATGAAGCACTGATCAACATTAGACAGCTACGTATTCAAATAATCTCATTTAAAGCAAAATGCCTACTGAGATGCATCCTTGTCTCAGCTACTATTTCACTGCTTCTAACTGCAGACTGCTCAAAAAGCGTTGAGAAGCACTTTGGACTTTGTATTTTTTAAGGCAGTGTTAGAAGCGTCAAGCAATTTTACAAGTTCCAAGACCACTTCAAACATAAGGGGTGTCTGGTACTTCTCTGCAAAGACGTGAAGAAAGCAAGTTTTCCTCAACACACCCCTGAGGTCTTACCCTTGGTGTACAGTGTATGAGGAAAGTTATGGTTGTGGACAGACCTGTAAATACTCTTACTTCACTGAGCAACTACTTCTGGTTATTGCTGTTTCATTTTTTGAGCATTTAAACAGAATTCCGTTTTCAACATGTAGGCCCCATTTGACTCCACAGTGGATGTGGACGACAGCAGATATTTTCTCCTCTATACCTCTGGATTCACTCAACTTGCTTGAGTTCTAAGTCTTTTTCCCCGCATAATGCAAATTTGCTGAACATATCTTTTGCTGAGGACACAAAAGAAAGTCACAGCGTTTGCTAATTAAATTAATGTTAAACAAAATCTCTTACCGTGTAATTTGAAGAATGTTTTGGGGTCAAACTCATTTGGATCTAACCCATCTGCTTCTTCCCATACCTCTTTCAATTGATCTTTGCTTCCCTATAAATTGGTTACAAAGAAAAATATTCAGAAGATGATTAAGTGTACTTTTACATTCCTTTGCATTCTTGTATTACAGTTTCTCCAATTTCTCTGACAGGCTTTTTTTTTTTTTTTTTTTAAATTGGTAATGTTCAAAATATAATCATTATAATTTCCTTTAAGTCAGGTCACATACTTTTACTAGATAGAAAGGCCCAAGGAAAAAGACAAGGCAAAAAAAAAGGCATATTCTCAGGAAAGGAATGCCTATAATTATCAGTCATGGATACACAGATTCATCTAGAATCAACAGCTGAAGTAAATTCAATCAGTTGCTGCTCCTACAGCAAATTGTGCTGTGATGCAGTTCCCCGCAGGAATCCCTACATTTTCAAATACCCCTCTTTTCTCTTTTCATGAATTTTAGCTACTTTGTAAATAATAATTCTGACAGTAAATAGAATACAGAAATAAAGGAAGTATATGTGGTGGGTTTTCTAAAGCTCTCAGCACTACTCCTGTTCTCTGCTTCTATGTCAATGAAAAGAAGCAAATCATGAGAAGAAAAATAATACATCCTTCTCATTATCAACTGGAAAGGAAACCCTCCTTCCAAACGCATAAGAATAGACTGTAGCCTTACAGGATGGTGAACTTTAGGGTGATCTCCATGTTTCTTTTTCATCTCTTCAAATTTGGATTCTTCGCGCTGCCTCTTTTCTTCATCCAATGTTTTTAAATACTCCCTCCTCTCATGTTCTTTCATCATTTCATATTTCTTGAATTCCTCATGGCGGGTTTTATCGTAATTCTCCAGGTCACTTGTAGCCTATAAATATAGATATTATGTACACATGAAAACATCATGTGATTATGTTAATGCATGTCATAAATTACCATGTGAAAAACCATCGTCCAGGTACGTGGACAAGGCTGTCCATATTGCCACTCCCCTCTTAAACATGAAGTAAACTTGGTGGTGGTCCTTCTTCACTTGACAGCGAAAGAAAACATCTTTCCTCATTCCTTCTGTTACTTTCAAAGAACTTAGTTTGCAAAAGTTTGACTGCTTAGAAATCTTTTGCAACTACAGTTCAGTAAGAAAGCACTGAGGTATTCTTTCTCATTAGTTAACAATAAAGTACGTCCTGGGCAAATTAAGCATAGCATCAAATAGTATAAGAATTTCTACTTTACCTTTCCATTACTAATGCAGTATTACAATGCTACTATCCAGCAGCTTATTACAGATTAAATCAACAAAACCATTTAAATGGAGAGAAAAGTGTGAGAATTTCTGACATATATAAGATTTAAAGCTGTATCATTTTCAGCTCAAGTTATTAAAAGTTATAGTCTTCTAGTGCTTTTCCAAGTAACACATCTGTACCTGATAAAGTCTTTCTGTTATTTGTAATTTTTTGATCAACTGGACCTCCTCATAAATGATTCTAACACCTCCACTACCCCCCATTACCCATTACAATAGGTCAATATCTCTGCCAATAAGAGAAGAAAAACAATGTCCTAAGAGAAAAAATTGCCCTGCTGAGGATATGCTTCTCCTAACCAACGAGAATTTTCTCAGCAGCGATGCTCTCAGAAACAGCAAGAAACTTTACTATATATGTAAATATATATAGAGAGAGTAATTTTACAGAAAAATTGAGGTTAAAATTTCCAAGGGTAGAAAAATCTACAAGAAATGAACAAAGCTTAAAACAGATTTTATTTTTAAAGAGTCTTCCCATTTACTTTGAAAATATAAAATGCCTTCTCAGAAACGCAGTGTTGTCATACAACTGAGACTTAAGTCCTCTTTTTCCCTCTCAGGAAAATATATTTTTTCACAGCAGTTGAAAAAACCTATTCCATGCTTACTTTAACTGTACTGTCTTAATAAACACTGACTGGAATTTTAAAAAAAAAAGTGTCACTTGTTGATGCTATTTGGACATTGAATTCCATGCTCAATACATGCAACTTCTGATACTGGTATCTTAATTCTGCTCTCCTTCAGATGTATGTATAACAGATCCCCAAATTCAAATGACTACTTTAGGGATGACTATTTATGTCAATCTGTCAGACTAAGTGTCTGACATTTTGAAATCACTTTGAAATAGGTTTGGGAGGGATGTGCTTCTCTTAATACTATGTTTAATTCAAATTATTTCAGAAAGTTGTTTTTTATTCCCAAAGTTGGCCATACTGGCACATGAATGCAAATCCTGTAAGGATGCCATGCCAAAATGTATGGTCTCTTTAGCAACAAAGCTTTCAAGCATGCCATGCAGACAACTGACTCTTCTCTGAAACAGAAAACTGCAACTCATTCCTTTAAAAAAGAAAGAAAAAGTATATATAAAGCATTGGCCTTTAACAGATGAAAAAATGTAATTAATGCAAATAAAATATAACCCCCAGCACTTTCTATTTAGCACTTACTGCTTTGATCAACATATCTAAGTCCTTAGGCTCAAACGTGTCAGGATTCTGATGGTTCAGGTGCTCAAACTGTTTAAGGAGAGCCTGATGGTCTATGCCAGTATCTGAAAGAAGGAGGCACAGGTACAAACATAAAACATTAAACTAAGTTTGAAAGCAAGAAAGATCAGGAATTTCAGTACTTTCACATGGTGTTTGTGCCTTGAGTGTCTTATCTATGTTAGTACTTATAAAGCAGATTTACCTGAAGGAGATCAGTACACTTGACAGCAATTTGCACTGTACTCCTTCTAGTGTGCCAGGTGTTGCACTGCACACAATAATTTAATATACTGAGGTTGCTTTTCAGCAAGGAAATGTACAATCAGTTGAGCTCTACAAACCAAAACATTTCATTCTTCTTTTGTTTATAAAAATGAGATGTAACTTCAGCTATTACAGCTAACAACTTGTATCTGAGAATTGTAACTCTTCTAACTTGCCTGGTATATTTTGCGAATGAAACATTCACAGTGTGTGTGTGATGTATAGATAGATAGATAGATAGATAAACAGATAGATAGATGTGGCAAGATACATGGTTGAAAATGAAATCTGATAACCCGAAATTCAAATCTCATTTGTGCAAAACAAGAAACATAGGACAGCAGAGTCAAGTCCTTTGTCTAAAAGCTGCAAACATTTCTCCTTTCCTACAACAGGGACATCCAGTAATATCAATACAAACTGCATTAACAATAAAGTACATTTCTACAATTACAAGCTTTTCAAGTGTTCCTTTTTCTGACTGTTAATGCTAAATAATAATGTTATCTTAAGCAGCATACACTTTGGTATGTTATGGGTAACAACTGTGAACAGCTTTTCCTAAATGGGCAAGTAAAAAATACTTGATTTGCCTTAAAAAATAAATTCAAGGAAAAGATAATTCTGAACTTGTTATCCTATGGCAAACTATTACTCTCACACTCAGTGCTTTATTCATATTATCACAGAGCAGCAAACATTGTCTAGGGCACATTTATCCCTGATGAGATCATAATTTTTGCTGAAATATACACGCCTTAGTCTGTTTATGGAATGTTTTTTGGAAGTGTAGTATTAGAATATTTTAAAAACAAACAAAATAATAAAATCCCCCCAAATCTATTTATGGAGAAACAGCTCATTCAGTTTGACAGTATTTACTTGTCACATTATTGCATTATCTAAGAGTTGATCCTGGAGAAAGTCATCCAACTCCTAACATTCTTGTCCTGTACTAGTCAGTCTAGCAGGATCTTGGTACAAATGTTTAAAAACACATCTGGATCAAGACTGAATATATGAAAAACATATGTCCAAGTCTGTTGGACCTGATCCATATGAGTGCAAATAAAGCTGGTCTTAATCAGATAAAGGACCAAGATATTAAGTTGTACCACATGGAAAATATTAGAAGAACAAATACAAGGAAATCAAACAGCTCTACCTGCTGTTACTACAGAATACATTTTTGTACGTGTCCCAAGGTGCTGCATAAGCACATAGATGCAGCTGTACTTTGTAGATAATCTGGCCATACAATTACACGTGATGTGAAATATTCAGTGGCAGGGCCCACTATAAACTTTACAAAATTATTCTGAATTACATTGCATTACATTAATAGCCATCTGAACATTCTGAAAAGGTACAATCTGCTCTGGTTCTTTCCAAATATCACACTTACACAGTGACAGAATGTGTAAACATGCTTGATCTGTGGCGGCTGCTGGAGTGCTTGCTTGCAATATAAGCACGAGATTAGGCTCCTTGGAGCTAAAAAGCCACTTAAGAAAAAAGAACCACAGGGTCTGACAGGTATGTGAGGCAATGCACTCACTTCCTGTGGAGGTCTGGTGTGCACTGTCCAGCTACTGGTGGACTGTACTCTCTGAGCTAAAACTTTCAGAAAAAGAAAGCAAAGGATAAAAAGGCTATATTGAAGTTCTCAGCAAACTCTATATTCTTCATTCACTGTATTATGATAGCATCTAAAGCGTTCATTGGAAAGGTAGTGTACTAAAAATACCTCCTTTCCCAAATTAATCTGACTTTTTTCCTGACTCCAATAATATCCCCTAGACATATATGCATATATCTGCTTCTTTGGCCTACTTGCCACCTCTAAGACTGGCTTAATGGGATTAGGATCCTTCTTCTTGGAGGACTTCAAATTGACCCAATACCTATTCCAGTTAGTGGGATCCCCCCTGCAACCTGGTAATGTTTTTAATGAGCAAGAAAACAATCTGCTCAAGCAAATTCAGTACTTACATCATCTTTGTGAAAAACACCATTTTGAAAACAGGAACATGCAGTCCATTGTTATGATCTTTATCTCTGGGAAACTAATTCACTTCAAAAAGTGATACTTAAAAAGAAACTTACAGATTTTGTTCTAAGTAAAAATCTTAAAACTTCTTCAGTAAAAAGTAAAAAGAGATAGTATGTGTTATTTCCCAGCTAAGTACACATCTAACAGATTATTTAGGAACATGTATACTTAATTCATTTTAACAAACTATATAAGTTTGAGTGATTTAATTAATAACTAAAAAATGCTATGGATAAGTTTTTGCACCCTAAATGTCCCTCTTTACTCAGGACCTTCAAATTGCCTCAAAAATAAGAAAAATCATCTTCTGAATTTGATATAAATCCTTATATCAAACATTTGATGTAAATCTGTAAAACACGCCCCTTCCCACCAGTTAGAACTTAAAAAGAAAAAATGAAAACATAATGTCAAATGACTATTAATTAAAAAAAACCTACCTGAAATACATGAAACATAGTCTTGTATTCTAAAACAATCAAAATGTGGCTATTTCTCAGTGAGTTATTTGTAAATTGATGCACTACAAAAATATCCCAAAAAGATGAGAAAGGATTAAATGTATCTGAAAAATCCACTGCCCAAATCAAGTTTAGCTATTTATAAAATACAGATGGCTTTTATTTTCTCCTCAATTTCCTATAAAGATACATATTTGTTGTCCATAGTCTAGATCGAAAAGGACACTCTTACTTTCAGATAACAGTTATTACTATTGACATCAAGGACAGCGTAACTTAGATTTTGTCTAGCTTGTATTGGACAGGTGCCCAGTTCACCTTCTTAGATTTTGTATTCTTACCTTGAACAGAATCCATTTTGGCTTTAATTAACATTCTTAATCTTGCCACCTCTTGTCGCTTGAGTTCATCCAGTCGTGTTCTCACGTGGTGGCTTACTAAGTCAAGCTCTCTGCTTAGTTTTCCACTCTGTCAAAAAACAAAACTGATCTATAAAAACATAAAAGAAAGCAGCCTTTACTATTCCCACTGTATATGAGCTGCAAGACAGCAGACCAATTCTAGCTTTTCTCATAATGTAGCCCATACGTACGAGGATCTCAGAAGTCTTTCAATGAACATACTAAAAAAACTTTAGGCCTATGGTTATAGACACAGAGCAGAATCCAGAAAGGTTTAGAAACTCTCTCCAGAAACATTTGTTCCTTTTAAAGAGCACAAGCTTGACCCTGCAGCAGAAATACCTTCTGAGGTTCACAAATAATAAATTTCTTGATCAAACATTCTCAAACTAATTCAAAAGAGCTGCAAGCTGAACGCACAGTGCTTTTTCTTCAGCCACTGATGACAGCTGTAACACTTGAGAGAAGACACAAGCAAGGCAACAGCCATTAATATGCACTGCACGAATATTTATCAGGCTCTGGTAATTCATAGTAATCTGCAAGAGTAACCCTAGTTATACACAGAAGAAAGCGGAATCAAAAGCTGCCAATGGCAACATGAGGGATTAAAAGAAATGCAAAAGGCAGGATTTCCTCTCTGTCGCTTTAGGCTGTTTCCTGCCTGTCTCGTGCAAAATTTCCAGCTCATAAAAGGAGAACGTGGAACAGCTACCATACAGAGCCACTGGAGTACAAAGACAAAAACACAATGAGGTTTTGGGAGCGTGTGCTATTTGGACTGGTACTCAAGAAAGGACAGCAGCAGAGAATGCCAGAAGTCTATCTTAAACCTGCTTCAGCACACTGACGCTGCTTCCAGCACAGCTTCTCAATTTCCTCAGACTAGAAAACGTTCCTTTCTTGTAATTCCCTTCCATGACTTCATATCAACAAATGATGCACCATCTTCACTTCAGAAGGCATATAAACCTCTGTTTGAAACAGTGCTCCAAATCACCCAGCAGGAAAAACTCAGTGAGAACTAGGCTTGCAGCTTTTTTGTGGTACATCAGGATGTATCTACCTGTGCTGAACCTCAAACAGCCTTTTAAATAGATGGGCAGAAGTCAGAAACCATGCATTTGAGTACTTTTTATTATTATTATTCTACGGGATATTCTTTAACTAACAGAAAACTTGCTGTTCCCTTACTAAAGACAAAGCTCAGAAAGAGATAAATACTTAGGTAAACAGAAAACGTGTCTCACAAAATATGAGAGGGGTCTGGAGATTTAAAATATATATATAACGTCCATCTTGCAGGGTTCATTATGACAGACTTAATTAGCCTCAATTAATATATTCAACTTACCTTTATTTCTTCTATGTCAGCAGTCTGGAGCTTCTCCCTGAAATGCTTATCTGTTTCCAAGACATCAATTACTTGTCTGAGATATTCATCATAATAGAGCCCTGTATCCTTCAAAAAAGAATGTTAACTTTAGAATAGAATATACTGCCAAACAATACATTTCATGTAAATACTATCATATAACTGAAATCCAATTCTCAACAATACAAGCATTACAGCTCTTTTATATATTTTCTACTTTTGTGATCTGCATCTTTGTCTTGTAGGAACCTAGAAATAATTTGTTTCAGCAACAGATGACAAAGAGGAGAAAGGCATTGAGGAAACTACGTTGTATGCAAGCATCTATCACATTAGCATAGTAGGGCTTTAAAACAGTGCAATTCATTAATTATAAGAATTTAAGAGTGGTTCAGAATACTGCTGTTCTTTTCTTCCAGATGCAAAAGAATGTTGAGACTATTTGCTGCATTTCCTAGAAAACCTCCTTTAAAGGCAGCCACCTCCAGTCTGCCAGAAGCAACAGCCAGAAGTTTTACTTGGCTTTAATCAGCATATCTTTCAAAAAAAGAAGCTGATAGCCTGTTTGGGAAACATTTAAAGCAAAGATAAGATTACTGAAACTGCACTAGTTCATCTGCACTTGAGGACAGATAAACCAGAGCTACACCCAGGACTTAGCCTACTAGATCAGCTAAGATTCCTGTGGCATATGCTACACTCTTATTTTTCCTATGTTAGTGTGGTGCAAATTAAACACTCTCCAAAAGACCAATCCAGAACAAATACAACTGTGCTAGACAGAATAATTCCATTCCGGAAAGAAAAAAAGTCAGCTTCAACAAAAGAATTTATTTGGCTTTCATAGCACAACATCACTGTTCAGCTATTAAAAGCTGATATTGGAGATTTGTTTCTTGACAAAAACAGTTGGCACTTAGGAAATTTGAGATCTCAAACTCATCTTTATTTGATGTGCTTGTAGCTCTCACAAACACAGTATGTCTGCTGTTGAAAAAAATCTCTATTTCTGAAATGTAGTTGAATTCTCCTAATCAAATATTTTCCTTTTCGATTGGAAGCAATGAACTGGAAACACTGAATGGAATTTCCTAAGCCACCACTCAGTCAGTCACTTCAAAGAAGTCCTGTGAAAAAATAAACAGTTCTTTCCACTGTATGCTGGGGAATTCAATTCAGTTTGCTATCTCACCTTCAGCAGCTCAGAGAAGTGACAAGAAAATAGAACAAATATAAATGGAACCCCACCCCAGCAGAAAGTAGCATGTTTGATAATCCCAGCTGATATTCCTTTCTTCCCTGAATACAGCTCCGGTAAGACATCTAAATTTCAGGATAGGAGCTTTATATAGCTGGACTACTAACAATTAAAACAAACTACTTATCTCACTGAAGATTTATTTCATTACACTTACTGGATTTTCTATCTTCTCTCCTTCCACGTGACCTTCTCCTTTGACTTTTGTCTTATCTATGTCTATAGGTACAGCTTCCAAAGCCACTAGGAGACACGGTATCAGCAAAATACATTGTTGGGGCAGGAGAGATCGCCGCTTCATCTGAAATGAGAGCAAGTCACAAAAATTATCAAGAATGTTGTTATCAGACTGTTTGATTAGAATTATTTGATGTTCCTATATGACACCTGGAATAACCTACTTTCCATGTGTTCTGCTATTATCAGGGAACACTATAACTCAAAAAATTAAATATAGCATTAATTTTTAAAGGCTTTTATGACACAAGCAGATTAGCTGACCGTTGTGCACACAGCAATGTTGCATTGCAAATAGAAAGAGGTGTTCATGTACTTGTTTAGGATGGCCAAGTCTTGGATAAATAATACCAGAGTTTCTACTCTGATTTGTCTTTGCTGAAGTAACTGGCAAATTCTTACAGATAATCACGGGCACAGAATAAGATCCTAGTGTAGTAATGCTTACAGTTCTTAGGCTTCAGCAGTGAAGCAAGTGCTTAAAATGGAGCCAAGATCCTCTCCAAATTTTATTTGCAAGACAAAATATTTTATAAGCCAGATTGTCTGTTTCATGTTGACTGAGACTCCCAAAAGAAGCATTTGATTGAAAACAGATTCATTCATTCAAAATCTATTAAGATAAAATACTTTAACAGTGTGAGTTCAGGAAGAAAAGTAAACGTGGTAATGCAGCATCTAACTGTAAGTCTTTCTCTGAAGATAATTCATCCAGTGGTGTGAAAGTGCAGTCTTTGGCTATGCTACAAAAAACACATTGAGAGCATCAGATTCAACATCAGCACTACTGTCAGTTCCCCATTAGAAACTCAGACTGACTTTGCCATTCATTTAAAACAAACAAAACCCAAACCAACAACAGCAAAAATAAAAAGCCCTCAAACTCTGTCATCCTGAACTGTGCTAGAGCTATCTGCTGGGTTTGTATCTATTAGTGGCACAGCTCATTAGTATGGGTAATATTACAAAATTAATATATGTTATGCAGGAGATCAGCTCCTTTAGCAGGCAGACAACCATTAACCTCCCATCACTTATTGTTACCTGTCTTGCACAGTCAAAGTCATCTAATCTTGTCCTCTTTTCTCCAAAAGTAGATTGCCATGCCTGGTGTTAAAGACACTCTCTGAACGCTGCTGCCTGTTTATTTATTTGTAAGGTGTTGGTTCATTTCCAAAGCAGACTGAGGTGCATTTATGAGTAAGTCAGATTTTGCATTTTACTTGCCTTTTCAGATGAAAAAGTAAGGTAAACACTTGGCATCTGTCAACCTTGTGCATTTGAAAAATAACTAGGAGAAACCTGAACCTTTGAAAGTTTCTGGTTGAATAACCAGGACAATAACTTCTCTAAACAGAAAGTATTATAGTAAAAAAAAAAACAAACAAAACACACAAACAATAACAAAAACAAAACAAAACAAAACAAAAAGCTGAAATTCTGTAGGGTATTAATGGGGCATGTAGGCAAGAGAAGGGACCTGAGATGGGCAGCTGGAGCTGCATCATCCTCAACTACCCTGCAGTAGTCACAAAGCTTGTCTATCAAAAGCTGTAATCAAACTGATTGCCACTGGATCTTCTAGCTTTCAGTGGGATTTCTGCTCACAGGTAATTTAGGCTCCTTTGAAAGTACCAGCCTCTGTAATTATGTGCTGTTATACACAATGGGAAAGACTGGACAATACCACAGAATGTTTTTACATCTATTTGATGCAATACACGGCTCAAAAACAAAAAACACCAACAAAAAAAGACTATCTGGTGCCCATGAGACAGTTTTGTTTCAGGTTGTCCACAGGATGGCTTTATCATCAGCATTTTGATAAAATAGGCCAAAAAAATTCCGTAAGTACTACAAAGAATCAGAAGCAGAGAAGACCTAAATGGGTAACAAGATGTTGCAGCTGACTTTGCAGAGTACTACGTTAAAGTCAGGATTTCCAGTAGCGTTTTGAGGAACTCACCTGGTTATACAGCCTGTGCTGTAACAAGTAAGCTGGAAATACATTATTAAACAAAAAAATAAGTACTAAGTAAAGCCAGAGTTACTGTATTTAGTTTTCCAGTAATCCAAGACAATAGTCATCGAAACTATCTCTCTAAGAGCAGATGTCTAAGATGTGTCAACCTTTAGACAGTCACAGTGACAGCCCAAAGTGACAGTCACAACTGAGTCACGTGCTCTACTCTGATACGTATTAGGAGAGACAAGTCAGCCCCACTGTGAAGCCTGACATTAATCAGCTGCAGCAGACAACTCAGCATGATTTGCAAATTCAGCAGTCAGAGGGAAGTGACGAGGGGCAGGTTGAGAAGAAAAGAGGCGTTTTGGTTTTTGTTCCTCTTAACACTTCACCATTAAGAGTTCAACCCATCTTCAGCATGCTACCCTGAGCAGTTTCTGACTCTTGGGAAACCCACTTAGAGATGACCATCCCTCCCAGGCATTTTACCATGACTAGGAGCCACCAAGCCAATCAGCAGTCCCAGTGCTGCAGAAGAGAAGCAATGTCAATTTGGTCACTGTCATGAGTGATACATAATGCACAGTATATATCCTCTTGCCCTGTCATGGGTGCCTTGCTCTAGCCTATTATTAACTACTATTTTCTTCCTGCCATTTAATAATTTAATAGAAACATAAATTTTGCCCAGCTGACTTTAATAATCCAGTGGTTACTTTGTAAACAATATGTGAACAGAGCTAATGTTACAATTTTCGTCCAATTTTTATCTGGAAACCAAGCAGTTCTAGAGAAAACCACACAGCTCACCTAGATGGAAAGGTATTGCAACTCTAGACTGCTCTTATCAAAAATAAGCAACCTTAAATTTCCAAATTAGCTAAGCACCACAATGCTAGGGAGATAAATATTCATACTTTATAAAGAGAACTGCTCATAAAGTAACCCTCTAGGGGTGATAAATACTGTACTTCATAAACAAAGCCAATATTTTGGGGAGGAAAACAAAAAATCAGAACTTCTCCAAGCAGAAAGTATATTAAAAAAATCAACAGACTCTTAGTGAGAGGTACAAGAATGAGGTAGCAGAAAACAGAGCTACCCATGTACTTGTCTGGACAGAAAAATAGAATTGGAAAAGAAAAAAAGAAGTAGGCTGTCTGCCAGCAACCTTGATCTTGATCCCAATAAACATGATCAGAAATTCCTATCAGCTTCAGTGGAACAGAATCAGGCACTGGAATTACAAAGAGCTATGGCCTTTGAAAGATATGTACAAAATGCAGCTTCTAAAGCTTGCAACACAAGCACAAGCAGTTCAGTATGGCATTAGTGCACCTATTTTACACAGCTTCAGACGTACTTCTCATTCACTTAATAACCATTGTCCAGAAAACAGCACAGATTCAGCTAATGTCTCCATCACCTTAGCAAAACAACAATCATTTTTTAGATCAGTAGTGTCCGTGTCAAATGTTCAAAGGCTGAGATGGGTGAACTCATACAGTGATATCAGTGCACAGTGCCTGCAGATGATATGAAGCAGAACAGCACAGTGCTGTAAGTGCTGTTACACTGCATGTCTGTACCTGCCAAACCAACGTGTGCTGTGATGAGTAACGTCATCATGAACACACACTTGCAGAATACAAAAATAAGCTGACCTACTCACACATTTGATGCACTCGTGTTCTGTCTGATATGCAAATAATTAAACCTATGTGAGCAACAGTGCACACACGCAGGATGATAGCAATACTCTCAATAGTCATGTCTGTACCATGACTCCCTATTTTAATGCTGTACGGGGGAGATAACAACACTCTTCACAGGAAGTGCTGCCTTAAAAAACAGAAACAAAATGGGTGATACAATAGATCTCATGATCCTCATCTTTCTAAGAATATACTAAACTCCCTACTAGAATGGGAATATTACAAGTAGATACATGAACCATATAAAGCACTCCCTCGGAACTTTCAGCTAGCTCTCTCAACAATATACCTTGCCTTACAATTTTGCAGTTCAAATAGTGTTCAATTTCACATATTTTTTCCACCTCTTTAAAAATGATTTGAAAAGATATATGTTGATTAGCTCACCAATTCATTAATAAAATACTTAAAATGTGTGAAATAGATATAAACAGATTATTATTCTGTCACATTTTTTGTTCAGAAACACCTGACATAACAGTACCTTCGTGTGCTTTCAGGAAGACTTGATGCATGACTACTGTAAGTTATCATACCTTAACCACAGACAGAAGTTAATGAATCTAAAGGTAATGCATCTGCTTCACAGCATCTGTCTGTGAGTTAAATGGGTATTAGCACTGCTAAAATATGGCAACAACTTGGAGCAACAAGTGTAAAAGTCCCTTTCAGCTCACAAGGCTATGCTAAAACACTAGATTTCGTAAAGACATGCAGAAAACAAGGTGGGAACTGAAATAGCTAAAATCTGCACTGCTTTTTGCTGTACAAGTTATCTTCCAAATTACAAAAACATCTGCATAGCTTTCTTCTTGTATGAGATTTAAGCACTTTAATTAATACATAAGCACTCTTTTCCATCACTCCTCTTGCAGTAAATGTCCCTCCCACACAAGACAGAAGAGTTTTCCTTTCATTATTTTTTCTGATTCAGATGTTCAGTTTTTCTCTACCCATCACTAGCAATTCCCAGCAGGTTTCAATCTGCAGTGCTTTCCTCATCTTTTACTAGAGTACACCCCTCTTAGTTTGCTCTGCACAAGAACATGCTCTCATTTTTTGAAGCGTTTACTTAATAAGACTGCACATAAATACAGCTTTACTTCATATTACTGAAGTACATAAAGATGGCAGAATCCTTTCTTCTCATCAGTTCAGCTGTTTTATTAAATGAGTCACCCAAATGATGGGAGATGCTATATGGGAATGAAAATACAAATGTTCCAGTTTGAAAGAAGCAAATACTATTTACAAGGCAACTATATCCAGAAGCAATGATGGTGGAGAAGCAAAAACACATATATACATATACACAAATACACAGCCTGCTCTTACACATGCACAGCTCTGCTGTAAGTAAAGCCTGAAAAGACAACTGTTTTTTCCCTTTTGTGGCAATGTTAATAGTCCATTATTTTAAAACCCGTGTGCACACAAATGCACGCACATGTTTATATGATACTTGCCTCCAAGGAACTACAAACATTGTTTTAGAAAAACAGTATCAGTTTCTATGCAGCTATCTTGCAAACTGAAGAATGCTGAAATATTGGTCTTGTTTTCAAAAGGAACCTGCTTGATTTTATCACTTCTTACCAGGAAAGCTGGCTCAGATGATTTATGAAACTAACATGCAAGCAAAAACTTACATTGAATTCAGTGATAAAACTCTTACACACTTCAAACGCAAAGTAAAGCAAAACAAAATAAACCTACTATCAATACAGCTTCCTGTACTACAACGAAATACACAGAACAAAATACACCAGCAAACGTGGAGTGTCACTGATCCAAATCCATTTTGTATAAATGAGGACAGCAATTTTGCCACTTCTGACATAAAAACCAACCTAATTTCCAGTATGCCACCACCTGCAACACAGGTATTGCATGGAAAAGTTTGCTTTTACTCTCACCTCAAGTAAAAAATCCTTTCAAGAAGTCTATGGGATCATCCACTAGTACATGTTTTGCTCTAGACAACAAGAAATTATTAAACACTTACTGCATCAGGACTTCAGTAGCCTTTTTCCTCTTTGGAGAGGAAACAGTATATAGCCAACAGGAGTAAGTTTAGAACTAACAGGCCAGTAACGAGCGGCATCCCCCAGGGGTCTGTCTTGGGTACGGTGCTCTTTAACACCTTTATCAATGACATCAATGATGGAATCGAGTGCACCCTCAGCAAGTTTGCTGATGACACCAAGCTGAGTGGTGCAGTTGATAGGATAGAAGGAAGGGATGCCATTCAGAAGGACCTCGACAGGCTGGAAAGGTGGGCCCGGGTAAACCTGATGAGGTTTGCACTCGAGTGCAGAGTTTTGCACTTGGGCCGAAGGAATCCCAGGCATCCATACAGACTGGAGGGAGCGGTCCTTGAGAGCAACCCTGCGGAGAGGGACCTGGGGGTCCTGATGGATGAAAAGCTTAACATGAGCCAGCAGTGTGCCCTCACATCTCAGAAAGCAAATGGGATCCTGGGTTCCATCAGAAGAGGGGTGGCCAGCAAGGACAGGAAGGTGATTGTCCCCTTCTACTCTGCTCTTGTGAGGCCCCATTTGGAGTACTGCATCCAAGTGGTGGAGCCCCCAGTACAAGAAAGACAGGGAGATGTTGGAGAGGGTCCAGAGGAGGGGCCACAAAGATGATCAGGGACTGGAGCACCTCCCCTATGAAGACAGGCTGAGGAAGCTGGGCTTGTTCAGCCTGGAGAAAAGAAGGCTGCGGGGTGACCTCATTGCTGCCTTTCAGTACCTAAAGGGAGCCTACAAATAGGAGGGGAATCAACTGTGTGAAAGGGTTGATAACTGCAGAACAAGGGGAAATGGTTTTAAGTTGAGGGAAGGAAGATTTAGGTTGGATGTCAGGGGAAAATTCTTTACAGAGAGAGTGGTGAAGTGCTGGAACAGGCTGCCCACAGATGTTGTGGATGCCCCGTCCCTGGAGGTGTTCAAGGCCAGGCTGGATGGGGCCCTGGGCAGCCTGGTCTGGTATTAAATGGGGAGGTTGGTGGCCCTGTATGTGGCGGGGGTTGGAGATTCATGATCCTTGAGGTCCCTTCCAACCCTGGCCATTATGTGACTCTGTGATAACATGGAGCCATGTAAAATAATTCTGTGATAACATGGAGATGTAAAAATATTCAACCACTTAATGATAGCTGCCATCATTTTCTAATTCACTTGAATTTCTACACATTTAGGAATCCAAATGTACCAAAAGATCTCGCTCTTGTTTTATAAAGAACACAAAGTATCAGAAATGTAATAACAAAAATGGACTACACGTTTCCTGAATTACCTATGATGAAGACATATTTACAAGTGTAAAAGTGTTCTAACAATTTTATTTCATTTTTCCAACTGTCAAACCATGCATATAAGAATCAAAACTACTCCTGTTGAAAATTAACATGAATTTTGCCCCTAATTTCATTTGATCTGTCTTAAATACTCAGCAGTGTTTTAAGCTACAGGTAAGAATATCCCTATGCAGAAGGCATCTGTCTGTCTGTTAGGTATCTTACAGCAGCTTCCCAGCATCTCTGCTGCTTGCTGAGCAAACGAATAGGGAAGGACTTTATTAAGCAAACACCACTGCTGCACAGGAGTTCATATCAAGGCAACATTGATACAGGCTTTCAACTTACTAGTAAAGGATTTTATCTTTCTTTTGTAAAGCATGCTTGTTTAGTCAGTTTATCACTAGAAGTATGGGTCAATATTTTCACACTTCCGACATTTGAGTTGATACTAAAACATTCTACATTTTTTATTATCACTAAGAACTACCATTCTTCCCTTTCACAAATCCAATTTAAATCATGTATGTATCACATGGGGGCAGCTTTAGACATAAAACTTTTAACTTGGCTTAATATGCTTCAAAAGTTTAGGTTTAGCACTATTGCCATCACTATGCAGCCAAGATACAACAAGTCACCCTTATTCTCATTCAGCAATAATCTTTTCACAGAATCATAAGGGTTGGAAGGCACCCTTTGTTGTTGTTGTTGCTTAGTTTGTATTTCCTTGAGGGGTTTTTTCTCAACATAATTTCACATACCAAAATAATCAGTTGCCAACCTCTATCACAGCATCAAGGCAGAAGCAAATTCACACCTGATGCCTACGGTAGATACCTTTGCCTACAATTGCTAATAGAAGTTTGAAGAAGACCAATGGGCAGTATTAACTGATTGATAGCGTTGTGTCACGTCCACCTGTCCACCCATTTTTTATGTTAATTAACTTGGCTAGAAGTGAATGAGATCTACATAATTCTACTACAAAACATTTTTTTTTTCAATAGACTTATGTTATTACTTCTTACATATATTTTATAATTTAAAAAGATAACTAAAGTATTCCCACTGTCCAAAAGATTATAGCAGCACATAAAAGGGAAAATAGAGAATCACAGTTAGGAGTTGCTGTATTTAATCAGATTTATAGTTTCAGTCCATGGCAGATCTTGTGCTGTGACTACAAGATCAGTGTGCAGCAACTGATGGTAAGAGATGTAAGTGGATCTTAAGCATTCACACAAACATGGGCGTTTCTCAAAATCTTTCCTGAGCCTTAAGCAGAGGTCTATAAAAGTTATAATTAAAGGTGCTTTCAAATAAATGTTGAGTGTCTTTTCATAGAGTCATGAAAAGGCTTAGACTGGAACGGGTCTTAAAGATCATTGAGCTCCAACCCCCTGCTGTCAGCAGAGTTGCCACCCACCAACAGATCAGGCTGTCCAGGGCTGCATCCAGCCCCGTCTTGAGCACCTCCAGGGACGGGGCACCCATAGTTTCTTTGGGCAGCTGTACCAGGACCTCACAGCCCTCTGAGTAAAGAACCTCCTACCCAGACTGAGGAGTAGAAAGCCTTCCTGTGCTCACCAGGTTAGGTGTGAGAGACAGGCACTGCAGAATCTGGGTAGAAGTGTTTCTATATTGAGTCACCTACGGGATTTTTGTTCAGTGTGTGAGAAAAGTAGATGCCAAACAACACGCAGCAACTCTCCAGGCTAAGCTCAGCGCCATGATGCACTCCTGCTGCCCTAGTTTTGGTGCGGTGATGGTCTGATCTTAGAAATGCCGGGCTTTATTTCTCTACAGAAAACACAACTCAGACAACAGAAGGTATTTCTCGCGTTCCTCTTTATCAATACGATTCCACACTATCTGAATTATTTTTGAGCTAGCACTACAGAATCTTACTAAGTTCTTGCAGTAGTACTGTAGCAGGCACAACGTCAAGCATTTCTAGCGAGTCTATCCCCGTCCGTGGCACGAAGCAGCCGTTTTCCCGAGGTTGCGCAATGCCGTCCATCGAGGCGCGCCGCTGCCAGGTGTGCCTCAACTCCCCCCGCTGCTTTGAAGAGCGCCGCTCGCACGCCCACCCGCGGGGCTGCCGGCGCGTTACTTCCTGAGGACCAACACCTCCCCCCTCCCCGCCACTGCTTCAGCCCCGGAGGCGTCGCAGAGCCCCTGCCTCAGCGCGCCGTTCCGCCGCGTTACCGTTATTTGTAACCTGACAGGAGTGGCGGCCGTTAACCGCCCGCCGCGGAGGGCGCCCCCCCCCCCCGACCCGGCTCGGCCCCGCGCGGCGGCCAGCGGCTCTCCTGACAGGAGCTGCCCCGCGGCCCGGCCTCCGCTCCGCGCCTCCCGCCCGCCGCAGGCCCGCCAGCGAAAGGGCGATGTTACCTTGCGTCCCGGCGGCGTGAGAGGAGCCGCCGCCTCTCAGATGGATACCGCGCGTGGAAGTGAGGAGAGGGAATCGCTCCCGGGGGTCCCGCCGAGGACCTGCGCGTCACGATGCGGCAGCCCGGTGGCGTTCCGGCGGCCCGGGCTCTCGTTTCCATGGGGACAGATCCCGCCCCCGGGAGCGCAGCGATTGGCCAGCCCTGACCCCCTCCCGGGCGTCGCGGAGGGCTCTGATTGGGCGGCACCGCGCGCAGCGGCGTGATAGAGCGGAAGGCGGGACGCCACTCTGAGCGCTGAGGTACGTGGCGGTCGCCGTGAGGCGGAGCCGCGCGCTCCTGGCGTCAGCGGGAGGCGGGCTCGCGCTGCGCGGGAGGCGCTATAGCTGTTAGCCCTGGGGGTTCGTGCGCTGTGTGGGAGCCGGGCGGCGGGAGGCGGCTGTTGCGGGTGGGTGCTCTGTGAGGAAGCGCTGTGCCGTCCGGCCGCGGGCGGAGCGTGTGTAGGAGAAGCTATTTTTAGAGAGTAGTTAGCGGCTGAAATTTCTGGAATAAACCTTGATCTTAGTTGTGTCAACAGCGTGTTTTACTTCTCTGAGCCTGCAGCTTGTTTTTGAGCAGAGGCATTGCGTACGAATTCTTGGAGAACTCGTATTGCTGTGCAGAGTGTTCCTGCTCTGCTGGCTTACAGAGTATCTGAAAGTCACTTCTGAAGAATTTGTTGCAGCACTTAATGCAGATAAGAAAAATTCAGGGATTTGTGTGGTCCTGGTGAAATACTTGTGCTGCCATCAGGTTTTCAGTGCTTGCTTACAGTGGGCATTGAAATTCCAGAGTGGTTTTGGACATCATAGCTTCTGGTTTGAGCGTGTGGGAGAAAAATGGGAAAGTAAACTGTAATAATGGCATCTGTGGTAGCAGACAGCTGTTAAAGCAGTAGGGCTGGTGCTGCTCAGGCCTCCCCTCTCCTAAGGAAATACTGTTTGTTACTATTCAGTCTTTTTCCACAGCTTTTTTTGCTTCTGAAACAGGTCTGATGGTCAGCCAGCATTCTTTGTTAGCTTGTAGATGACTTTTGAGACGTGGAAGTGCTGGAATTCACTGAGCGTGAATTCACGTGAGCACTCAGCGATTGCAAGTGACTTATTGCAATAGCCGGAGTAACCTCATTGATGGAGCAGCTGAGGCAAGCATGAAGTGATACTTCTAGTTGAAAGCATGCCAAAAATATGCGCAAGAAGAACCTGCAAGATGGCAGCTCTGTGTTCTCTGTGGTTTACCAGAGCATTGCACAAGGAGAGCTGGTTGGGACCACTCCTTTGGACTTGTCTCAGACTTTTCAAATATGACTAGTTCTTGGCAGGGGGACTTGTCCTGTCTGCGTGACTGGAACCTAGTGCCAGCACCTACATGCTGTCAGGAGTGGTTCCTGCTGTATGCTCACGCAGGAAAGGGCTGGTGTTCTGGCTCATGTTTCTCTACAAGTGACTTTAGCCTGCTGGGAATGCAGTCATCCTTGCCTTTGCAGCTTGGTTTAATGTTAGAGCATGGCTAGGCTTTCATGATGTGGCTACATGAGCGCAATTTACCCCTCTGCTTGCTTTGAAGATTAAGAGAAAGAAGTCTGTGCATCTTTTTCCCAGCAAGTGTGCCAGTTTAAGGAGCTCCCACCAAGTCTCCCTCCAGCCAACCTCATGGTGCTCTGCCACACTGTTTTGTGTTTGAATAGATGTTTGCAGGACTGCAAGATAAATCAGTTTGTTGCTGAGTGTTTAAAACATATGCTGCTTTTTTTTTTTTCTGCCTCTGCTGGGAGCAGTAAAGAAGGAAATTAAGGGAGAGAGATGGAACCAATATTGGCATCAAAGGCAAAGCTTTATGGAAGTGTGCCCTTGATCTGATGGTAGTAGAGGACATCTAGCGCAATTTTCTCTTGTGTTGCTCTATGCTGAGCTGATCTGGAGTTCTTGAGATTAAAATATCTGTGGGCAACTTACACAAACAGCCTTTAAACCATCAGGGTGCCCAGGCAGTGTTCCTATTGCTACTGACCTGATCAGTTTGTGAGATGCCCTGGAATACAGGCAAATGCATCTTGGTGTATGCTGACAGATTAAAATACGCTCACTTTAATGCACTGTCCAAGCATGTTATATTATGTGCTCCTGTTTTATTTCTATTTCCTGCTTTCTTCTATTATGACTTACAAGATGGTGATAAATATTATAATAGATACTTCTTTTTCCAGCGATTGCTTTTCCCCCCATGCTTAATTCCTGTATTTCTGTGGGGGATTTTTGGGTCCCTTTAGCTCAGATCTCTACTGACTCTGTTCCCTTAGCTTCTAAAGCTGTTTGGTTTAGAATATGCTTTTTAGATTCTTAACTGTTATTTCAGTTTCAACATGCAGGAAGTTGCAAGGTTTGAGAACTGCTTAGGATTTCAGTATTGCAAAGGAGGCAGTTAATTTAATCTGATATTGAGAAACATTTTCTTAAATGTAGCATGGCAGAGTAGGAAGACTGTTGTAGGCTATCATTGCTATGTTTATCTGCATTATGTTAAAGTAAACGGGTAGAATATGAAGAGGGTTCCTGGATACTAGTGTGCTTATTTATTATTTTATTTAATAGAAGGTTATTGATATTTAGACTTGTATCAGCAGAGCAGAGAATTAGGTAGTCACATATCTCTGATGTGAGAGCCCTCAGTTCTCACTCCTAAGACTTTCTCTTCTGTGTCTCTGCTCTGTGAAATGTAGAGACAGATGCTTCTTTTGCCATTAACAGTGGCAAATATTATTTCTTCAAAGTGGATAGAAAGGCCAACAGCTTCTGTTAGCTTCTGTTTTAACCACAGCCAGCTGGTAATACCAAAGCTGTCTTAAGCAAGTGTTGATGCTACTTAATTTCACCACACAGTCTGTGTGCTGGAAGCAACAGTAGTGACAGTAGCCATGTTATAGGCGTAGAGTGCTTTTTCAGTTGAGTTAGGAAAACACAACTAGAAATGAAGGGGAGAAAACAAGCTTATTCTCCGTGCTTCTCTGACCACAGTAATGATGTTATTGAAAAAGTCATGCTTAGCTAGCACAGCATGTGGTCTTCTGTGATGTGTACAAGTACCTGGCAGCCACTGAAGTGAGGCTGCTGAGTTAATTTTCTGTTTCTCAACAGCAATGAATTTAATACATATAACCACAGACTTGACATGGAAATGAAACAGTAATGGTAAATTTAAGAATGTTGTGGTTAAGTGCCTAATTTGTCCAGTGTAGGGAGGCTGTGGATTTCATACGAAAATGGCAGGCAAGAATGCAATCAATCTACTGCTGAGACTCTGCTGTGCCTCTTATTTGCTTGAGCAGGCACTGATTTCAGAAAAGTTGTGTGAGGTTTCTGTTAGCTTAGTGTATGGGCAAAACATTTTCTTTTTCTTTTGTACTTAGGCCTGGAATTTTTCCCCAGTTTGAATAAGTACAGCTCACATCCTCCCTGGTAAATACTATGCAGGTTTATCTGTGTATGTAAATAGTTGGAAATGCTTTATCTTTACTAATTTGTCAGTTAGGGTCATATTCTGACTTTCTGGACACTGTTCTATACAAGAGTTATATATTCTGGTGGGTGTTGGCTCCTGTTGTTACAAGGTTAGACTTCCAACAAAATTATTTCCTTACGTTTAAGCCATGGTACGAATTTCCTCAGTAAAACGTAAGCCTTACTTTAGCAGGGTTCTTAAATGAAAACTCAGTGAGCTTCAGGCTGTAACCAGTGCTTCACAAATCAAAATGAGCTGTTTTTTATATATAATTTCTTAGTCTGCCTTTGCCTTAGGCAGGGAGGAATATTTGCCTCAAAATGTGCCAGATCTTTTGTTGTTGCACCATATGTTGGTATTCTTAATCTAGTAGATAGTATGTGAATCTCATTTATTATTTACAGTATAACAGAGATGAATTTACTGACAAATATTCCTATTCTAGAACTGCAGTTGCTTTGTGTATTAATTTTGGCTACTACAAGCCAAATAAAATGTAGAACATAAGACTTTGGAGAGGGCAACTCAAAAGCAGCGACTTAGAGTTGAAAATTGCTGTCACTTTTAAGGAGATCTTCCAGCCTGGGTTGAAGGGGTATTGCTAAGTTGTTGCCTTTTAAGAAAAGCCCCTCCATCATGACAACTGTTCTGAAACACATTTTAAGATCTCTGCTCTCCGTAGTAGAAAAAAAGCAAGCAACAGGTCTTGTAGTTCTAGAAATAAATAACCAACAGCTGAAAGTTGTTATTGTATCTATCTTCTCTCAGGTCCTATGCTGTTGTAAGCCTTGCTGATGCTTGGTATGGAGATTTCCGTCACTGATTTGACTACTTCAGGGTTGTGTTCATGCTTTCTCTGATCAGCTGGTAAGTACTGTATCTTTGTTTTCTGCACATACTACAGCTACTTCATTTCAGACTGTTTTAACTGAAGGGTGGAGAATTTCTGGGTGGAGTAGATCCTTGACTATCTGGTGCTGTGCCAGTGCCCCTTCCCATAATCAATGGCCCATCTGGTGGTTTGACTGCAGCCAGGGGGTGGGATGTGTGCCTATCTGGTGGCTGGGAGTGCCTGCAGTTTGGTCTTGGTGGATCTGCTTCTGGTTATGTCATGTGATTAATTGGAACAAATTACTAGGTGAGTTGTTCTGGTTAGTCATTAGAGGCCTCTTCAACCTGCTTTGGTGTTATCACTAAATTACATGTATCAATAATGTATTTATTGCATCTCCTGAGGAGCATTTTGTTAGACTAGTTAATTTGGAGAGGTGGGGATGAAATCCATCCTCTAGCACTAAGGGGAAAAAATAAAAAAATAAAAAAAATAAAAGATGAGTTGTCCTTATTACTGTAAGTATTTATCAGGACCAGGAACTCTAGGACCCCTTTATTTTAGGTGCTGAACAGCTCAGGCACAGAATTAGACATCTTTATGGAATTTTGTAAGTCTACGCCCATCCTATGTTATGTCATCTTCTGCCTGTCCATTCTTGGGCTTGTGCTGAGTTGTCCTTCTGCTGCGGATTTTGTTGTGCAATATATTCACTTTTAGACTGGCTTTTAGAGTTTAAAATGAAAAATGTAAGATTTTGTCTGTTTCTGTGTATTGTAAGTGTAAAGGAAAGTTCTATGAATGTAGAGTTGGAAAGGAGGAGGATAAATAAATATTTTCATGATATAAAATTTTATTTACTGAATTGTAATATGGGGCTACTCTAGAACAAAAATAATATTAGTCTGATTCATGAGGCTACTGTTGTAATTGGATGTGTTTTATAAATGCTTAATTAGATGCATCTGTTTTAAATCCAGCAACTCTTGCACAAAAACTTGCCGGTCAAATGACTTTATCTGGGAACAGACAACATTCGTGCCTTGGTACAGCAAAACTTGTAAGTGTTTGTTTAGGTCCATGCCTACTTCTAAGTATCCCCTTGCATTTCTATCAGAATTATAGAAGATATATTTCTAAACAAGTCAGTCAGTGACTCAGGGCTTATGGGTTAGGAGTAAGAGAAAAATGGCTTCCTTCACGATTTTACCATTATACTAATTAAAAAGAGACAGCTTTTATGTTGTAGAGGAAGATTATCTACAAACACATTAACTAAAACCTGGTAAAAATGCATGGTACTGCAATGCAATGTGATCAGAGAAATGGTTACAGACTTGTCTCCAAAATATTTATGCGTAGGACTGAGGCAAGACCTATAACATATTCTGAAGAAAAGAACAGAGTAAATTGAGGAAGGGAGCTAAGTTTGGAGGCAAAAAATAAGTCTAATTTCTTTAAAAGTAGAGGAAAAAACATGAATACTAGTACAGTGCGTGAGGATAGCTTCCGTCCTATGGTGATGTAAGAAAACTGTGAAGAAGACAATAGGAATGGTATCTTGCTTAAGGAGGTAAGACATCTGAGGTAATGCAAGTTATTTTGCTGCTCACAACAGAATAGGGGTGGCTTGGAAATGAGATGAGATAATAATGAATAGCAATAGAAAAAAGAAGTCAAAGGTAGGCTGCTGTGGTTGCAGAAAGAAGTGTGTCATTTACAGCACTTCTGGGACTTCTGATTTCCTTTAACGGAAACGCTAGAAAATAGAACAAACTGATTGTAGTGCTGAACAAGAAGTGGTATAAATTTCCCATCACCAGAAAATCTATTTTTTTTTTTATTCTTGGTGCATTCTTAAACTTTCGAATCATCTGCAGTTCGTATAATACAGGCATAGTAGAGATGAGTAGCACCTGAGGATCAGGCAACAGCTGAATGCCTTCCAGATATTTGCAAGATTATAGTATGCATTTTTAAAAAGTCTTGATATTTACTTCTTTCCTGTCACAGAATCTGAAATGAGGCTTGCAGGTCTGATCCTGTGTAATGAATGGCATGCTGTAGTTACATAGACACGTTCACAGTTTCTCATAATACAAGAAAAAAGGCCATCAAATAAACGGTTGGGTGACAGATTCTGAAGTATGTGCTATGAGTGTTTTGCTGGTTTGACATGTCTGCTCTGTGAAATTATCCTGCTGTATGGACTGGGTGGTAAATCAGAGTTAAAGTATAAGCTTTTTAACTGCTTTGCTGAGAAAGATGTGGTAGGGTCTAATGTGTCTGAGATTAAAGTTCAGCACACACTCTTCACTTTCCTACGTGTTTTGTGCAAAGTACAGTTTTACTCTTACAGGTGGAAAGTTCTATTACATTGCATTATGAATCATGCAAACCAAAGGTCTTCATTTTCTATTCAGCTTTTAAATTAACGGTGTTTAGACCCTGATGTATTGAAGTACAAGCAAAATAAGAAGTGCCATTGGCAGAACTTCAGGTTGTTGTTAAGCATACAAAATGCTTAGCTGAAGAATGAGCAGTTGCTTTAGTAAGAAAATCCCAAAAGAGGGGGAGAAGCACCTCTGAGTGCGAGGAGGTGCAGTTGTGTTAATAACTACATGTGTGCACGTGCATATGATAGCAGGACTGAGTGCCTGTCTGCAAATGGACATGTGGGAGCTGTGTGTGAATGTAAAGAGGGATCAGTGTGAGTGCACGCTCATGAGCAGTGAATGGAAGCACAAGTGTGAGCTAGCATGCAGGTGAAAGTCTGCATTAAGAGTGTTTTTCAGGGAGTAAGGAAGCTGAGGATTTAAACCAGAATTTGCCACCTTTCATTTTTGTACGCTGCAGCCATGCTTGTGCAGAAGCATTTCCCAGTCCTCTGTGTGTCTGCAGCCTATTTGTTTTTACCTGCTGTTATTCCACTGGGAATGAGCTGAAGACTCAATCTTCCTCTGAAACCATAATAGGAGTATTTGTGGTCTCCTGGCTGCTTCCTTAATTTTTCCAGGCATTCCATACCATAAAGTGAGCCCCTTTTTGTCTGTTGTTTCTTTTGGCTACCCTGGAAATTGATGTGCATGTTTGTCAGCACTGTTCTGTGGTTTTGGGAGTTGAAAGAAATGAATTGGTGTTCTCATCATAACAATGAATTAAACTGTAACTGTATGCTTCCTCACACTGGGGAAAAAAATGAACACGCTTTAGCAAAAAGTATTGTTGGTGTCCTTGCTGGGCCTCTGCATTATCTTGTTCCTGAAAAACTTGCTGAGGAAATTTGAAGGGGAGGATATGGTTTGCTCCATCCTGTGTTGGGTCGGATCCATCAGGAAACATTTTGTCTGCATTAGAAATGAAATGCTAGCTCTTCAGTAGCAGTATTGTGAGCAAGAAGTGTGAATAATCTGTGGCAGCAGTGACTTGGTTATAGAAAGGGAAACCAATCCAACTTCTTTCTCTGATGAAACTTTAAAAAGGGATTTTTGCAGAAGGTGTGGCAGAGTGTTTTTCATTGATGTGCATAAACTCTAGCTAAACACACAAATATTTTAAAAGTAGTTTCACTCTTTACCTCTCATAGGTTGTACTTCATCAACTGTCAGTCTTTATTCTTTGTCAGTTCCAACACATAATGCTGCACTACAGATATTTTTCCTTGCCTTAAAAACTACTCATAAAAATCTGACTGGGTGAGAATATTTGAAAAAGCATGGTATGTAATTATTCTTTTCTGCCAAGCTGTATGTTTAGAAAATGAAGATGCAGACTTGTACTTACTGTAGATGAATGAAAATAAATCATAATAATCTTACTCAAAAAAAAAAAAAAAATACTCAAAAAAAAAGCTACATATCCTGGAGCAGGCAAAAGGACAGAGCAGTATGGCATTTCTTCGTATAGGTTGATCTTTACTTCAGAAGGCACAGCCTGTACAGACATTGCCTTTGGCATCAAACTGGTCATTTTACTGAATATATCAGATTGGATGAAAAGTTCTGTGACCCAGGTGGGTTGCAGATGGGCATTTGGAAGGAAAGGGTATGGAAAACATCTTATGGATGGAAAGCCGGAGTTGCTGCACGTTCTTCCAACTAAGTGTTGGAAGACCAATAGCAAATCAATTGTGCAACTAAGTAGCCATCGTGCTGTTATGACTTACACAGTTTCTGCTTACGGTTTAAATACAAAATATTTTACAGTAGTTGCTATTCATATTTATTGTGTGAGATAGGTGACAGTCAAGCCAAGAGTTTTGTAACTTCTGAAGCAAAGAAGTTATTCTACATTGTGGACCAAGCACCACAGGGGGAAACAAGAAACTAGAAACTTTATTCCCAGTTAGTGGATACAGTTTAAGACAGAGAATTGCGCTGTGACCCAATGCCTAAGAGCTTCCTAGAAAGGTCAGTTAAGGGCTGCTTACTTTTCTGGTGTTGATGTTGGAATAAAGATAGCTAGTGCTGTCTGTCTTCATGGAAACTGTTGCAACTACTGGAAATGTTTACACTTGTGAAGGGTAGAACTGATAGGAATGTTTGTGAGACATGCTGACCTATGAAATGGAGTAGAATTCAGTGACAGTTCTTCTGGGGTTTACTTCCTTTGTTACTTTTTCTGGCCTAATTCTCACAGCACTGCCCTTCCATATGCTGTGCCCTCCACCTAAAATGTAATGTGCAGTGTAAAAGCTTTTGTTAGCAAGACAAACTGGTTTGCCTGAACAAGTGGCATCTGCTGTGTTATCAGAGCTTTTTTGGCAATCGCATGCCGCAGTTGTATGACTTCATCTAGGAGATTGTTCAAGTTTAGTTGCCTCATTACTGTAGGACCAGCAGGCTTACCTAGCAACAAAACCTTTTCATATCTAGCTTCTCTCAGCCTCTCCTCAAAACTACTTCTGCAAAAGAACACACGCAGGCCCTGCAAATACTTTGAAAGGAACATTCTTTCAAGCTGCCTTTTTAGTAATGACTGCAAACATAGAGTTCCTCATAAGACTCAAGTTTTAGGCAAGAATTGATGTCTTCTGTGCGTTAAAACGTTTTGACTTTAGTGATATCACTAAAGGTTAGTACTACTCACCATTGGGTTATTTAATTGCTTGGGAATTTTTAAAGCCAATACCAGATCTTTGTAAATCCTAATTTATAGCAGTAGCCCAAAGCTTTTATTCCCAGTGCTTAATGGTTACAGAGTGACAGCTTAAGCATGGGTTTAATAAAAAAAAAAAAAGCTTTCAGTACAAGCTCCACCTCTGTCATCACATCTGTCTGCTTTTTGCCATTAGGCAAGCAGTGTCTGTCTTTCAAGTCCTTTATTTGCATAGGTGCTAGCACACATGTACATGTAATATTAACAAACTACTTTCTAATATGTGCTGTAACAGAAGCAGTTTGTTTTTTTGCTCTAGTACTTTGGTTTTTTTTTTTTCTCCCTTCTCTGAAAGCAATACAATGATTTTTGAGATTGCATGTAACTGATTCCAGACTTCCAGGTAGTCCTAGTTAGCAGTGAGATAACCCTGTTCATTTTAGTGCAAATAGAAAATGTGTGAAGCTTATTTTCCATTAAAACCAGATTAAAGAAGGATCCTTAACTGCTTTCAATGTAAGCCCTCTACAGCTGTCAGGCTATCTGCCATTTTCCTTAGAATGTTGTATGATGACTACAGAACTCATGAAACTGTGGTATTAAGGAAAAATATAGAATTGAGAGTAGGATTTTAGCCTGACTATTCCAAAATGTGGGTTCTGTGACAGCAATAATTTCAGGGCAGCAATAAAACCCTTTCAAATCTGTGTCCTAGCACTTCCGTGGAAGCTGCAAGAAAATACTGTATGCATAATCGAAGCCATCTCGGGAGTTCTCTAGGAGCCTAGGAAGATGATAGCTTCTATGTTTTTTTTTTTGTATTTTGGGGCTTGAAAAAAATTCCACTTCTATTTGACTTTAGAAGAAAGTATTAAAGTTTCTTTTAACCAGAGAAAGATCGGTGATCATCAGTACTGCATATTTTCTGCTGCTTTAGAAAGTGTAGTAGCAGCAAATAAATGTGTAATACTTCACCACATGACATGGCTGTTCTGTAATCAGAGAATGACTTGGGCTGGGAGGGACCTTAAAGCCCATCCAGTTCTTATTCCACTGCCATGGGATGGTTGCCAATCACTACATCAGGCTGTCCAGGACCCCCTCCAACCTGGTCTTAGGCATCTCCAGGGAGAGGGCACTTACAGCTTCTCTGGGCATGTTAGTCTTAATTTAAATTTCAAATCTAGAAAGGCTACTTGTTTCTAGAAGGAAAAAATGACTTTTCTCACTTAGACCTTGCAGATTTTGGAGGGCTTTTAATATCAGGTAGGAGGTTAAGAAAAATAATAATAATTTGAGGACCATAGTTGTACTTGTTCCTAATTATATGAAACTAGGAAAAACAGGATGGCTTTGCTAACAGAGTGTAAACAAATAGCTGGAGAATCTAGCTGTTAATTAGGTTGGCATTTTAATAGTCTCTCACAGGTCAAAGATTCAGCCTGGTACCTTTAGGGGGTGCCAAAATGCTGCAGGTAGATTCACCAATTGATTCTAGAGGACTAACGCAAAGGTGATTTTATTGTTTTCAGGCTCTTCTGCAAATGAGAGTAAAGGAAAAACATAAGCATGATCTTGATTTTTTTGCATTAATGCTGCAGTAATGTCACTCCTGGCATGATGAGGAATTTCTACTCCATGGAGCAGGCATTCTAATGGAAATATTCTATTGGAAGCAGTATTTGTTTTAAAGCAAAAGAATTTTCTGTTTTAATGGAAAACCACTTGGACTGCTCCATGCTTTCACCAAACACAAGCATTAACTTGAATACTTGCTGCACTGTAGCATATAAGGTATTGTAGTCAGCATTAGTCTTTGCCACTACACTGAAATGCCATACTCTTGTCTGTGTCCTCATTCATATCCTTCAGCTACTCTTCAGTGTGTTTCTCAAGGAAAGGTCTGTTGCTATTTAGAAATTAGTATTACATTTATACTTAGAAAACAAGTTGTTTTTTTATGCTAATACTAGGTTTGCAAGTGCTTCAGTACTGCTCTTAATTAGGATGAATGCTGTATTTTTTTTAATGACCTGGTGTGTCACATTGTAGAGGAGTGACTGTAGATCCTGAGACTTGATGACCAGGTGATTTCTCCAACTGACTTCTTGGAAGGTGAATTTTTTCATAATGTGTTCTGCACACCCATGCTTGGGTTCATAGAATCAGAAGGTTGGAAAGGTCCTACAGGGTCATCTAGTCCAACTGTCCACCCATTACCATTGCTGCTACAAGCTACTAAACCATATCTTGTAGCTCCTCATCCAGATAAACCTGGTCCTGATAAGATTCCTTATAGATTTAGTAGGATTATTCTGACAGGTGAGGAGCATCTATGAAGACAGAGTTAATAATGAGACTGGGTGTGGTATGCTGATGAGCAGTCCTTGAAGTTCTCAGTGAGCGGGTGAATTCATAAAAATTCATGAACACACACTTTCTTCTCCCACATGCACACTCGGTCTTAAGTTGTTCAGGTGAGTTGCAATGTGTATTAATACTGTTCACTTGTCTGCTGGGTGCTAACTACTGCTGTCCTATCTAAAAAGTCTTCCACTGAACTCAGAGATCAGTTTCATTAAAACAATATTCAGTTTTGTCCTTTGGATGCATGGATGCCTTTCTGTATGTTAATGTAAGCAACAAATGCAAGCAGTAATAATGTGTATATGTACTAAATAATGCGTACTCTTGTATGCAGTACCCTACTCTTACATAACCATCATTCCTAAGCATGAGATGCTTATTTACCAACTAAAGCACCTTGGCAATGATGTCAAGCAATTTGAATTACTTCCACTGCTTCCAGCATCCATTAGATAAAATCTTGAGTTTGAATCATTGAGCTTTAACCTGGTAACCAGTTTCACTGATGTCCTCCAGGAAGCACATTGTGAACTTAACTTCCCCTGTGGAAACTACAAAAAAAAATCATACACCAAAATACAATGATTAAGGGCCAAGCCCATAACAGAATCAGACTGGGACAGAAATATGAAAGCTGAGCTCACTGAATGCCTTTGATACGGCAGTTTCTTCAGTGTTACATACTGTGTGATTATGAACAAGTCTATGACAAAAACAATTGTTCATTCTTTCCTAAGGGTAGAATGTTTCACTTACAATGCTTTAAAGAACTGTGAAGTCGTGTTACTAATGAATGTGGGGTTACTACAGGGAGCCTCATGCAGTTAGCTTGTGTCAGGGTTTGGGCAGCTGGGGAAGACAAGAGTAGCCTTTCTCATAATAATCTGCCAGAGATCACTGTGGAAGTCTCATGCTGTAGAATTTCTACATCTGTTGCTGATTTTATTTTCTTTTAATTCTTTGACACAGGGCAGTTCTAGCAAGTAGTTGTTATGAAGCTTTATCATCCTCTGTCTTTGGATATCTGATTAAGCATGACTTGCTGTAATTGGGATTTTAAATACCTGATTTGCCACAAGTCTTCCCAATTACCTCTATTACCTTTACTCAAGGACTAGTAGCTGTTCCCAGGTATGCATCCTGTTGTCCACAGTTTTGCCCTCAGGTTATTCTGGCGTCATGCTTACATTAATTGTCCTTGCCATTGTATACTGTAAACTATCCCATGGTACCTGCAGAGCATGTTGCAGCATTGTCACAGATTCTGCATGTGTTTTGTAACCTGCACTCCATTTTAAGAAGGTTCAGAAGCTTATTTCTATTTAAAGCTTTCAAATGATACCAGTTGTGCATATGTACAGTTGATCAGTCATTCCTATCCAAAACCATTTCGTATAATTTCTTCTCTATGTAAAATAAAATCACAAAATATTAGCAGTGGAGATGGTAGTGAAGTTTAGGGAATCTTCTGTTCTTCAGTTCCCTGGTCCAGCAGCGCTTCTGGATATAATTTCCTTAAAAATTGTGTAAATATGAACTTGTTTTCTAGGAATTTGAAATGCCTGCCCTGACCCACTGCTGTAGAGATGTTTAAATTGTGTGGGACTTAACGAATTTTCCATGTTAAATAGTGTTAATAGCAATAGTATTTTGGCTGCTTGTACCTAAATCTTCACTTACTGAAACAGGACCTATTTCCAAAGAAGTTATCTGGAGATTGTACTTCTGCTAGAAATTTTTAGCATGTTTTTTTCTGGTTGCAGATGAGAATGTTGTTTGATCTTAAATGTAACTCGTGTATGTAGCTGAAATAATTTTGTGGCTTTTGGAAGCTGTATGTGGACCTGCAGAGTGAAAACCTGGAGCTGTTGCATAACAGTGAAACAATAAAAACATAACAATGGCCAAAGTTGTTTTTTCTTTCATTACCAACACTGATATCCTGTTTCTCACTGGAAGATCTCCACAACTAAATATTGGTAACTTGCATCTGGAGGTGTTAATTCAACAGTAAGTAGTAGGTGTTTAAGCTTGAATAAACACTCAGAGCAAGCAAAATGAGGATTGATAACAAAGTCCAAAATTGCCAAGAAAAAGCTTTGTGAGACTAACGTAGGAAATTATGCTGAATGCTCAGAAGGTATGTTTTCACAGAAAATGTATTTTCCTTTCTTTAGGAGTAGAAAAGAACCTGTCTCCCTCTGCTGGTTTTAGAGAAGAGAAATAAGTGTACAGACAAAAAAAAAAAAAAATTACAGCTAAAATTTGGATTAAAAACTCCCGAAGATTCCACAAGTAGTGGTTGAAGCTTGTTGCCTTTAAGAGCTGTAGTCACCTTGGTGATGTTAGAACTTTGACTGTCTTGATTACTGGAAACTGGTAGATTGCTGTAGCTGTTCAAGCTAATAGTTTCTATGTATATTTTAAAACAATTTATTTGTTTGCATCATTAATGAAAAATGATTAAAGATTATATTGTTTAGCTTTGAATTCACACATCACCTGATGCCGTAGCTTTATGACTCTAATGTTAGGCTGCTTTTCAAGAAATCTAGATGAATAATTTTCAATTCCTGCATGGTTTCAGTTAGGGTATTTCATGGACGTGCCTTTTTCTTTCAAACCTAAGTTCCTAAACTACTCTGTCCTTGCAAGTCACAGGCCATGAGGCTTTTCAGAACCACAGACCCAAGAAAAGCTACAGTTTGCCACCTGTGACAACTGCCCAGGGTTTCCTTGACTCGCATGGGGACTGGTGTTGAAGCTGAGTGCTTTGGGATGGAGTGTAGGGCTGAAATGCAGCTGTGGGCTGTGCAGTGCCATTGCCCTAGAGTGCTCTGGGAGGCAGTGAGAAGCCCTGATGTGGTCTGTGCTAACGAGAGCGTGCAACAGGATGCGGGTGAACTTCATGCTGCATTCCCACCCTGATGAACAAACATTTGGGAATTTCCTTGGAATAGATGTGCATAAAGTAAGCAGCATGTTCTGGTATGCAAAATGCAATCTGCTAAGAGATTTTTTTCCTTGCTGGGATACACTCTTCCTATTTGCAGAGGAAGCTCATTTGTCCTATTAAAATTCCCATGCTTCTACTAACAATTTCTCATTCTCAGAAAGGATGCTCTAACAATAGACACCAAGTTTATTGCTTCCAATTAGTGAAGGGCAAGTAGGAATTCCAGTAGTTATATTGAGGCATTCATCTGTTAAATTTGGGAGGCTTACGTAAATGTGTTTCAGGCTGAGATGAAAATGAAGGCAACTTTCTTTTGAAAGATGTTTGTACTTCCATATGTTGTCTTTGCCAAAGCATTTGTTTATGTTTTCATTGCATGTAGTTGGCCTTTTAATCTGGATACACATAAAACTTCTTTATCCTAGAAATTGTTTTAAAAGGCATCTGCCAGCTGCAGTTTATGAGATTGCCAGTTAATCTCAGCATTAGTCTGGTTATTTACACAAGGTGATTTGCTTTTTGCATGTGTTACATCGGAGTTCTTTTGTGAAGTCTGAGTATGAAGGGCAGTGAGCACAGCACTTATTCTCCAAACACTTGAACAAATGTCCTCATGTTTATTCTGCCTGTAATATATCATTTAAATATCAGTAAGAATGTCAGTAACATTATATGGATTTTTTTTACTGCTTTCTTCTGTACCAGATGTTATGGTCACTAAGCGTTTCCTGAAAACTCCCAGGCCAACTATGACACTGGAACAGTGTATCAGAAAACATATATAGTAACAAGATAGTGAGACTGCTGGGACGTGCACCTTGTGTATTGCGTGTACAGCCACATATTAGTAACTTCCTGTATAAGAAATACTTTCAAGCTGACGTCGCGCTCTCATGCGGTGATGTGCAGTCTGTAATTACCCACTGAGAAGGCAGTCTGCAGGCTATGCCATTGTTCCCTGTATTGACTCAGCTGGGGGTAGCGTCCTTCTTCCTAGAAGCCAGGCTCCCAGGGCTGCGCAGTTCTCTCTCTGGAAGCAGAACTGTTTTCCCTCCCCATCACTAAAAGCTAAGCTGTGGGGACTGCTGCTTGCCATCTGATGTTGGACGGCTGTTTCTGAGGGCTGGCTGGTGCTGCTTCTGGAGCACAACTGTGCACGTGGTGTAGCTGTCATAGGAGCTATGGAAGCGGGGCCAACAGTGCTGGCATTGGGGTTGCTCTTCAGTTTAAGGAGTGTAAGCAAGAGAACGGTGTATTCAGTTTGTCTGTAGAAAATTAGTGGCTGCTTCATGAGAAGTACCCTAAGAATATGTAAATATATTGAATAAAGGATCGCTAAGAAGGTTGAGCTGAAGTTTTAAAATACATGCTAAGTACGTGGAAAAATTCCTATTAATTTCCCAAGGAACGCCTCAGAAGATTCTCTGGTAAACAGGCATGGAGATGGTCTGAAAGTCTGCAGTAGTCAACAGAAGGGACCACATCATCTTCCTTTTTGCTACTTCTGTGGTTCCTATTTGCCCCAGTGGCAAATGATGTTATGGTGCACTTACTATATTGAATTGTCATGGTCTGGTTGAAATTGCCAGATAAGACAGCTGCCTTGTACTCATGCTGAACAGATCAACGCACGTTTTCTTCGTGATGGATTCTCTGATGTGGTAGGTTCTAAGTGGATGCTTTTCACTCGTCTTCTGTGTTTAATCAGGTGTTTTGTATTGTTTGGAACTTAGTGTACGAAGTCTCCTTAGTAAATGGGACCGGACTATTTGAGGCGGTACCCGCTGACTGGGAGCTACTGAATGGCTCGCAGGAGCGTTCGTGCGGAGCGCCCGTGAGCCAGCAGCCATCCAGAGGGGAGCAGGTGAGGCGGTGTCCGGGCGCGCCCCGCCCATCTCCTTACAGCGAAGCCCCGCCCCTCTCCCCGCCCCTGCTGCGCTCCAGCGGTGGGGGCCGGGGCCGGAAGTGGGCGCGCGGTGGCGGCGGCGGCGCTGCGAGAGGGGGGCGACGAGCGGGGAGCGTGCAGCCTGCAGCCTGGCGGCGGGGGCAGGAAGCGGAATGGCCGCGGGGCGGCGGCGCTGCTGCGAGGTGGGTGGCGGGACGCGGCTCCGCTCCGCGCCCTCCCGCTTCTCGCTCCTCACGCCTCGGGGGTCGCGGCCCCGCGACCCTCGGCCTCGGCGCGGCGCCGTCCGCTGTCCTGGCGGGTCCGAACGCGGCTGGCGGCGCTGCCCCGTCGATAGGGGCCTGCGGCGGAGCGGTGCGGGCGCAGCCGGCGTTCCCGTGAGCGCGGGGCTTCCCGCAGGGGGTGGCGGCGGTCGGGGCGGTTGGGGGCTGCGGGAGCGCGGGTACGGAGCCCCCGATAGCAGCTCTTGTTGTTGGCTGCCTGCGCGGTGTTACTTTGGGACGGAGCTGAGGGTGGAAGAGAAGCTCGGCGCTGTTAGTGAGAGTTCGTCGTGCGGTGCGCGGGTGGTGGGGATGGATGGTGTGCGAAGTATCCCGAAGGGAAGAGGCGGGCGGGGGGGTGAAGTAACCGCCAGTGGCTCTCTGCCCGCGGGGTTTGGGGCTCCTGGGGCCTGGCTCAGCGCTGCCAGTGGGCCTGGGAAAACTTCCTTTGTGCTGCCCGGCACGGGCTGATGGACTGCAGCTGGGGGCAGAGGATGCGGCGTCCACCGGGTTCATAAAAAAAAGTCAGAAACAAGTTGTGGCGAAACTACCGAGAATAAGTGGACAATAAGAGGAAGTTGCATAGAAGGTAAAGGCAGCGGGAGAAAGTGCAGGGAGAAGAAGCCAAGTAACAAATGTTTGACGTTGCGGCCTTCTGTTGAATAAATTAGAGCCTGGCCCTCTTTATGCTGTGTTGTGTTTGGAAATCTTTCACATAAAGGTAATTGTATTTCAAATATATTCATATATACACAGGTCTTAAGAAAGGGAAAAAAAAAAAAAAAAAAGCACCAAACTTTTTTCTTGGTAGTTTCATAAAATAAAAGTGACCTACTTAATCACAGCGTACTGGTACTCCTGGTTCAGAACCTGAGGCTCCTCTTTTGGGATATTGTTATAGTCATGGATGTTAAGGCTCATCAATGCAGTTAACCAGTGTATGTAAGTATACACTGGTGATCTAATGTTTGTTTTTTTTATCTTTTTTGGTTAGCTCTGTACAGCAACAAGGGAAATTGAGTGCCTTAAGTAGAAAATGACACCTTTCAAAATGCCAAGTAAATAATTATTTTCTGAATATGTGCTCTATCTGTTTCTTGCTTCTCAAACTGAGTGAAATTGCAACTTGTGGTATTCTTTAATCATATACTGCTATTATAAATTTGTTCCTGCTCTGTAGCTGAAGAAATTCAAATTCAAAGCTTACTTATAAATATGCTGGGGTGATGTTTAGGATTTTTTGTCATGTTAGGTTTAGGGGTGGGACTAAATGTAGAACACTACAGGACTAATTAGAAAAGCTAATGCTATCAAGAGTTTGAATGTAATTAGAGAAGGGTTGCATATTGTGTGTGTTTTTAGTCCTGATCAATCTGAAAGTTATCCTGTAGGAGCTTTAAAAAAAAACAAAACAACAATGAAGTAATATTGATTGGTAGCATGCTGTAAGCATAACATATCCTGTGTTGTTTTGAGGTCATGACATTGAGATAAAGATATTCTGGTTTTGAGTCTGCGAGTAATGATTGCCTCTTAATGTTCACGGTTAGTGCAGAAGTTACTCCAGGATGGATTTATTTTTTGACTAACACAACAAAATTACAAATGAGTGAAAGTAGCACAAATGTGAACTGTTGGCTTTGCAGCAGTGTATCTGTAAATATATTCCTTTACCGTAGCTGTGGATGTGTAATTACTTACCAGAACCAGAGTTCAGTTTTTATCAGCAGTGACCAGTAACATCAGTCATCCATCTCATACAGCATTCATCCAGCTCCTTTGTACATGGGAAGGCTGCAGCAGTGTCAGTTTCTTCAGAAGAATGCAGAAGTTGTTTCCAGACTGGGCAAGTCAGCAAAGGAAATGTTTCTAAGCATGCCAGTGCTATATAAACCTCATTTGTTCTATAAGTGATTCAGAGTAAAATATCTCCCTCAAAGTTCACATTAAAGAAAAGTCATGGGAAATATTACTTTTATCTCTACTTTTTAGTAGAAATGGAATCTGCACTTACGTACTGCAGAGTAAGTTCACTTTGTTCCAAGCGGTAGTCACTTGGGAATGCTTTTATGGAGAATTTGGAATAGAGAGAGGAAGTGTGTCTCACATTTCATGTAGCTCATACTTTCAGGTGCTTAGCATTAAAATTACAATGTCACATTGATCCATTTAAAAAAGAAAAAGCTGGGAAGTCTGCAGTCTGTAGCACATGAGGGCCTTTAGATATCTGTGTTGAGACTGTTGCCAGGTCAGGTCTAGAAACTGGTTGCTGCATGCTGACCTTGATGAACTAACTCAGTGTGCACAGAGTTGGTAGCTGATTGCTGCAGTGGTGGCACTGATGTTGGTGTTCAGCAGACACATCAAGAACAGGTGAGTGCTGTTTGATACACTCTTTACTTAGGTTGTCGTTGCAGCAGCAAAGTACAAGGTGCTGCCAAGTTTACCTGAGGCCAATGAACAACTCGACAGATTCCTGGAGGAAAAATCCAACTTGGGTGTTAAATATTAGAGAAGTTATCTCAGGATTCAGGAAGCCTTTGAGCTGCTAATTAGTGGAAACTGGAAGAGTATTTTGAGGAAAAGTTATCAAGTACTTGTTTTGTTCCTGTGCATTCTGAAGCTACCCGTAGAGACAAGGACAAGATATAGTTATGGTCTGACACGATATAACCATCCTGTCACCTTTCTATCTACCATTGTAGTGTTTTGTTTTTGTGCTTTTTTGTTTGTTTGTGAAAATAATACATCTTAGAAGCATTTTAGTATGTACAGCTAAGACGTCTATGTAAACAGTGTGGTGGCTTGGTCAGTGATCAACAACTGTTTAATACTTTCAGACATACCAGGTTGGTGACTGAGAAGCATCAAGCAGTTGTAACTGAAACTGTGCAAGTTCCCTGCCTTCGGGGGAAGCTTGTCTGCTGAAGCAAGTGGCAGAAGTAATTTGGCTCCTGCAGCAGAATTGCATTTAGTTAGACTGGTAGCCTGGTACCAATACAATGCTGCAGAGGTAAATCCACACTAGAATTGTGATGGCAAGGTCTTCTCTGTATTCTGCTATTCTACTTTTTGTTGCGTTAAAGGTGCATACTGTTCAGAGTTGGAACAGGGCAAGAACTCTGTGCCCACAGTTAGTGCCCACAGTTAGTGCAGAAGTTACTCTAAGATGGATCTGTTTATTTTTTGACTAACACAACAAAATTAAAAGTGAACAAAAGTGAAGTACTGGCTTCACAGTAGCACGTCTGTAAATATATTCCTCTACTGTAGCTGTGGATGTGTAATTACTTACTAGAACTGACTCTGTTTTGAGTGAGAGGTTGAGTAGACACCCTCTGAGGTCCTGTCCAGTCTGTTGTTTTCTGTGATTGTATATATGTGACATTTTATAAAGAAATTATTTTGCAAATTGTGGATTACTGAGTGAATTATTCAGACGGGAGTCAAGTTATTTGGAGCATTGGCATTGCTTAAAGAGAAGCCATGCCCTAAAGCACTAGCTAATATTGATTCTGTGTGGTGTATTTCTCATTATACGGGGGTTTTCAAGTGCACTTTGAAAGGAGAGATTGATGGGAAGAGTGCATGAATCGTATGGCAGATCTGGAGAAATGCACAACTTTAGAAGTGGTTGAAAAGCAGAAGAAACCATTTAAAAGTTCTTAAAATAAACAGGAGTGGGTATGAAAACATTATTCTGTAAGAAGAGATGTTGCAACAGTACCAAAATTCTTAGCCTTTGTCTAACAATGCTGGTAATAGGCTTGGCTGTAAGGGATGGAAAAAGTCTTGACTGAGTGCAGTGGAGTGAAACAGCCTGGGATGCCATCAGTTTCATGATTGCTTTTTCTGGTGTCTGCATCTATGAGGTTCTGTGCAGGAGCAAAATTGCAGGTGTAGTGGCAGAGAGTGAGAACAAAATGGGGTGAAATACAAAGATACAAATGTCAGCTGTAAAACTACTTACTGACAAAATTGATGTTAAGTTTCCTGTTGATATGTGTCCTCAGCCTTAAGGACATCATGGAATGATTCAAGTATTTATAAAGATTCTTCCAGTAATAAATCTGTGATGTCCAATAATGTAAGCTCATGCTGCTGTTTTCTTCAGCCCGCTGTTGGCTGCCTTCAGTTGCTTGATTTTACGCAGCCTGGTGAAATTTAATTAAGATCTCTATCTCTTCAGCAGACAACTGAAATGGTAATTGGGTTCAGAGTTTGGAAGGGGGGTGTAACAGCATGGATATGCCAAAGAAGCTCACAGACTTGCCGTGCCTGATCTGTGTATATCTACATCCACTGCTGGAGTGGCTTGCAGCGGCTATGGGTGCGAGCTGCTGGTTCAGGAAGGGGAAGAATGTATTGTGGCCATGAAAAACATCTGTAGGTAGCTACAGCCGCCTATGTTGGCATTTGGCTGGAACACTGTGGTGGGTGCTTTCTTGGAAATGTTGTCTGGGAACATTGGTCAAAAATCCTGATTGAACAATCTGACAAAGGATGCCGTGTGTAGAATCTTCTGCATAATGCCATGGGTGATAACTGACCAAAGTAAATGAGTTCGGAAGTGTTCTTATAGGCACTGAAACAGCTGATGCTGTTTTTTGTTTGTTTTTCAAGATACTTGTTGCCAATGTTGAAAGACTTCAAAGCATTCCTGGAGGCTTCCTCTTCTGGTATTAGAAACACCGTATTCTTACTTAAAATCAGCAGCTTTGTGATGAAATTGTGCTTTCTGGATGGAAGAGAATTTTTCAAATCTAAATGAAGATGTGTGGTTGTTGGTCTGTACAGCTGTTTGGGCATTTAGAGGCTGAATGACTGGAGCAAAACAGAAGGGAGCGCTGATCCAGAGTTGGTGCCCAATTAAAAATCACACCCTTATTTAAATTACTGTAACCATCTTTGAAGATTCTCTGGACAGGATCTGAAATGAAATGGATTCAACCTTTTCAGCCAACAGTTAATCTCATCTCCAAGGAGGAATCTTCCAGTTTTGCTACAATAAATTACTTCAAGGAGCTGCTAACTTTTGGTGGAGGTACAACACAGTAGAACTATAGTGCAAACATTGATCTTTCAGGCTACTTCCATACACCTTATTGAAACACTTGGAACTAATGGTATTTTTAGAAAGTGGATGTCTTGTCTGTTCCAGAACTTGCACATCTGTCAGTAAATTAAAGAACGTTTCTTTACATCTTATTTGCAATAATTTACATTTTGTATCAGGTGTATCTGAAGCACGTAAGTTCTTCCAAATTAAAGCAGTAGAAAGAGGTGGGTTTTTTCTTTTTCTGTTGGTTGTTTTTTTTTTTTTTAAGAGACAAAGCTATCAATCTGATTTTATACTTATTGCTTAGGCTATTAGATTTTGAAAGTCTTTCTAACAAATAAACAGCTCACTTACTTTGAGGAGAATGACCATGGAAAAGGGAATAGTTTCAAGCATGGAAAACCACTTAATACCAAAGGCATGCTTGATGTGCAGCCTGTCACACCAGCAAAGAATCTGCTTTTTTCCTAATTTTTAATGTTCCTGGAGACCATTATGCTATTAGATGCATGGGAGGGATAAGCACTGGAAGCTTAATGCATATTCAAGAATTAGAATATCTGGTGTGTTAGCTGCTATGTGTACATGAAGCAGAATAAAGCCTTTGTTCTCTCAAGCATTGCTGGGCTGATTTCTCTGCTTTTTGCTGTATCTTCTGTTTTCAGCCACTTCATGCATAGTGATCATTCTGTCAGAATCTCTTCTCAGTTAACATTTTGTCATACTTCCTTCCCAGTGCTTCTCCCACCCCCTCCAAATTGCCCACACTACAAGTCTGTAAGTAACTCATCTGGTTTACTTAATTTGATGAAATATCTGTTCCGTTTTCTCACTTCCTAGCAATCTGTGAATGCATCTGGCTAGAATAGAGGGCTTTTGAACATCAAAGTTCCTGTGTTTTTTCTTGGTAAGGAGTTTTCCTGCTGTGGCAAATGTGTTGCTATGAATTCCTTTCCAGGCGATTAGTACTTTCCATAGTATATTACTGCCTTCTTATTTTGCTGAAGTTTTCCTTGCTATTCTGTAGAACTGCTGCTGTTTCTGCTACTCTGCTAATTCTTAAGTCTGCTGACACTCACTGACAGAAAGATGCTTACAGTCTGTTTTAGTTAATGGCAAAATAACCACAGGGAGTTTTCGTGGATACTGCTCTTGTTTTGAGGAAGCTCTGCTTGAAGGCTTTATAAGGAAGGCAGGAAGCGGTCTGACATGTTATCATTGCTTCTGTATTTAGTGCTGGAACTCCAAGGAGTCTGTGCACCCATGTGCGATAGCTGTAACGTGTTTCTGAAGAATGAAGTACAAATAGTATGAACTCTGTGCTTCTTTATCACTAGAACAAGCTATAAATAGAATGCTAAAAGCCTTATTGTCGTGCTTTTGCTTTTTGAGAAGAAAATGTTTGTGCAGCTCGGCTTAAGTGGAGGAGTAATGTGTCCATGTGCAGATGGTGAGATTACCTCTGCTTGAGGTGGCGAGATTTGTTTCTGATAAAGACATTCCCTGTTCATTTAGATAGGAAACCTATTGAATTAGTCTCTGTCGTGGCAGAGATGTAATGTCCTGTATGTTCGTTCTTTCTAAAAGTCTGTACGTTTCTCATTAGCAAAAACAGCTTCATGGTTCAGTATGAATGTTGAAGCAGTGCGTATGTAGATATGTTTCATTTTTATGTAAGCCTCTGAAAATGAAGACGTTCTTGAAATTAATTTCAATCCTGTGTAGAGGCTTTGATCTGAAGGAGATTGCCAGACATCTTCCCGCCTATCTCTTAAAAGGAGCACTTGGCTCCTTTGAAATTCTGAGTAATGAGCATTGCTCTATTAAATAAAATGACATGGCAATACACAGATACTTGACTGAGTAAGAGAATTTCACACTCTAAATGTCTGAATGCATTTGAATGCATTTAAATGTGTGTGTTCTAAAATACCACCAGGGAAGTGCTACGTTTAGGGAAACTGCATGGCTGGAGTCAGAGGAAGAGGTCTGTGGGTTTCTGCCCTACCGCGTCTGATCAAATACTCTCAGAAAATATTGTATTTGAAGTGTTTGTCTGATTCTTTACGTATTTGGGAGGAGAAACGTGCCTTTGAAGGTGATCAGATCAACTGCTGAAAAATTTGTTTTTAAGTTGTTGCTTAGATTAGTGCGAGATAGTTGAAGAGAACGATCCTAGCTTCAAAGATATTCCTTTTAGTTCTGTATATGCCTTCAGCTGTTGCAGAGGTCTGCTGATATCCCGAAGTACGGCCCCTAATGGTTCTGGTTGATCTTTTTCCTGCATCTGTAGTTAGAACTGAAACCTTCTGAGTGCTTGGGTAGTTTCTTACTTTGTCCCTTCTCTTTGTAGATGGTGAAGAAGTTTAAATATTGCTAGCAGTCTGCCTTTGAGTTTAGGTGGCTGCAAATTCAGAAGTTCAAAGTGGAGCTTGTCTTTTTAAGTGAAAATGTTGGCTGCTGCAGTGTAGTTAACATTAGAAGGTAGGCTTGCCTTTTCTTTAGTAACCTTTATGTCTAGGGAGCTTCTGATCTTCTCTCATGTAAATGTACTGTTTAAAACTGGCATGCAGGATGAGGTTTTGCAAAAGGTATTGTAAAGTTATCAGATGTTTTTCAACAGTTGAAAATTAAAAACTGCAGGCAAATTTATACATGTCTTAGAAGTGTTGGAGGACAGGACTTAAATACAAACTGTGTTTGAGCACAGAGCAGTGAACCTTTACTTGTGGGCATGGCTCGCTGAAACAGAAGCTTCTTGAGAGAGGGAGGCTACTTGGTGAGCACAGAGATCAAAGCTGTTCATTTCAGTAGAAAAATAAGGCTTCCTGGATCTTAAGGAGCCCAAGTTATTGTTCTTTGGTTTATATATGGTTACTTTGAAGGCCATGTAATCTCTATGTCTTTTCTCCTTTAGAAAAATCACTTGTTCTCACTGCTGTTGTTATCAGTGAGCACCAGAACGCACTGATAACATTCAAAGTTATTGTCCAAATAGTTCTCAGCTGTCTTAGCAGGTGTGATCATATTTCCATTTGTTTGAATAAAATTCATGGAGAAGATCCAGCTGCTATTGAGAATCCTTAGGCACTCCGTGCTGCTGCTCCTTGGAAAAGCCAGGTAGGAATTACTATGAGAACTTCATAAACTGGGAAGAACAGGGTGTTCTTGCTTCTGAAAATTTGACATTGGAATCTTAGCCAGCTGGGAGCTAATGAAGAGATTAAATCCTGCTTAGATATCCAGACAGTCTGAGTAGCTGGTGCAAAGCATATTAGGCTTCTCATTTGAATGTTGTCTGTAGCTAGTGGGCTTAGACCTTCTACAAAATACATCTTGAGAAGAAGATGGAGAGAGAGTTGTGTTAGCAGGAGGATAGTAACTAAGTGAACGTTGCTGAAGGCTGCAGCTGTGCTGTAATCCAGGCTGGGACGTGCCCTGATGGTAGAGTAGCTCAGCAGCACTGTGTTCCTCATGAGTTCCCTGGTTCATTCAGCACTCAGCTGTACCAATGGGCAGCAGGTGGGACAAGACTTCTTTTTAGAGGCAGTAGTTCTGGCTGTGATGAGTCGGCTGGATTTGGCTCTGGGCAGCCTGGTCTGGTGGTTGGTGACCCTGTACATAGAGGGGTTGAAACTTGTTGATCATTGTGGTCCTTTGCAACCCAGGCAATTCTGATTGTGTGATTCTAACTGTGCAGCCTAATTCAGTGAGGGAATGGATCTGGTGTCTGCTTTTTACCATAGATTTCCCCTGCACTGGCAAGGAATGAATTCTATTTCATGGAGTGGATTTATGAGTCACTACCAAAACTCCTCTTCAAGACTTTATTATCCAGGACTTCAGTTGTGTGATTTTCAGTTTTTGTTTTTTTTCTTAACTGTGTTGGTCTGTCACTGTTTCAGTCTCTGTTCATCAGCACTTTTCTGAAATACACAAAAGAGAGCAGAAACTTCAAAAGCATGAAATGTTTCTTGAGCACAGTGTGATTTTGAGATATGTTGTACACTGTGGCCTTAACACTTTCTAAGAGAGCTGTTAAAAAGTTGAGTTTTAGGTTTTAATAGAGAAGTTACATTTGGTAGTATTCATGGTCTGAGTAAACTTAATTCTTTAGCTAGCTTGCATAGCTGCTTTGTTTTGTTTTTCTCTTTTTCTTATACTAGGCCGTAGCTCTGTGTTTAGGGACTTCTCTTGTTTAAAACAGTAGAGGGTTCCTTTTAAAGCTAGAATAAACCTTTCCTCTCCTAACTTATATCTAAGGGGTATAACACATTGATGTGGAAGGATTATGGTAGCTTTTAATTTTAATTTAATAAGTAGATGATAAGCAACTGAGTTGTCTGATAGTACTGTGGGATTTAGTCCAACTGAGGTCAGAAAAACATTGTATTCTTGAGCTGCCAGGGCATCTGTTCAGTTTGAGGTATGCCTTTCAGTGCTTTGCACTAAAAATATTCCTATTTCCTAGGGGAAATCACTTGACCTAGGAGCATGTTGTGGGCATTACAGATACAAATATCATTTCGTTTGTTTGTCTACTTTTTGATACAGGCTGAGATGTTTTAAAAATTGTTGACTTCTTACTGAAACAGGCTTTGTTTAAAATTGAAGAAGGGGGAAGATCTGGTAGTAGAGGGGGAACAAAAAAAAAGCTACTTTTCCTTGAAGTCTTTTGGTACCTACAATCAGTTCTGGTTTAATCTTGATTTTTGAGTGATTTGACCTGAATTTGTTTTCAGTCTTAGCTGAAATATAGAATCTTTTATAAAGATGTCTATCCTTCATACTATAGGCGTTGAAATGAAGTAGATCAAACAAAAAGTTGGCCAGAGTCTTCAGGAATTTAAAGAATCTGTTTGAAATCTGTTAAGATTTTTGCTGTCTGTGGCCAGTCGACAGAAGTACAGTCAGTTTGTCTGAAGCCACATATCTCTGGTCTGATTCAAGGAGGAAAGAATGTCTGATTGGTGTGGATAGAAGACAGTATCTATATATTTAATAATTATAACATTTATTATATATTATTTCATGCAGATACTTTTTTAAATTATTTGTAGATTACTGCATGATTTAAACCCATGATGATTTACCTCCAAAGGGCACATTTAGTTCAGTGTTTAAATGAGGATTGCTGTTTACATAACCCTCCTAGCAGAAACTCATTATTCACGATTTTTATCTTGCTACTTGATATGCAGCTAGCTGTTGCTGGAAGACAGCTTATCTCCTGGAGTCAACTCTATCCCAACTGTGTTTAAAAGCTGTAGAAATAATACTGAGAACCAGATGGTTCTTCTGGTGACCTGTTGTAAAATTATCTTAATACAGAGGCATAGATATTGTGGTGAATGCAGGAAGCAGCATAATAGCACCAAGCACAAGATTGGAATTGGAGGAATGCAAGATGTCATTTTCTTGGCAATGGCCTTGTGAAAAGTAACCTTCCAGAGTTTCTTCCCTTACATAAGTGAATGACACTTCTTTTAAGGAGCTGTTAAAAGAATTAATGACAGCTGTACTTGAATAATCTGTCTCGCTTGTCCACAAAATGACATTTTCTAAGTGCTAATTTTGTGCTTAGGTGGGTAAAGTCAAATCCAAAGGAAGTGAGGTTCTTCAGCCATTTGTTCTTTTTTTATTCCTTTCTTTATGGCTGTCATAATCGTGGTATAGTTGTCAATTTGCTAGGCCTGTCATTTCTCCAGTGTATGTTGAAGTAAACTGAGAGGCCTCTAGATTGTGTGCTTTACCAATGCTGGAATTTACAGTATTCAGGAAAAAAAAAAAATCAGAACAGTCTTTTTTTTTTTTTTTTTTTCCCCTCTGAAATGGAAACTGATTAAGAGTGCAGAATTGCTTCAAATCTGAAGTTGATTAAGTACCCAAATGCATCTTTTTCAGTCTGAGGTTTAGTAGCACAAATGTAAACAAAGCACTTACTCTACCTACCTGTAAGTACCAATAAGAGAAGTAAATGGGTCTTGTGGAATGCTTAGCCTGTGAATGTAATTCTGTGACTTCTCTTAAGTTGTGCTTAAAAAAAAAATGTGATGTCTTTAAACATTTATGCTCCAAGTTTCTGAAGGATGTGTGCAACCTTGTAATTTGGTGGTATGCGGCTTAGTACTTCTTTGCATATAATTTCTTTTATGCTTTTTCTAATGTTTCATTTCTTTTCCAGAGCTGCTGAACCTATTCTGAAGCCAAAGGTAACCTAGCAGTAGGAGGGACTTGTTGCTTCGTTAAATGGACATTTGCCCTCGCGGTATGGCCCAGTTATCCAGTAGCAATGGATTTAAACAGCGCTCATCACCTTCTTTGGCAACTGCAAGGTCAAAAGACGTGGACAAAGAGGAGGCACTGCAGATGGAAGCTGAGGCATTAGCTAAGATGCAGAAAGAAAGAGGTATAGCTGGTAATAAACAAACTTCTCGTTCTATAAGCAGCACTGGGCAAAAAACACAGACACATAGCAAACACGACCATGATCTCATGGTGTTTCCTGAGTCTGATGCCAAGAGAATGGAAGATAAACTAAGTACCATTGACATAGAGAAGCTTACTCGTGCTGAACTGGAGAAACTGCTGCTGGATGACAGTTTTGAATCTAGTAAAGTACCTGCATTACCAGTAACTCCTATTTTGAGCCCATCTCTGTCTTCACAATTTTATATTGGGCCTACTGGTCAGAGAGGACAGTGGACACCTGGGATACCAGCACCTGTGACATGCACTTTACCTCCTATTTACCCCTCAGCTTCTTATATAAAACAGACTGGTGTATTTCAGAATGGATTCCATCCGAGTATGTCCTCTTATCACTCTAGAGAACCTATTTATTTTGGTCTTCCAAGGCAGTCGCAATACATTTCATATCCACTGGCAGCTACTACACCTTTCCATCCACAAGGAAGCCTACCTATATATCCTCCAGTACTTACACCAGAATTGGCAAAAGTATTTGACAAAATTGCAAGCACCTCAGAATTTCTGAGAAATGGGAAGTCAAGCACAGACCTAGAGATGACTGCTATAAAGTCTGCAGTTTCCAGCCTACCAGCCTCAGAAAAATGCAGAGACATCAGTAAATTTGACTGGTTAGATTTGGATCCCCTCAGTAAACCAAAAGTGGATAGTGTGGAGACTTTGTATAAGGCAGAGGATCACGGAGAGCTGGCATCAGGTATGACAGCTGAAGATCCGTGGGATGCTGTGCTGTTAGAAGAGAAGCTGTTAGTAACTTGTCATCTGGAAAGAAAACTAAATGGGAAATCTTCTGGAGCAACCGTTACAAGGAGCCAGTCCTTAAACATGCGCACAGCTCAGCTTGGGAAGCTACAAGGCCAAACATCACAGGTGTGTAAATCAATATTTTTAAGTAGTGCTATAAGGATAATGATTAGTCACAGTATTTAAGGACACTTTAACATCTGTTTGTGAAATACTATCTGACTTGTCCAGGCAATGTGATGTTACTGACATATGCGTGCTTCAGTGATGTTTTAAAAACTTGAGCATTCGTACTGAACGAAATCCTAAAGTAAATACTACTCTGTTATCTTTCCAAATTTACCAAGGAAACTGCAGTTTTCCTACACGTTACAGAAGAGAAATGAAAATAACCTTTACATCAGTGAAGTATTTAAACCATATTAATAAATACTTAAACTCCTGAGGAAATCAAACAAGGCTGCAAAGTAAAGGTGGCGAGGTAGATGTTGACAGCTTTCATCTTGAGCAGGCTCTATCTCAGACTCAGAAAAGTGGTGTTTTCACCTTGTATTTCAACCTGTCTGCTTTGTTTTTCTTAAAGAAAAAAAGGTGCTGTAGTCAAAACCATTTTCTGCTTTCCCTTGCACAGGATCACTGTTAATTCTCTTTTGTAGACCATTCCTCCACTCTGTTTAATGGAGGGATGCTAAAAACATGGTAACAGAAACTTGTAGATAAATATGCAGTTCTTGAAGGTGCGATTCTTTGTGGGTGCTGATAGGTCAGAAACTCTGTATTTGTGTGCTAGAAAACCATCTTTGTGGAATGTTAGTTGCCTCGGGTGCAGAGCAAAAGGCTCATCTCTGCTCTAGGACCACAATCTCTTTCGATAGAAGTTCAAGACAAAAGTATCAGCGGACCCTTAAGTTATGATGCTCATCCTTTTGGACACAAAGCATATGCGGTTTCTGTGGAAACTGAAATGTACAGCATGTGATCATGACTTTATTGGTGGTATTGTCCAGGTAATTATGCCTCCAGAAGTACACCCTGCCCTTGCCCAGTAGAAATCTGGGAAGTGAGGGTTGATTATTTAGCTTTTCCTATATTTTTAAATTCCTCTTTATATTCCTGAAAGATGTATCTTTAGAAAACATCAGTCACTTCACTATGAAGTAAATATGAAGATCTGTGCATTTAAAAAAATATTTATTTTTTTATAGACAGAGTACAGAGACTGGAGAAGTTTTCAGTGGAAAAATCTACACCCTGGCAAGGATGGTGGTGGCAGGAAAATGACATTTGTAGAGACTGGCTGGAGGCAGGGATTAAAAGATTTGTTCGCCTTGGAGACTTAGAATTGCAGCTGTTTCAAATCTGATTTATTGTCTTTCTAGGTGTTTTTAACAGAAGAGGGACAAGCTTTAAAAGTAACTATTACCTATCAAGGGTGCTTTCCAAATTGCTCCTTAATTCCTCAGTCCCCAGCCTGAACTGGACTATTTCATCCCCACCCCCCAAGAAAAGGAATATTTGTGAGGCTGATTCTTTATGTCTGAATTTCCATTAAGGTAGAATTTCTGGCCACTGCTTTGAAGTATTTCCTGTTTTTCTAGACTAGTTGTCAGTGTTCTGGCACACATCTACTCGAAAGCCTAGGAAGAAGAAACAAAAAAAAACCTTAGAGGAAAAAAGAAATCCTTTGCTTTTTTTCTTCTGCATCATTATTTTTAAAATAGTATGTGAAGATCTTGGATCTAACTTCTTTTTTTTTTCCTGTTCCTCTTTCCAGTGTTAAGCTGTGAAATCTGAGCTCAGTTATTCGCTAGTGTTTGTCTGGAGAGGCAGGTAAATTCGGGCTCTTCAGCAGTTTGCTTCTTCACTTTGTCATTTTATCCAGTGGTGTGCATTGTCTGTCTTCCAGTGATGTTTAGTTGGTTGCAATGTTACTACTGACAGTTTGTACTGGTTGGTGCTTCTGATGTGCTGTGTGTGGAGCCTGATTGTTGCTGAATGCAATCTCTTTTCTCTATGAATTCCAGGATTCTCTCAAGAATCAGAATCTAGAAGGGTCTTACTTGCTGATAGGTCCATTCCCATGCTATTTGCAGAAAACTACCCAGCTCATTAAATGCTCAGACTCTGCCTTCAGGGCTTTATTTTTTAACTCTTGCTACCTCCCATTTAAAGGCTATTACAGCCCCTCACTGTTGTTGTTAATCCTCTGATTTTCATTAGAAGTGCATTCCTAACCAGTTCTTGGCCAGTTTTCTTAATAGGATGAAACAGCAGCTATTAAAGAATAAGAATGATTTTGATGTTGAAGATGACTTATGAAAATCTTAATTCTGTGTATGAGAGTGTATATACCATGTGCTTTATGGAGGGACATGAATAAACTCCTAACAAGGGGAGGCCTTCTGCTTCATATATCTTTATTGTATTTGCTTTATTCATGATGACATCACATCAGCAAATGTTGATCCCGTGATCAGTTAATGTATTTGAATCTTTTTCACCATCTTTTTCAGACAGGTTCTTGGTTTATGGCAGTGGATGCCCAACTGCAAGCTTGTGATTTCCTTCCTACCTGTATTCCTGCTTTTGGTGTAATATTCCAGTTCTAGCCTCTATTATAAACTTACCTGAGATTCCAAAGCTGGGATGTTTCTGCTTCTTGTCTAAGCATGAGTCTCTTAGATTGAGATACTTCCACTCAACATGTTGCTTTTGCTTGTCCTGTGCATACTTACTTTTTCTTTTATAAATAACATTTCAACATGCATAGTATGAATTTGAGTTTTTTGGTTTTTTTTCTTAATTTTGGCAATTTTCTTGTACTTTATCCCACTGACCTCCAGCAGTACATTTCCTTCCAAGTATTTCCTGAAGTCTTGCACCTTACTAGTATGAATCACTTTTTTTCTGAATCACCTCATAGTTCACTACTCCTCCAGCCAGAACCATTAGTAAGAGTTTCCTGTGATAATTTTGATTCCGTAATGTTATTTTTAATCCCTTGAATCAATAGAAGAATTTGAGTTCTATTTCGTATTCAGTAAAGTATCCATGCATCCCCTTTAAATGCTTCAGTGTTCATCTCTCCTTTCTAAAAGTGGAGGTAAAGTCATTATGTCCTATTTTAGATGCTGTCTTCTCTAGAAGTTGAAGCTGAAATCTTTTGACTTCATATTCTTGTGGGGTCCAATTCAGTTTGACTTTTGGTAGTGCACTGAACAGCTTGTATCAAACCTTGAGAGAAGTTGTATTTGCTGACCACTTCTATTTTTGTAGGCTGTGCTGAAATGAGGCATTTTTCTCAGACAGCTGTTTATTTGTTTTGGCCTGAAGTGCCTTCCTTACAAGTTATTTCCTGTGACTGCAAGTTCTTACACCTCTTAAATTGGCTCATCTAGAAGGTAAAGAAATTCAAATCTCGCTTGTAGCCTAAGGACCTAATCGATCACCTAATTAGTCCAGTGTGTGTTAAACAAATTCTTAGTTCATTAGAGCTTGTCCTCTTGAAATTATCTTCTGAAAAATGATCAAATCTAAGTAGTGAAATGTAACTTAAGAAAAACAAGTAGGTATTTCGTGTTCTTGATGTCATGCTAGGAGGTAATTCCCAGCAAAACAAATCTGTAGTAGCCTCCAGTTTTTCTTCTCATTCAAATGTGACTCTCAGAACGACTATGGATAACCAAATAAACCTTTTTTTCTTGGCTGGTTGTGTTAGAACATATTGTACACAGGCAAGCTTAGCCAGGGTGAACAACTGCCTTGTAGTTCCCTACACTTGTCTGGGTTCAGCAGCCAACTAACCTGCAAATCTTGTTATTTGTAACTTGTCACACAGTGTAACAAGGGAGTTTTGTGGCCAGTTCTGACCAGCAGTTGGTTGACTCCTTATCAAAGGTGTTCACCTTTCGCTTTGTTTGCTAGCTTCCCTTTTCCTTGTTGCTATTGTGTAACTGTTTAAAGAATTCATGTTGTAGAAACAATAACGCAGGCTTGGCAGCAGGTTTTATGTGATCAGAAGTGTTTTTGTTTGGTAGAACTTGTCTGAGAGGTTAGAATGAAGCTTTCTGAACGTAAGGTATCATACCTGCATACCTGTTCATGAGTCTCTTTCTGGGTCTTGTGGCTTCCCAGCTTCCTGTGGCTAATCCCCATAATCCCCAGCTGCAAAGGATTTATCCCTTTGAACTGATCAGTGTTCACAAAACTGACATTTTAGCTGCAATAAGTAGATTTAAATGCACTTCAGATTACAAACATTGGGTGCATATATATTTTCCCTTCAAAGTTAATGGTGTAATACTTAATCATTGTAATTTAATTAAAATGAGCACTGAAAGAAAAAAGATCTTAACTCTGCGTTTGTTTCACATTTGACTCCTTCAGTCTGAGTTGCCAACGTTGACAGGTTGTACCTGGCACAATCTAATGAAATGAGATGCTCAGCTCATTTTGTCAGCTAGTAACAAACAACCCACATACTGGTTAAGTAGTTCTCTATTTCTTTTATCTTTATGAAGAAGTGATTACGACGATTTTCAGAAAAACAATAGCATGATCTGCTTTCTTTCTGGACTTCTGGTTGGATTTCTGTAACGTTTCTGTAAGCATTGCAAAAGCTCTGCATGCAGAAGAATTGGTTGGAAGGCATCATCCTCTAAGTGTGCCATGCTCCTAGGATTCCTTAGGATCAGCTTATTCTGTGGAGCAGTTGCCTGGAGTTCCACGAGTGCTTCAAGCTGCTGCTGACTGCTGGGCTGTGAGTGGTTAGCTCTACCTCAACCCTGCTGCCTGTTCCAGCTCGTGCTGGCATCTGTATGGCTATTTTGTGTATTGTATGTATGTGAATTGGATCAGAAACAAGGTTGTATTCAAAGCTATTGCACTTGTAAAAACAACAAGAAAGCTCTGTTTGCTACAGGGTTTATTTTTTTTCAAAATGCAGATCACTTTTAGGAATTGTTTTTGGGCTGGATACTTTAAGGGAAGATGGTTTGCATTCATGGGTGTGTGGGGAGTGCTGGGGACATAAGAGATCAAAACAGCACGAATTTGTTACCATGAGATATCTTCTGAGTTTGCATTCTGAATGCTGCTTTAAGTATGCAGTTTATCTTGTCCTGCTTTGTAGGTGAAGCTAGTCATGGTTAGATTTGATGTGTAATGGTTCTTTGTGGGGCTCCATACTGAAGGCTGAATGGCAGAAGTGGAAGAAAAAAAGCAATTTGCTCTCCTCATCACGTTCAGCAGAATCTGGCCAAATGCCCGATGTCATTGCTCACTGCTGAGAGCCCAGGAGCTGTTACAGTTGTAGCTTATTCTTAAGTAACATTGATACTGTCAGATAAATAAATTGCTTTCTTTAAAGAAGTCTTTGTTTCAATGAATCTTTATTTTTCAACTCGGTAGTGATGCACATGTTTCCCCTTATATAAATAGATATAAAACTGATAATAGAACTCAGTTGTCTGAAATTCTGTGTACTGCATGTGGCTTTGTAGGCTCCAGGAATGTTTGCAGCTATTTAAATACTGTATTATCTTTGAGTTGCAGAAAGACAATGGGACCACTGGCACGCTGACAGAAAATGTGCTTCTCCAAGAAATTGAAGGGCAGAATCAAGAACTGTCAGCTTTTTCTCAAGCAGTTACAAAGTAAGAAATTACTGGAAATAGCATTCAGAAGAAGAATCATTACTACTTTTATATTGGAAACACACATAGTCAGGAGGACTGCTGCTAGTTTTTTTTTTTTTTTGCTTGATGAAGTAGACTTTTTGTATGTATTTTCCCTTTGGTTATCCCAGTTTTTCTTGTTTTTTATTGTGATTTTCAAAAATGTAACAAAATCCTGAGAGTGTTCAGTAGTATGAAGTCTCCTTTTTATTCTTCTGATCCTGTGACTTTCCTTAGTCACTTTCCTCTCACTGTTTTTTTCCTGGTTTTGCAAAGCTTTTTATTTCTAACCTTAGAGTATTTTCTGTATCTTCATTATGTCTTTATCTCCTTCTGTTTTTCAGTACAAATTCTTTTGAAATAACTCAGTCTTTATCTTAACTGATAGGCTTTGGCAAATCCCATCGCTCATTTGTCTTTCTAAACCTTAAATGCTCTTTTATATCACTTCTACCACTGGAACTCTGTAGAAAAAAAGCTAGCAAGAACAGACAAAATCCCCTGTGTTCTTCCTGCTTTGCTCAGGTGGTGAAATTTCTTACGCATGGAACCAAAGGAGATGGAACTTGATAACTTGGTGTTCCTTGTGTTAATTTTACTTACTGCTGCAATTTAATGAGTCGCATCTTTGTTTTCTTCCTAGAGAAAGACAAACTAGGAGTCGTGCCTCACCCATTCAAAATCCAGTAAAAAAATGGGAAATTAGAGTTCTTTGAATTTGCTGGTTATTAAGTGCTTTGTAAAACAGGAGTGTAAAAGCAATGAGAAGTCACATACAGTTTGCTGACAACACTGACAAATATTTCAAAATAAAACAGGCTTGTTAGAACAGTTTCTAGTTACGTTTAATTGCTGCCCTTTCTCAAGACCCAGCACTTAAAATATTTCTAAACTTATGGCTGCATGAATAAAGGGATCCTTTTTTTTTTTTTTCCCTCACTCACACTCTTGTCAGGACGCAAGAAAATGAGATAGGTGATTGTTATAGATGACTTCTGCTCATAATCTCCTATAATGCTGCTTTAACATTAATGGATAGTTAAATTCTTTTGTCCATGTTAAACAGTAGAAAGTGAAAAGCAGGTTATCAGAGGACTGTATTTCTTACTAGGTAAACATGTTTAATAATGTTTGTGTCCTAAAGAAAAGCCTTACCTTAATTCAAGCCTCTCTCAACTTCCAGAGTTTAGATGCTGCTCAGAAATTCAGATTAGACATCCACAAGTTCAAACATGCAAAGAGTTTGGTAGTCTGTTGTACACAGAAGAATTTACTTTGTGTTCTAACTCAATTGCAGGCAAATGTTGTGAATTAGCTTTTATCCTGTAAGCTACATGGAAAACGTGCCTAACTATAATCTAGTTCTTTTTCCTACCTACTTTTGTATGATTCCTCTACCTACTATTGTATGATTATTGTGGGCAGTGTTCTGTTGAGAGTAGAAAAAACAGAATGCTTTTGTATACATGGTTTAGGTAGGAGCAGTAAGTGTTCTTTACTGCTCTGGCTTGTGGTTATTACTGTGTTCTTTTGCTTTAGTCATAAACTTATCCATTGCAATGCTTCATGAACTTTTTCTATTTACAGACTGAGGACCAAGTTTCCTTATACCAATCAGCAATCAAATCCAGGCTTTGTGCTGAGTCCAATCATGCTGCAAAGAAATATAACTGGGGAGAGTGCCAGTATCAAGGTTTCTATAGAAATCAAAGGATTCCAGCAGCCAGTAACTTTTACATGTGATGGTATGTTTCTACTTTTTAAACTGGAATTTGCTTGTAAGGCTTAGAATGGCGGATTGAGACTGCATACTTGGCGTAGGCCAGTGGCTTTTTAAAGTCTTGTAATCCCAGGTATTGGTTACAGGGATTGCTTGCGGGGGATGTGGAAAGGTAGCTGAAGGAAGAACCTAAATGTGGGTCACTAACTCCATCAGAAAATACTTAGAAGCTGACAAATTGGAACAGTTTTCAAAAAAGAAAACCAAACAAGCTAGAAGTGCTGTTGTATCCGCAGCTGGGAATATTAATACAGCTTTTCAAAAGTTTGACCTACTTTATGATAATTGGGAGAGAAGGGAGGGGAAACAGATTCAGAACTTTCATCAATTTTTTTATTCAAACATTTGCTATGATAATTAAAGGTATTTCAGATTACCTGAAAATACAGACAAATTGCTGTTGGGAAGTAAGAGTAAATGCTGAAATTATTCTAGCTATCATGAGATCAATGTATGCTTGTCTACATGTATCAAAATGATGCTGGCTTGCTGTACTTCAGCTAGCTGGCCCAGTTTGTGGGTAATGAGGCATATTAGTTCGGGATGGAATTTAGAGGCTTGCCTTGTCCTTGGACATAAATTCATATTCTCTGTGCAGTCAACACTGCACAGCCTGTGTGTATTAAGGCTGTAACTTTGGATGCCATCAACTTATGTCAGTTCTTGGTGATTAAATAAGTGCTGCTGATAATAAATTACCTCAGGAGCAGCTTACAGCTTAGTCTGTACATTGCTGTAATCTCTTAGGCTTGGTGAAAGCTCCCATTCCCAGGCCAGGTCACCTGGCAGTAGGTCTGTGCTGCAGCCCTTCTTATCATTCACCTCTGTTGGGAAGCGTAGACCCCTTAGAACTGGTTGTTCTCAGAAGATATGAAATTGCTCTACTATTCCCTTGACCTAGAAGCTGTACTGAAAAACAAGCTCCTAATGCATAAATATTTTCATTTAATGTTAATCTGCGGAACCTTACAGTTATTGTGCTTTGATTTAATACTCCTCTGTTAAGTGTAGCCTAGGAAGGGCTTATGCTGTTTATCTATGTTTGCTCTTCACTAATATTACAGGCTTAATCCTTTCCTACAAAAAGTTTTAGTAATGTAAAGAATTGTTATAGCTGTGGCCCTTTGTTTCTAGAAATTACTGAAACCTTGGAATGTGGTTTATTCCTAGCCTCACCCGTGCCTCATTCTTTGTACTGTCTGCTCACATCCTTTTTTTCCCATGCTGAGACATCACCAATAAACTTCAAATCTTTCATCCCTAGCATTTGTAGGCATCTACAAGCACTGTAGCATATACTGTTACTAGACATAGGTGTGTTTAAAGTTGCCCTCTTTCTTTAAGTCCACCTTTTCTTGGTAAATTCTTGCATATTTTAGCTTCCTAATGCTGGAGTAGCTTTATTATGGCTTTCAGTCCTGCTCAGATAGAACTGTAGCTTTTCACTGTTCTTATGGCTCAGTGTGTAGAGGGAGGGAAACAGGCCAACTGCCGAGTTCATTTGGGTGTACCTTTTGATCTGTGTATTAGACTTTACAGGGAAGTACAAGTCTACTTGAGCAGTCACATGTCAGAAAGAAATGAGCCGCTTTCAATAAGATAGAGGGGGTAAAAAGGTGGTAACGTCTCCAGTTAGTTTGTAATGCTTCACAACACTGACAGACCTTAAGCAGAGACCTTAAACAGAGCCTATGAGTACAGCACGTAAGCTGTTGCTGCACCTTTTTATTCCATCATCCACCATATTTTCTGCTGTTCTGAGTTCATACTTACTGTTACTTGTTGTCAAGCTATACTCATTCTCCATTCACCAAATACCACTGTGCTTATAGTAAGTCATCTGATAGTGAGATGAAGCACTTGTTTTCTTACAGAAAATATTGTTTGAATTTACCTGTGTATCCAGCATAGTAGTAGCATCTCTTATGAGTAAGAAAATTCAGATTAGGTCAATGGGAAAAAAAGAAAACTCTGAGGGTACTGCTGAAATAAAATAAATGCTTCTGTATAGTGTTTTTTTAGGGAACTTTGAGGAGCTTTGACATCATTGGCAGATGATTCAAAGGCAATCAGAAAGTAGGTAGGGAGGCATAAGGAATGTTTTTTAAATAAGCTTTCTGTGTTAAAACATCGGTCTTCTCTTTCTGCAGCAACAGCTGGTGCCTGTAGGAGAGTGAATGTGAGGCTTGACTGAGGTTATTTCTTTTGCTATGTGTTTGCTGGTTAGAAAGGAAAATTGACTTTCAAAACATTTGATACCTGATAAAAAAGCTTTGGTAGTTAAGAGTTGTATTTTGCAAAAGCTTGATGATGCTTGCTAAGATCTGATCATTGATCTGATCTCATTGTGAAAGCTGCTCTAGATAAATTAAAAGGGAAAAGATTTCCAGTACAATTTCTCTCTGTTGCAGCGGGCTTTAATTTCCTCAAAAGTAGCACAAATACAGAAGTTCTGTCATCAACTTTTAAGATAATGGTTTTTGAACTTCAGAGCGCTCTAGAGTCATTTAATCATTTGTCATCTTTGTTGTTTAAGACAATCTTATTAAAAAATAAATTTAAATGCTTTTCTTGTGTAAAAACTCCTGCAAAATATATAGTGAGTTAAGTGGTTTTGTACTTCTTGAAAAATGGCTACTCTGTACCCAAACTACCCTAAATATGTTTAGCATCATTTGCAATACACCTATATTTAACTTCTAGATGTCATTTCTTTAAACAGTGAGCTCTCCTGTTGAGCTTATAATAATGCAGGCACTTTGCTGGGTGCATGATGACTTGAATGAAGTGGACATTGGCAGCTATTTCCTGAAAGTCTGTGGCCAAGAAGAAGTTTTACAGAAGTAAGCCAAAGTCTTTCTCGTTCATGTTTAACTTCATACTTTTTAATGGCACAGTTACTGGCAAATTTATTTTTAATGATTAAATGCGTGAAAGTAGAAATCTTCAAAATGTAGGTACACATTTTGCACGAAGAACAGAAGTCTTCAGAGCTCCTGTGGGATACAACAGATTCTCAGCAGCTTCCCAGAAATCTGTTCTAAACTGCTATCTGTTGTGTGGAATACAATTTCTTCACATGCAGACTTCTAGAGCATTTCTGTAGATGGATGGTTTAGTTTTCAGGTCCTTTAAATGTCAATAACCAGGAAAAAAATCTACTGATAACTTCTAATAATCCAATTTTTTTCTTTTCCAAAGTGATTGAGTGGCAAATCCCCATTCATTTTCTGGGTTAGAATGTTTGGTTTCAGTGTTAACCATAGCAGTTAAGAGCTTTAGCAAAAATGCTGGTACCTGTAGTAGCATGCTAAAACCTCCACTGAAGAAAAACGCAATTGAACAGTATGATGTGGAAACTCATTTACCATTTCCTTATTTTGAGCTCAGTAGGTTGCTTTTAATATTCCACATGAGTTCTCTGAAAAACACTGAATATTTTTGGTGTAAATAACTATAGCTTTCATTTGTTTTACAGTAAGCACTGCGTAGGAAGCCATGAATACATTCAGAACTGTCGGAAATGGGATACAGAAATTAAACTGCAGCTCGTGACCCATACTGAAATTTGCAGAGGTCTGGCACGAACAGTAAGTACCTTCTAAACTGCAGTAGCAATTTAATCTTAAAGAGTTTGAGAGTTTGCATTAAAGGTGATGGATCTGAGATGAAATCTGCTTTTGTAATTAACAAAAGTAAATCTGTATGATGTTGGGAACTGTGTTCTCCTCTCCTAAGAGCATGTGAAACATGGATAATGTGTCGTAAGACCAATTACTGCAGCTGGAAAAAGTGCACAGGTTTTTTATCTAAACTTAAGGCCTTAAAGAGAAGCAGCAGATTTCAGAGTTGGAGATAAGCTGAAGACAGTTTTTGAGTTAAATCAGATGTATATCTGGCAACTGAAGAGAAAGGGAGGGAGGAACAGAGTTGGACACTCAGTAGCTGTTTCTCTTCTTTTCCACTGTCTCAATGTGAGCGTTTTTTGGAGGCTATCAGTTATTTCTTTTCAATTTTGAAGAAATAACTTCATATATTTCCACTTCTATTCCATTAGCAATGAGATGTCTAAAACATTATTATAGATGACAGGAAGTTGGGAACTATACTGAATATATAATATTTTACTGCAGGAAGAAGATGACAGAACACCCATAGACCTAACCAAACACCTCTACAAAGTAGAGAAGCCTTTCAGAGAACCTAATATAAGGTAATATGTAGGTTTTTTTTCATTATCAAGTTAATGCTGAATTTCTGACCAAGATTTTAATGCTCTTACAGATGTGCTTAATAGTTACTGTATCTTGCAGATCTTCTGTTGAAGAGCTTCTTGATATCTATCATAAGCAAACTGAAATAGCTCTGAAAAACGAGGTAAGGTCATTGCAAATTATTACTGAATCAAAAGTAGCATGGGAATTTTTACTGATAAGGCAGTTGGAGGAAAAAAAGAAATTGCAGGTGTTCTTGGGAAAACTGAGATCCAAACAAGAAGTCAAATGTGAATTTGGAATAATTGGTTTTTAGATTGCTTTTTAAAATTTTCTTTCTGGCTTTTTCTGTGATCTTATAATTACCTAATCACTGCAATGGCAGTGTGTCTTCCCAGTCCTAAGGTGCAAAATAACCTTTTCCTCAAAAATGCTGGAAAAGGTGAATTTAGGGAAAAAGGTCTGTATCTTGACTATGTCAGTTGTCGTTATTCATGATACACTGCCAACAGATCCAAGTCTATACAATTAAGCTGTAAGGTGTATAGTAGAATTCACATGTTTGGAACACAGAAGTTAGTTTTACACAAAGCATAACAACATCTGACTCTGCTACTGGACTAATTTAAAAAAACCACAGTCAAAAATAGTGGGTATTTCACTCTAACTTGAAACAGCTTTCTGTAAAATAAAGTAATTTCCCAAATGCAAAAGTCCAGCTGAAGATAACCTACTTTGCTCCTCTGGTGTCCTGGTTTCCACTGAAACAGTGTTAATAGCACACCGATGCTCTGAGTGATGGGAGTGTGATGCTGAGCTGCCTGCCAGGTTAAACCACAACAGCCAGCTTAGGTTAAGTCCTGATGGTAATTTAACTTGGAGACTGGAACCTTGAATAGCTTCTTTAAGAAGTACGTTTCTTAAAGTTTCTATAAGGAGCAGTCTTGAAATGAAAGACTTGGTGGAAATGAAAAGTATTATAATTAAGTCTGTTTATTAACTTCGTAGGAATGCAAGTCTCAACAAGCTGCTCTCCACTATTTACATATTCCCTCAATACCATTAGTTCATCAGATTTTTCAACTCTCTTGATGTTTAACCACATTCTCAAGGGTAGTTTCAAACGCGATCTTATTATAGAAGAGTGAGATGTTAACTGCCCCTTAATATGATGATGTTTTTGTTACTTTGCTCTTGCAGCTGCCTCCGATTGCTTATTTAACTGTTCACATGTTGAGGTGAGAAATATAAAAGGTTGCACTTCAGACTTATGTTCTGCTCAGTCTACAGAGTCTTTTTGAAGATTAGAGATGCATTTTGTAGGCGACAACTAAGCCTAAATATCAAGAATTATTGCTTTTAATTTTTTTACTTCCTGGAGTGACTTTCAGTTCATATTCAGTAGCTGAAGTTCGTTAATCAAAGCAAAGCAGGGTGAGGTCTTCAGTAAATAACTCATAGGTAGCCTTTGAATTTGCATCTGCGGACACATTCAAATGTAAGCTAGTGTCCTTGTAATAATTTGAGAGCTGGTGAGGAAAATAGTAGTGGAGATTTTGCTTTTCATATGCTGAACAGCTGTTGTCTTCAAGTCATCAGCTTGGAAAGCAGGCTTAAACATTTACAGCATCTTCCAATTTCTAGGGTTATTTTCTTACCAGTGCAAAGTTAATTGTTTCCAGGTAACTCCCAATCCAAAAACTTCATTATTCAAATGGCTGTTTTGTTATCCATTTGCATGAAGGTCATATGAGAGCGTGTGCGTGTGGAGGGAATCAGTTTATATCTTAGCAAGAGAATATTACACCAATTCCTCCTACTCTAAGTGATCATAAGTGATGGTGAACAGAAGCTATACTTCAGGCCTTCAGAAAGAAAACAGAGACGCTATTTTGAAGCAAATATTTTTATTATCCGTATGTATTTTATAGAATCATAGAATCATAGAATCACTAAGGTTGGAAAAGACCTAAAAGATCACCCAGTCCAACCGTTCACCTATTCCCAATAGCTCCTACTAAACCATGTCCCTCAACACAACATCCAGCCTTTCCTTGAACACCCCCAGGGTCGGTGATTCCACCACCTCCCTGGGCAGTCCATTCCAGTGCCTGACCACCCTTTCTGAAAAGTAATACTTCCTCATGTCCAGCCTGAATCTCCCCTGCTGTAGCTTGAAACCATTCCCTCTGGTCCTATCACTAATGACACGAGAGAAGAGGCCGACCCTCAGCTCACTACAACCTCCCTTCAGGAAATTATAGAGAGCAATAAGGTCTCCAGTTTTTTTTTTATATGAAGACTGCTGGTATTAAAACAAAATCTGTAATTCTTTGGATTTAAATGAAGGGTGTTTTTTTTTTTTTTTCTAAAGAGAATATTGGGAGGTTATGTTGAAGTGTACAATTCCCCTTCCTTTTCACCCTCAGGATGGCAGTTTGCAATTCTTTGATTTCGAATAACCATTTAGGTTGAATAGTATGCACAGCAAAGAGTTGCAAGCAGTGGTTTTCAAACAGTAGGTTCAAGGTTATCAAAAAGATAAATATGTTCTGTTACAGAAACTAGAAGATAGTGTAAATATAGTTTGAATCTATGTGTTTAAAAGAACTGAAATTGAGAAGCGTTTTCTTTAGTGTGATTCTTTCCTCACACTCCTTGAATATCCTTTTTTTTAAATCTGCTTTTTAAAAAAATCACATGGGAATTTGAGCTTAGTATCTCATTGGACAATATCTGCCTTGAGCTAAAGGAAAAATCTTCGTATTTCTTGGGGCACCATGCTGCACCCTGTGCTACCTTTATGTTTATGACATTGCTAACTGAGTTATAAGGAAGTTCTCAGTATGGCAGCTTTTTGTTTAATCGCATTGTTAAACTACAGGTAAATGTAATTGAGAAACGCATACCATCATAAAATCTTCTTGGCAATTCTTTCTGAAAAATAATAAAGCAATATTGTGTTTTTCAGTAGTGACCACCTTAGTCTGTTCTTTCTTACATTTCTTATTAGAACCAACATAAAGCAGTGGATCACTTGATTAAGACTGTCAGAAAAATCTGTTCAACATTGGATGGTGTAGAAACTCCTGCAATAACAGAATCTGTAAAGAAGCTGCGGAGGGCTGTTAATCTTCCAAGGATTAAAGACACAGAGGTAAACTTGCACACTATAAATTACACTGTGAGGTGTGCTTTTTAAAACCAAAGGGTAACATTTCATTGTCTTTGGTAGTTGCAAATACTAGCAACAATTAAGAATTATATTTTCTCTTTCCTTTTTTAATATTTATTGCTATTTTATCTGATAGTTTCAGTGTTTTTTTATAACACTCATTTGCTGTTAATGTAGTGATCACTTGGAATCCAACTTGAAGGTATTTTTAAAATACTCTTTTCTAGTTCTGTAACTACAGATTTGGGTCACAGCAACTGCTGTTCAATATTACCAAAGGAAATCCAGCTGTCCTCTAAAATCAATGCAGTAATGCTTAAACGAAGAATTAACATAATGTTTTGGGGTTTTTTTGTGCAGTACTTATAGGGAAAGCAGTGTCATGTTAAAACACTAGCAGTCCCATCGCTGGATTTCTGAGCGTATGGACAAAAATGAAATCTTACCAGCAGTGCAGATTTTGATGATAGAATTGGCTTACAGTTAACTTGAGCACAGCTGGTCTCATATCACTTACTCGAAAAAAAAGTCACTAAAGGGAAGAATGTTCAAATAAAACAGCTAAATAGTCTTATAATGCTATTTCAGGCCATATTAAAAGGAATTGTGATTCCTGTGCTGTTTTCTTGCGGTTTTTTTTTGTTGTTGTTGTCTACAGTTTAGTTATGTATTTGTAATAATACTAAGCCGAAATCCTACAAAATCATAGACTAAATAAATACAGCTGTTACCAACTGTTCTCTTGCAGAGAAATGCAGAACATTTATGTGAAAGGTTGGGGAAATTCAAGATATATAAAGTTTCTGCCTTTTTTTTTTTTTCTTTTAAAGATGAAAGTTTTAAGTTTTTGACGTAACTTTATGTTGACAAGTTGTTCAGTTAATGCATGGAAAATGTAGGTAGAGCTTTCGTTCTTCTGCAGTTGTGACAGTTGTCTCAGCTTTTAGGAATTCAAAGTTTTCCTTTAAGTTACCAATTCAGTTTTCATTAGAAGTTTTAGTTCTTATCAGAAGTTGAATTTGGCATGAAGTCCCTCCTTACTTGAAGGGAGTAAATTCCCATGATTAGTTTGACGCCTGCAGACTTCAGCAGCGTCCTTGATGAGGCCAGACACTGCTGTAGTACTGTATCATGTTTAGACTCCCATCTGAGCAGACCAAGGAGCAAAAAACAACAGATATTGGCAATACCTACTGCTCAGCTTCCTCAGTTTGACTTTTTTTTATCTTAACTATTGCTATAAAAGATGCCTTTCCAAAACAGCTATTTGAGCTTAAATTGATACATAATTAAGCTACTGGCTTCTGCTCTCATCTCTAACAGCCCCGAGTTTTCTCTCTACTGAGAGAAGCTTGAGTACTCTGAGCAATATTCCAATGTACTGAGCCTTGTAGGATATGTCAAGATATGTGACCTAACAAAAGGTTTTGAACTTGGTAAATAATTTCTGCATGATGTGGAACTTGTCACACTATCAGTTATCATGAGGAACTTCAATTGAATAAAAAGATGTATTAAATGAACGCAAACATGGTCCTAATTCAGATGTTTAATAATTTCTGATCAAGTTGATTCTTAAGGGTAGGTTTCTTGGTATTGGAATTTACTCTGACTTACTGTGTAGGTACCCCTGAAATGTGGCGATGATTCTAGCAAGAGCTCGTCTGGTGAGTAGAGTTCTTCAGTTTTATTAAAAGTGACTTCAAGGATACTATTTTAAGGAAGATATGCATTAAAGATCGCTTACAATTTAGGCTCGCTGCAGCCTGAAAGTCCTCTGAAAGTGAGTATAGACCTGTTGACAAGAGCAGTTGAGGCCCTTCTGCGACTCCACATGAATTCATGTAGCAGCAGTTCTGCAGCAGTTTCTCCAAAAGATAACACTACCAAGGAAGCGTGGACTGCCACAGAACATCTCCAGTTCACAATATTTGCTGCACATAGAATTTCTCCTGATTGGGTATCCAAGTAAGTAATTTTCCAGTTGTAGAAAATCATCCCTTTATGGAGTTCTTTTTTGTTTACTTTACTTTGTTCTTTGTCCAGTTTTGAAAAATACTACTTGATTTGTTCTTTGACCCATAATGGAAAAGATCTCTTCAAGCCTGTTCAGTCCAAGAAGGCTGGCGCATACAAGAACTTCTTCTACTTGATTAAATGGGATGAGCTGTAAGTGACTTCACAATACTAACTGCCCCTGCAAAATAGGTTGGTTTTCTTAGCTATACCTACCTAACTGCTGAATGCACTCATTCAGTCAACTCTTGCTCCTAGTTCTACCCGAAGTGTTGAAAGAACAGCATGTGAGGCTTGTGACCAAAATCAGAAATATTATTCTGAATGGTATTTGACCTCTCATTTTAAAAGTGGGAATGGAAATGCTGGACAATTGCCCTATGCCAGTGTATTTATTGAGTACAACTATAATGAGTTGGGAAGATTGTAGGATTCCTTGTAATGGGAATGGCTTGCACTGCTTAAGGAATGATGAATAAAGCTTGTTTTTTGAGCAGTTCTCAGATTTTCTAAATAGAGAAGAAGCTGACTTCTATTGACATTGATGATTAATAGTTTTTTGTTCCAAATACATCACAGCAATTTTGTATCTAATTCATAAATGTAATTTAAAGTATTTCTATAAAGAGATCAGATGCAGAATTGCTTAATCTGTCTATAGCATATGAGAATGTTTTGAGCTACTTAAGCTGGATTTCTCTTTTTGGAGCAGGGAAGGAGAGTAGAAAGGTAGAAGGAAGGGCATGCAGAGAAGAGACACAGAACAGCAGTTAATATCTGAGAGGGGAAAATATTTTTCATTATACACACTTACTCTTTTTGACTTAGTAGTATGAGGCAGTCTGTCATTATTGAAGAGTCAGGTGAGTTGCATGTTGCCCTATACCTTGTTTCCTGACAATTTTTAAAGCTCAGAGATGGACTCTGAATAATACTCTGAAAGCCTGCAGGAACAAATTATCGTAGACCAGAAATGAAAGCTCCAGGTTCTGAAATACCTGACAGCTGAGACTGCTTGGACTGCCTTTTTTTTAATGATGCAATGAATTAATTGTCAGATCTTTTGCTGACAAGAGATAGTGTATTGAAGTGAAAGATGTTAGACAGATTGCTTGTAAGCTGCTTAATATAGTTTGGGTGTTTTATAGTCTAACTGGCTTAGTAATATGCTGTGAGTACGTACCAAAAAATCAGTCTGTAAGTTACAGAAAATTAAAGAACACTTCAAGCAGTGAGAAAGTGTCAACATAACTCTGGGTTGGAATTGTACAGTGAGGTGTATACTCCTCAGCTGCAACCTTTATGATTGCCAGCTTTGTACTGTTTGGTGAATTTAACTTACAGTAGTTCTTAAGGGATTGTTTCATTGGAATGGGATACTGTTGTCAGCTTGCTCTCCAGTCAGATGTGAGAGTTGAGGAGGTGGCTAACACAGAATTGTATGGTCCTGGTAGTGAGCAGAGTGGGAAGACAGGTTATGCTGGGTTGTGCAGTTCTGTGCAAGGAATGTGATTTAATAGAAGAAGATTAAAGAGGCTTGTTCTACTGCCTATTAAAAAGGGTTGTTCTAAATCTAGCTACCATACAGAATTGTAGTTTAGCAGATTTTATGAACTATTGGTGCAGAAGATATTAGAGTGGAATGTAATTGCACAGAAGTTTAGCATTCGTCCTTCAGTAATTTGAAAGCAAAAGGCATTGACTGATTATATGAATGACAAGCCTGTAATTTGCTAATAATTGGTTTTCCTTCTACGACTGATTTATTTCAATGCTTTTATTTTATAGAATAATTTTCCCCATCCAGATTTCACAACTGCCTTTGGAATCAGTCTTATGTCTGACTTTGTTTGGAATCCTAAATCAAAGTAGTGGAAGTTCTCCTGATTCAAATAAGCAGAGAAAAGGCCCTGAAATGTTGGGTCAGGTTTCTCTGCCTCTTTTTGATTTTAGGCGGTAAGTATCCAAAATATGGGTAAGCTTATTAATATGATTTATTCTATATAAAGTTTAATTTGCTCCCGTAATTATAGAAACTGCTTCTTTGCTGCTGAATGTATTAGAAAGTGGCAAAGGTAGCAATCTTAAGGGGTATTCATATAGAAATAACACTGTCAGTTAAATACGTTATGGTATTTTCTTTTAACTGGTGGAAAACTTACCTGCAGGGGCATGTTGAATGTTTGAATTAAAATGTTAGTAATACTACTGCTGACCCATGATAACGTGGACCAAAAGAGGTCATCTTAGCACCAAGGTTTGTAAGCATGCAGCAGCTGAGGATGTAATCACAACATTAATGAATTCCTTCAAGGAATCCACTGACATTCAGATCAGGATCTGTTCCTTCTAAATCATCCGTGGTTTAAATATCAATGGACATCACTACCTGCTGAATTGATAGCCTTCCTTCTTCATTGAAAGAATGCAGTCTTGATGAGTGTGGCATTTCATGAGTTTTAAAAGTATGTTATATTGGCCAGAGGCAGTTCAGTTGTTATTCGTATATATTTTAGCAGATAAAGTGCAGACAGCCAGTACATGAGTGATAGAGAATGCAAAAGAGTTTGCAGCAAGCAATGGATTCAGTAGGAATAGTGTCGAGTGCAGTGCAAAATAGAGCAGAATCCTGACAGCAGGTAAATGTACTGTCCTTCCCTGTCACTGGATAAGAAATCTGCCAGAAACTGTTTTGAGATAGGAAAATTAACTTCTTCACTCACTTGTTTGTAGCTCTAGATATGGTGATGGCTCAAACTGTTATAGATAAAATACTTTTAATCTAAAGTCTGCAGTATTTATAAGTACTATTTTTTTTTAGAGGTATCTCTGTCTTGGCTGTAAAATATTTGATGCTGTGTGTTTCAGTAAGTTTATATGTGTAGGAACCAAACTACCAAAGGATTAAGTTTGATTAAATGTATCTTACCTTCTGGAAAGATGAATTTTTCTAGTCTGACAATTGAATGCTAATAAATAATCCAGCAAGAAAGAAAATCAAAATACTATATTACAAAGTTTTAAAAGATGTGTATTTTAAAACATTTGTATATTTTAAAATACATATGTACTTTCACAGATAGGCAGAACAAACCATTCCTGCTATTAACCTGTAAAAGTAACGGAGATCTCTCTGGTACTTCTTCAAGTGCAGTTGCAGATCCTCTTGTGCTCTTTTATCACTCAAAATGGAAAGTTTTCTATAATTTTCCTCAATTGAGCGTTCCTGGATTTTTCCTTCTCCTTGAAACTTCCATTACTGGATGTATTCCAAAATGCTAATTGTTCTGGTAGCTGGTTCATGAAACTTCAATAAATAAGCTTGAACTGTGGATACCACAATTAGGCATAATGTTACAGAAATGATCACAGCGTTGCAAAACAACTTTGGGAATTACGCTTGGAATTTTATTTTTGTAAGTGATTCTGACTTCCAGATCCTACTAGAAGCTCATATTATCTACTTGTCAACAAAGACCCCCAGTCTTTCTTGGTCTCCTAGTACTCTGTACTGCTTATGTCTTTACGTGTGTTTTGCATTCTTTGCTTCTACATGGCGCTCTGTTTGTTCTATTTCTGCTTTCATATGCTGATCATTCCAAAAGGCTGCAGCTATGTAGCAGTTTAGGCTATCCTGCACTGCAAAGATAGCTTGCAGTTGCTTTCTGTCTCCTCTGAGAACTCAGTCTATTTTCACAAATGATCTTTCTTTCAGTCTTCAATCTAAATATTTTACTTTGGTCTCCTAAATGCCACATTTCATAATATGTGATTACAAACATCATTTTTATTTTAATTTAAATTGCAGAATTAGTCTTATTCCATGCTGCACCGTATTGTCACAGTAGTTAGCCTGGGGAGAGATCTGTATTTTCTGTTTATGTAGAGTGCTGCAGTAAGGTGTGTTGCACAAGAGAATGCTGAATGGCCTGTATAGGGCAGCTGTAGAGTTGCTAGAGTCTAATATGCTTACAGTCTAGAGAAATTAAGTCCAGATTTGTGTAATTAAAGACATGAGGCAAATATTTTAGTTGCAGTTGGAGATAGTGTTGCTAGTGGGCAGGAGCTAAAAACTGTAGCTGACTAAACCAAGGGAAGAATAAAAAGTCATATATAGGCTTTAATATGTCCAACTTGTTTTCCTCATAGCAACCATTGGGCTTTGTCAGATGGTATTTTAATAACTAATACTGTTGAAGCAAACAGATTGTGACATAATACCTCTATGTGCTTTTTCTCTCAGATTGCTGTCTTGTGGGACAAAGCTCCTGCAACTCTGGACCTCGTTACATCCGAGTCATGCTTCAGGGATGGCCAGTAAGAAAGAAAATATGGGAAGAATAGTACTGCAGGTTATATATGATTCTGATTTGTCCTGACTGCATTTTTGTGAATAATATTTTGTGAATATTTTGTGGTAATAGATTGTTTTGGGGAAAGTGTAAATATTAAATCATATTTGTTAGCCAGCATAGAATGAATAGCAGTTACTAAACTTTAAGGACAAAGAATGGAAAGCTGCTGTAAACATATGCATTTACAATCACTCTGAAGTTGAAAAAAATTGGAAATGCCTTGGTCCTAGATATCTACTTATCAGTACTGACAGAGAATATCTTTTGAAACACAGTCCGTAGAGATGTGTGTGAAAGAGGAATTTCTTGGGACAAATGGTAGCAATTCCAGTTTCTTTACAGAATGCAAGTGCCTCTCATCCTCAATTCAGTGTTCAAATTTCCCTAAGAGAAGGTACCTTGTTAGGCATGGCTTCACAGTCCCAACATCTCATTAGAGGTGATGATTAGATTGAAACCACTTGGTGTGGGGTTTTTTGGATTAATCCCAACTCCAAGATTGGATTGTAAAACAATGCAGTTGTGATACAGTTAACGACAGTAGTTATGTAGAAGAAGTAAGATTGGGAATAAAAATCAGTAACCATGCCTGAAAACTATTACACACACAGAACTAAGGAGCTGAGATTCCCAAAAACCTGATGCTGCTGGAAGGGGAAGCTCTCTGCACTTTTCTTAGGAGGTTGTTGGGTTGGTTTTTTTTTTTAGGTTGATTTTCCCTCCCATGCTTTTGATATTGAATATAAAATTCCTCAAGCTGCAAAGACTACTGTGCATCATTCCATAGAAGCATTAGAAAAACCACTGAGAGAACGTCTCCTTGCCATTCTCTCGAGGGATAACACTATTGGGTACGTTCAGCTCTTTCTACTACTCTGACTGTCTGTTGTTTATGCTCGTTCCCACTTGGTATTTCTTCAGTTGTAAGAAGAGTTGGCAGTTTCAGTGGAGGCTGTTCATAGTCATGAAAACATTTCTAACAGGTTTTCCTAGTCATCCTGCACCAACCTAATGTTAACTGCCTGTTTGTTTTTTTTCTGACTTCACTAAAATCTATTCTTGCTTCGTGCAAATCACAGCTTTGAACAACTGTTTCCATGTTGTTTGAGATTTGCTTTGGCTCCTCTTTAGACTTTTATGGAGGAAGTACCCATTTTACAAGTCATGTAATTTAGTGTAAAATTGTATACGGTGACGCATTGGGGTTATGTGTGTGTTGTTCAACTTGCACTACAAACTGAAATTCTTTTGTTTGCAGGCTATCAAAAGAAGATAGAGAATTTTTGTGGGAGAGGAGACATTATTGTCATAGTCATACTAATAGCTTACCAAAAATACTGGCTAGTGCCCCACACTGGGACTGGGCAAGTCTTCCAGAAATATATTCATTACTTCAGCAGTGGCCTCCTTTATCACCTTTAGCTGCACTGGAACTACTTGATTCAAAGTAAGAAAACAGAGTAAAGTTTTGTTTGTATGTCACACAAGCACAATAAACTTAATGTGGATTTGTGGTGACTTTCCAGGTTTGCTGATCAGGAGGTGCGAAATACAGCTGTGAACTGGATAGAAACATTAAGCGACGATGAATTAACAGATTTCCTCCCTCAGTTTGTGCAGGTAAGATTTACCATTGACACCATAGTTGTAATCTTTTGCTCTTGAAAATGCAAAGGAGTCCCTGGCCACTAGTCGTGGAAGTGCAATTGCATAAGTCTATATAAAACCTCAACTAATGCACTGGGTGGAAAACAATGCAAGTAGATGGCTGCTCTGTGAGTGTCCCCTCAGTTTGTTATGGTTCTATCAGTGCCCTAGTCATAACATCTGTTTTCATCTGGAATTAAGTTTAGACCCAATTTATTTCATTTGCTTTACATTTAGGCATTGAAGTATGAAACCTACCTGGACAGTGCTCTTGTCAAATTTCTTTTGGCTCGGGCACTGGGAAATATTCGAATAGCACACTACCTTTACTGGTAAGATACTATCTGTTCCATTCTGTGTGTAATGTTTGTTGTAAGAGCAGTATTTTCAGAAAAAATACTCTGTCTTAATATGCAGGTTCATAATAATGCATGGTACACAAAATCGAAAGCAGAAAAAATACAAATCCTGTTGTTTTGTTGTTTTTTTTTTTTGTGAAGAAACAGTGCCCCTACAAAGTACAAATTCAACTTCTCTACCATATACTTGTATGTTTATAATACCTATTCATTAAACTAAATAACTGTTTTAGTACTGCATTGTTCACAGTATCTTCTATGTGAAAATTTAATTCAAGTCTTTTATTTCAGGCTTCTTAAGGATACATTATATGATCCAAAGTTTGGCGTAAGATATGAGCAAATTCTTGGAGCCTTTCTTTCAGTCTGTGGGAAAGGACTGAGAGAAGAGCTGGAGAAACAGACCAGGCTGGTGCTGCTTTTTGGAATGGTAGCAGAAAAAGTAAAGCAAACAAGTGTATCTGGTCGACAGGTATGTATATTAAATGTTAGTATTGTTACAGAAGATAAAACTGAGTTTACTCTCAAAGAAATTCACTCAATTACGTTTTTAGTCCAAATTTGATAAAATTATATATATAAAATATGTAGGAAGATCTGTGAGTCTCACTCTGACTTTTAGCAAGCTAATGGGTTAAGTAAGTCAATGTCTGTCAAATTTCTTGTCAACTGAAGCGTAAGATTGTGTGAGGTGATGGGATAGGAAGAAGAATGATTTCTGTGTATGCTAAGCTGGATTTGGATTTAAGGCTATTACTGCGGAGGAATGATCCAGCTATGTGAAAGAACAGAATATCTACTTACATGCTAATTACAAGCTAACATTTTGATAGAGTGGATCTGTTTTAGTTAAAAGAAAAAAAGTGTGGTATTAATATTGTACTGCTAAGTTTATACAGTAAGTTACTTATACAGTAAGTTTAATAGGTAAAGCAGTTGTAACATCTTTTGATTCCTTTGATGCTGAGAAGCTAAAATACGGGCTGTGATGTGTTTCAGGGTAACTTTGCCCAGAAGTTTCCCACAGTTGCTCCAGTTAGGAATTATCAGCTGAATTATTTTGTTTGTTTGCAGACTGCCTTACAAAGTGGAATGGAACGTGTGCAGTCATTCTTCTTGAAGAACAAATGCCGTTTGCCTCTCAATCCCAGTCTTGTGGCAAAAGAACTAAATATTAAGGTATAGGGTTTTTTTTGTCAAAGTTACACATAGGCAAAGCTTTTGCAAATAGCAAAATTAATTTACTTTCTTGAAAGGTCTTTACATTAGTTGGAGAGTTTTAATTAAAAAAAATTCTGATTGAAAGAGAGAGTAAAATTAAGAAAAATTATATAAATACTTATACCAAGGAAAGGTACTGTTAGTAAATAATTAACAAGTGATTATTTCTTTAGACTTTTTCTGCTTTGAGACCAGTAATTGTGGCTGTAGGAGAGGAATACTCAAAAGTGTATGAAAAGGTCTTGTTTCCAGTAGTAATCAAAAGAGAAAAGTGAATGACGCTGTAAAGATAAAACAATGAGTAAATACCATGAAATCAGTGAATGTGCCTGTTACTGCTTGTGCCAGGGAAGCAGACAGTAGCTTTATTTCATTATAAAAATCCAACCAATGATATTGTAGAAGCTGACAAAATTATTTTTTGCTGAACTCTGCAAAGTTTGACTGTTGCTTTGACCGTCTTGATTATATCATTGTGCATAACTGAGTACCTAAAGGCCCCTGAGCATGGGATTTAATCCAGTGTAAACACAGAGTTTCTTTTGCTTTCCTTATCTATTACACGTGTTTATAATTAAAATCATGAACATTGAAAACAGATAAATCAGAATATAGTGAAAGGCACAAATATCCAGTTCTTATAGTCTTAAGTTTTAAAAAGTTGCTGGTAAAATATTTATCCATGTTTTACTCATTCTTCTATTTAGTACAAAACATTACTGTGCTGAACTGTTGGCTTTTGTACAGGAATTGAACAAATACCAGCCAAAGGGCCCTTTGTTCAAAGGAAACACATTTGCCACAATTGCAATGTTTTTAGTCTGAATATGCACATTGTGTCATACGTGCTTGTTGTCAGAATGTCACCTTTCCTGAACTAGCTGTGCTAGTCCTTTTTGAGTGGTAACACTAAATCTTCTTGTAGGCGTGTTCCTTCTTCAGCTCCAATGCAGTGCCTCTGAAAATTGCACTGATAAATGCAGACCCTCTGGGAGAAGAGATTAATGTGATGTTTAAGGTAGGCCTTACACGTGTGTTGGAAAAATGTTAAATGGTAGTTGATACCAATCAAAGAATGATTAACTTCAGCATAGATCAGTAAGCTTAGATACTTTGTAAGCTTGTTCTTGTATATCTAAAACCATCTCATCAGTTCCACAATTAGAAAGAGATGTCTGCAAATGGCTAGTTTTTTCAGAAAGCAGCTCAATTTCATAACTGTACAACAGGAAACTTCCAGCCGAGTACTGGCATGATACCACATAAATGAATGTTTCAGAATGTTGCAAGTATCCACAAAATTTCCTCTTTGGGTGGGGAAAAAAACAATGTATCTTACACATGATGCATCTATCATAACTGCTTAATACTTCTTTAAAGCTGTGTGGGAGGACTGGTAGTGGTAGGAGTTACTGCTGCTCTCTTTTAAGGACAGGTATTCCAGGGAAAACTGTACTCTCACGTCTTCTCAGAGAGAAGCCATAAGCTTTAATTATAAAAAGGGATGAGAAGAGATGTAGCATTTTCATGAGATATCTTTAAACATTACAGTTTCAGAAGCTAACTAACATCTGAACAGGTTGTAAAATGTGAAAGTCAGCATACTGCATGTGACATCTTAGCTTGTAGTCTCTCTATCTACGTGCGTAGCTGTAAGGAAATAAGCAGGTAATGGATCCTGCACTTTAAATGTAAAGCAATTCAGATCTCCAGTTCAGTTCTGCTGAAAGCATATCATGTTTCTGTTTAACTTCTGTATTTCCATTAAGGTTGGAGAAGATCTGCGACAAGATATGTTGGCTTTACAGATGATTAAGATCATGGATAAGATCTGGCTGCAGGAGGGACTGGATCTACGAATGGTTATCTTCAAGTGTCTCTCGACTGGAAAAGATCGAGGTGCAACACCAGATGCAGTCTATAATTTTTGTGCTTGTCTTTCACACTGCCTAAATTTTTGTCATGCTCACAGAGGAAATTGCTACTCAGACGGGCTCTGGAAACACTGGAAGGCCAAAAGCCTTCTTTACAAGGAAATTCAGTATTCGAAAGTCTAGAAAGTTGATTTGTTTGGAATTTCCTCGTGGCAGAGTTGCTTTTAAATGTTTCTTCTCGAGTCCTGAGATTCTTATGCATTCTACCATAGATGAATAGTGGCACAAATATCACAATAAAAGTATAAGGTTTTTCCTGATATCCTTACTGCAACACAGGAATTCAGTGGTACAACAGCAGTTTTGATTATGCAAGTTTCTCATGGAGTAAGAAAAAATTCAAGTCAAAACTGAAATTCCAAGATATTTAGAATCTGTTGCAGTTGAGTCATGGAAATAGGGAGCATAGAAATGTGCAAAAAGAAGGAAAACTAAATGTAATCCCTTTCCCACACCCCTCACAGAATTACTGGCTTGTGCTACTTAGAATTCCTTTGGATTATGAGGTTTTTAAGTTAGAAACTTTAACATTACAGAACTCTGAGTATAAATACTGCTTCACGCCTTGGCTATGCTTAATGCAAGTTAAGTCCCTAATTCTCTATAGATAGCCAATAGGAAACAGGATCTTTAAAGAGGGTCAGCAGAAGTTTATCTCTTCAGTCAGAACAGCGTGATGAAAACTCCCAAATATATATGAAGGAGTTGAAAATTCAGGTTGGTGAAACTATACCAAAAGCTTCAACTTATGGAAAGCTTTTGCTTCTTAAAGAAGCAGATGGCATTTCTTCATACTTGGAGTGATGACTTGACTGCATAGCATGTTCCATTTTTTGTTGGTTCTACTATTAGTAGACCCTAAAGTACTTGAAGGATTAAAGTAAAAAGTAGAAATAGACATAAATTGCAGGTTTTCTTATAGTAGCTCTTGCCAAGATAGAATTCAAGCTGTTTTAACAAAATGTTTTATGTTTATGATGTAGCTCTACAAATATTTCTAGTAAATGATGTCTCCAAAATGAGGCCACATGTAAATCCCACTTTGCCTTTAAGAGGGCAGGCTGGTCTATTTCAATGCTCACTGACCATGAAAAGTTAGTAGGCTGCTAGGCAGTGTCTTTGAGAAATGACACTATCCAAATATTTTCCAGTTATTGGTTATAGAGCAATACTAGTTTATGTACTGGAGAGTAATTAGGCATTGATGCTTTGAGTAGAAGTATAATATATGTGTATTTTATCAACCATAACTAATTGCAATAAAGTAAACCTAAATTGAATCTCTGTGCGCCTCATGGCAAAGCATTATTGTGTAGTCTGCAGAAATGCTTACTAGATTAATAGCACTTCTTACATCTAGCTGGATTTTGGAATAAGCTAATCTTAAATTATGGAATCGATCACTGCTGCTAAACTTTATACCAAACAGTGAGAATGCAATATAACTTACGGAGATGATATTTTGTTGTATTTTATGTAAAGGTATGGTAGAACTTGTTCCTGCTTCGGAGACACTTAGGAAAATTCAAGTGGAATATGGAGTGACAGGTTCTTTTAAAGACAAACCTCTGGCAGAATGGTTGCGGAAGTATAATCCTACGGAGGAGGAATACGAAAAGGTAACTTTTTTTTCTTTTTTTCTTTTTTTGAAGGCATTTTGAAATGAGATAAATAAGGATTGCTCTTGGGAGAGCAGGTTTTCTTCCTCATCTTACATTGAAGTTGTTTTTTTTTCTTAATCTTTAGGAAGCTTAACTTTTTTCCTATTCTTCAGGTAGAGTTAATGAAATTCCTTATGAGATCTGCTCCAAAAGTATTGCCTTCTGCTGTATTATGTTGGCTCAGAGGCAGATGTTGGTGATATGGCAGTAGAGGCTGAACCTTCCTGCCAATATTCCATTACATCTTGTTGAAGATAGGAAGGAATGATAGCTGCTCTTCATTGTGGTTTAGGAGCAGTGGTCTCTTGGGACATAGGATACCAAGAATAAAATGCTTCCTACTCTTTACGGTGCTATTAATATGCACTAGAGAATAAATCTCATGTACCCTTCCCTTCCCACACACTACTTACACTTTGTCATTTGCCTTCAAATCCTCCTTTATCTTGCATTTATTTAAAAGAAAAACGAAGCACACACGTTTTTTTCCTGGAGATTACGAATTTCTAAAGATTGTTGCAATGCTACCCAGAGAACACTGTGCAGAAAAAGGTAAATCTTAGGATTCGTTTTATCTGGCTTGAATTTTTACCCCTGTTGAATGTATGAATGCTGTTTCTTCATGGATGTTTATTCTCAATTCGCTTTCTTTTTTTTTTTTTTTCTTTCCTTCCCAGGCTTCAGAGAACTTCATTTATTCTTGTGCAGGATGCTGTGTCGCTACCTACGTGCTGGGAATTTGTGACCGCCACAATGATAACATAATGCTCCGAAACACAGGGCATATGTTTCACATTGACTTTGGGAAGTTTTTGGGTCACGCGCAAATGTTTGGTAGCTTTAAAAGGTATTTTCCATTGCTAAGCAGAGAATGAAGTGTGTTTAAGCATTAGCGTTTAAATTCCTGTTACATGCTGTCAGACATCTTGTGTTTGTGTGTTACGGCTTCTAGAAATGGGGGATGAAAGGCATTGTAATTTAAACCTGCCCTCCAAGTGTTGCTCCAGGAGATTCTGAAGTAGGTCCGTGTGAATGTGCAGGAAACCCAGCTGAACCCAACCTAGAAAAGTAAAGTGGTATTAATGGGTTGTTTGATATCAGTACCTGGGGATGGGAATGGGAGTGGAGGGAAAAACGTGACAAAGTGAATAGAGCTTATAAGTCACCTATGAATTATGTGCTTTTTGAACAGGGATCGGGCTCCTTTTGTGCTGACATCAGATATGGCTTATGTCATTAATGGTGGTGAAAAACCCACCATTCGCTTTCAGTTGTTTGTGGATCTCTGTTGTCAAGCTTACAATTTGATAAGGAAACATGCAAACCTCTTCCTTAACCTGCTTTCCCTGGTAAGCATTTTTATTAAAGTTAGTTGAAACTCGATTTGTAATGCTGGCTTGTTATTAAATCCTAAGTTCTTTATGCTGCAGGAACTCCAGATGTATTCCTTTAAAAGCAGAAATACCAGATGCATATTTTTAGGAAGGTTGTATGTGATGATTTTTTTAGGCTTTTTCTCTTTCTCCTTTTCCCTTTCCCTTTCCTTTCCACTACCTCCTGAGAGTTTAAAATTAAGAAGATACTATAAATTACTCTGTAAAGGGGACATGATTTAGTGTAGGGTTAGGGTAATACGGTCAGGTTGCAGTTGGACTTGATGATCTTTAAGGTCTTTTCCAACCTGAGCAATTCTGTGATTCTGTGAAAGCTTTGTTAGCTGCTTTTAACTCAGCAGAAATACACAAGGGAATAGCTGCTGACTGAAAGTAATTGTTGACTACCTCTGTTAGCATTAAACAGTTTATCGCAAATGGCTTCAAATGACTTTGAGGATCTAAGACTTTAATTATTTCAATGTAAAATCACATTTTATTTGTTAAAACTGCAAATTAATTTTCGGGCAGATGCTTTCTTCTGGGTTACCAGAACTAAGTGGGGTGCAGGACTTGAAGTACGTCCAGGATGCTCTCCAGCCTCAAACAACAGATGCAGAAGCTACCATTTTCTTTACAAGGTACTGGCTGTGAGGGAACGAAAATATCCACCAGCATCATCCTTTTAGTGGGAGCTCTCTGCTTCGGATGAATGTGCTAAAGATGTTGCAAAGTTGGCTGTAGAAGTTGAGTTAGGTTATGCAACCAAAGCATACCCATCACATAACCAGTGAACTGCAAAGATAAGATCCGTTTCATGTATGATTACTACCTGTGCTAAAATATTTTGCCTGTAAGAATTATCTTGTGCAAACGGATTGCTTGAAATAGAGTAATTCTGTACTGCTGTTTGAGAGTTGCATTTTGAATGCATCCCAGATTGCTTAATAGAGGTGTATGTGTTGATATCCTTGAAATGCACACAGCATAAAGAAGCTTTCCCAAAAGAGCTTTTGCTCACTGGGGAGGGAGGGATGACACTTCCAATAACAGCAAATCAGTGTGTGCATGTAGTGTAAGTGACTTGTTGCTGTGTGTTACAGAATGTACTATTCTGTCCCACTTTAAATGGGCCTGGAGTGGAGTAATGAGGAGGATTTTGTGTGTTCTAGAATTTGAAGTTACTTTTTCTACTCTAGGTTGATTGAATCCAGTCTGGGAAGTGTTGCCACAAAGTTTAACTTCTTTATTCATAATTTGGCTCAGCTGCGTTTCTCAGGACTGCCTTCTAATGATGAACCCATCCTCTCATTTTCTGCTAAAACATATTCTCTTAAACAAGATGGCCGCATCAAACAAGTGTCTGTATTTACATATCAGAAGAGATATAATCCAGATAAGCATTATGTAAGTATGTGGAATCTGTTTCCACTCTGTGCAACTATACTTTGTCCCATTTGTTTTTTTTTTTTCCTGTTGCTGTTTGTTGTTTTGGACTGGTCAGCCCAAGCTAAATTTTCCTCAAGTTGCCTTAAAAAGTGAGCTAACGTATATCTATTTCCAAGTTGTATTTCCTGCAAATGACTTAAACTGGGAGACACCACTTAGGTAAGGTAAAGCAGAACTGAAGAAAAGCTTTGTATTGAATCACTGCATTAGATGAATGTATTTGAGTATTCCAGTTCTAAGCCAGAGCAGTGTTTGATCTTCCAGGAAGCTGCTGAGGTAATGTAACGTCCTTCTGTTTAGTTGCACATTTGATTAAAATACACATTTGACTCATTTATTAGTTCTGAACTTAACTGAATTTAATTTTCCGTGCAATTTCTCAGTTTTCATTTTTCCTTTCTTAATGACATGAATAACTGAGTCCTGGAGATGTATCTCAAGCATTTGAAAAATTTCCTTTTATATATTGCAGTGTACCAACGTTTGCTTAGCAAATTGTTGCTTTAAGAGTCTGGACTGTAAATTTTCACAGTAGTTCCTGCTGTGTCTAGATGTATTACAATTCTGTACACCTGATGCAGAGTATGAACTTACAATGAGGTATAAAATGGAGAATGCAGACAGCTCAGCCTTAGCTACTTTTATCTCACTGTCAGATGTAGATCTACTTTATGGGAAAATCACCTAATGTTACTTTGCAGTAACGTTTCAGTAGGGCGATTTATAATTCAAACTTCAATGTAAAATGCAAACATTGGGAAATTTATGTGGGAGAAAGATTACTGTAGTAAGAGAAAGTTGACTGTTAGAAAAGAACAGTATTGAAGTCAATTCTATAACATTGCTACTACTTTCTGTCTTTTTAATGTGCATTTTTGGCAGATATATGTGGTGAGAGTTTTGAGAGAAGGACAAACTGAGCCAACTTTTGTTTTCCGAACATTTGATGAGTTCCAGGAGCTCCACAACAAACTTGGCATTCTTTTTCCACTTTGGAAGTTACCAGGGTATGTGTCTCACTCACTCCTCACTATTATAAAGAATGATCCTAGTTAGGGTAGAGTTGAAGATAGCTGAGACAAAACTGCTGAGCAGTGAACTTGACCTCAAAGGTGGCAGTTAAGGGAGAAAAATATGATCTTTAAGTTTGAAGGAGGAGAACTAGAGGAGCTACTCTGTCTTCAAATTGTGATTTATCATTTGTAACAATTACCCATAAAAGTTTCCTTGCCTTTCTCTAACATCATTATATGTTAGGATGCCTGTGTCTCCATTTATGATTGATGTCATAAATAGATGTCAGCACTTCAGGATGGAAATTAGAATGAAATTAACTGTTCTACAGAAAAACTAACTAAAAAGATCATCTTGTTCTTCTCTTACAGCTTTCCTAATAAGATGGTTCTGGGAAGAACACACATAAAAGACGTAGCTGCTAAAAGAAAAGTGGAGCTGAACAGCTACATACAGAGTCTGATGAACAGTTCTCCAGAGGTGGCAGAAGTGAGTTTAAGTAACTTAAATCCAAGGGAGGCTTTTGGTTTCTTTGCTCTCATTAACATTTCATCTAATATGTAAAATTTCTTCCAAATTTAGTGTGATCTTGTCTATACATTTTTCCATCCATTGCTTCGTGATGACAAAGTGGAAGGAATAGACGGAATAGCCAGGTCTACAGGTAAGTCGTGTCTGTGGGGCAGGAGTGGAGTATTTCTAAACTGGGTGACTATAGTATGGCACTTTTAAAATGCAATTTCTAAAGAGTCTTTGGAAATTAACTGGAAGTTTTCCTCTTTGAGAAGCGTGTGCATCTTCCTTTCCAAATATGGTTGCATACAATTCCGAGGAAGTAAAAAACATGCCAAGAATTACAACAATATATGTGATCACTGGGCTTGCTTATGGCTTAAGTAAATTATTGAAGTTTTGGCTTTGATTTTTCCAACAGTCTCAACAAGCGAATCCAAAAATTGTTAAAACCTACGGCCTTGCCATCTTATTGGGGAATTAAAAATGTAAATCAGAAACTGAACTTAGTCTAAACCTTGCATTTTTTTTTAAGCTGTATATAATTCATCAGAGCAGTACTGATGAAACGTACAAGTATTCACAGAGGAAATAATTGTGTATTTTTTCAGATGCAAGTCCATCAAGTCCTACCTCAGGCAAAGTGGGTGGAGAAGTGAAGCTATCCATATCATACAGAAATAGTACTCTGTTTATCATGGTGATGCACATCAAAGATCTGGTAAGTAAGAGAGGAGAGAAGCTCACTGCCAAAAACTGTTTTATCAATTGCCTTCTTCACTGACAATCTATGTAGGAATGATGGGACATACCTCTCTTCCTCCAAACTCTCCCACTGCAAACTTACCACAGCTGCTGGTTTTGATCTGCTTGATGGTTAAGACCAGCAATTTGAAACTAGTCATGTAGGCATGCCATAACTAGTTTTCCAACTCATCTTCTAACAAGTCTTGGTTTTGGATTCCAGGTTACAGAAGATGGTGCAGATCCAAATCCCTATGTAAAAACATACTTATTGCCAGACACGCACAAAACATCCAAACGCAAAACCAAAATCTCCCGGAAGACAAGAAATCCAACTTTCAATGAAATGGCAAGTTAAATTTTTTGTAGTGACTCTGTATAGTTTGCTGTCATCTTTTGTTCTAAGCAGCAATAAGCAGAAATCTCGTCTAAAAACACTCTGCAAATATATATATAAATTTAAAATGAACTTGTTTCAAAAACTTTGTGCCCTGTTAAAAAAATAAAATAAAATGGGAGTATGTAAATGTGTTGTTACAAATAAGCAGAAAATTCTTAGACTGACTTTGAGGAGTGATGGTGAGAAGTGAAGGAGTCTTAAAACTAAAGATTCTTCCCTCAATTCATTGATTCAGAATGTGGAAAAGAATAAATTCAGAACATTCCTACTGCAGGTAAACAGTACTTCCATCTAAAAACATTGGTTCTTTTCAACTGTTAAGAGCACGTAATAAAATATGCATGTGCTTTCCAGCCCAGCCTCAGAAAAGCTGGCGTATGAATGGTCATGATGTGCAATTCAGACATCAGTGATGAGGCAGACAGAAAAAGGAACCATCTGTATCACGTCATTTGAATAACCAAAATTCCTGACTTCTTACCTTCCAGCTCGTGTACAGTGGATATAGCGTGGAAACTCTGAAACAGAGAGAACTTCAGTTGAGTGTGCTCAGTGCGGAATCCCTACGTGAGAACTTCTTCCTGGGTGGGATTACACTCTCTCTGAAGGACTTCAACTTGAGCAAGGAGACTGTTAATTGGTATCGACTAACTGCTGTACCCTATCTATGAACTCATTGCTACACCTGAGTAAGAATGGAACAGTTGCATTCACTTGTGCTTTGTGCATCTTCTGACTTGAAAATAACTTGTGCATCTTAAAAATAAGAGACTCTGCATTTGAACAGATAAATTGGACCAACCTTCGTGTAGCCTAATTTTGGAGGATTTCTAGAAAAAATTGCTGGATTATTCTTATGCAATGTTATCAAAGCATTATTTTGAACCTTTCTTAAGAGCTGCAGGTAAAGGAAGGGGATTTTAAACCATCCGTGACAATATGATGAACAGTTTGACTATACTGGTTGCTTAAACCATAACTTAATCATTAGGCCTGTGGATATAACACATTTTTGCTTTATCATTTCTTTGTTTTATGTCATCCATGGCGTGATGCTGGAGGATATTAAAGAAACTACATATTTTTAGGACTACTCTCATGCTAGTATCTAGATACTAGATATCACAGAGGCTGTGATGGGTAAAAGTTTTGGTGGCTTCATACATGCCTGTAGAAATGAAGGTTGAAGGGCTGGAAAAAATCCTTAGCGTTGCATTTACTCCCAGATGAGTGCATCTCTATGATTTCTTGGAGTGAGTGCCAATAATGGAATTTGTAAATAATGGTGCCTTAATTCGAATGCTTCTCTTTACCTCACTTCTGGTATTTAAATATGTATGTATACGTGTTAACTTTCTGCTCCTCAAAGAAGGAAAACGTTCTCATGTTTGATAACCTGCAGGTCCTACTGGGAGGCTTCTTCTGAGATGTGTGCATTACAAATGACATTGCAACTTATGATAAATATTTGTAACCCCTCTTCTATCCATGATCTCCAAAAGGTGAACTAAGACTGGCTAAATGTGATGCCATAAGAAATGCACCCAGCTTTTCAGTGTTTTGAAACACTCAAATTTCTAGAATGACAGTAGTGCAGTGGATTGAATGTAGAATTGATTCAGACAGTAAATTAAAGTGGCACTTACCCCTAATTTACTTACCCGTACTTCCAGGATAAAAGTGGCCACTAGGCAAAAAGCACAACTGCTGGATGAACTGCAGACCGGCTGCATTAACAGAACTTTTTGAGAGACAAATTCCATCGCACTTTTCTTTCTTCTTTAGTTGACAGCATCACTGATTCTCAATTCTAGTTCCACTTTAAAAACAAAACAAACTCCATTCCAAGCAGCACTGAAATATACTGTGATAGTGGGGTACAGATATCATCTCCTGTTAATACCCTGGGTTACTTAAATAGGTTGCTTCTGCACTGCAGGTATGGAATCCTTGTTCACCTTTACTCAGTGTGGAGTGGTCATATTTTGTCTAGACAAAGCAACAGAGTTAAGCTGCACACTTCAGTAGTAAATATTGATGCATAATTTGAGAAAGGGTCAGAGATCATCAGCACAGGTTGTGATGAGAATGGATTTTTAATGCAGAACATGCGGTGGCGAATGAAGACATAACATGGGAAAGTCTTCTGTCTGCCCAACGCTAAAAAGCTTTTTCAGAGCCTGGTTTTCCTTCCCCCACTACTGACCAATCTCCCTTCACCACAGAAGCGAGAAGTAAACTTGAATCTCCTGGTGCCTACAACGCTCGTGGTCCAACCTCTTAGCAGTTACTGCAATTAAAAAGCTGAGAGCGTCGTGAATGTTAGAAGCTGGGTCGCTGCAGCTGGGCACTAACAAGTCCCAAACCCCGGCTGTAACGAGCACCTTCTGCGTATCTGTCACTTAGAGCCTGTCCGTAACGTTCCGTGTGCCTAACTCGGTATTTCCTGCTCGCCCCGTGCTTTTGAGACTTACTCCATTCCATCGTTAGAATCACCGGTCACTTAGCCACAGGAAGGTAGTCTACTGTTTTTGTGAAACGTTCCGTTGTGAAATAAGAGGAAAGCAATACGTACTGCCTTTTTTGCAGTTTGCTATGAAAGCACAGTGTCTTACAGCACAGAACACAAATAAACCCGAATCATTTAAAACCACGCTGCGCTTCTTACGGTTCGTCTGGGCTCCGGGGAAAAAAACTACTACTGTCTCGCCGCCCCTGATTGGCTGGCGTGTAGAGAGCTGTCTCGCCGCCCCTGAGTGGCTGGCGTGCGGACGGGGGGCGGGGCTGGAGGCGTCTACGTCCTTTCCGGCGGAAGAAAGGCCTCTCCCTCGCGCTGTCCCTTCTTTTCCACTGCCGCCATCATGGGTCGCATGCACGCTCCTGGGTGAGCGGCGGGGGAACCCGGCGGGGGATTGCCGGGGTGCCGGGGGACGGGACGGGCTGAGGAGGAGGAACGGGGAGGCTGCCGGGCAGGGCGGTGCGGCGCACGGGAGCGGAGCGGGACGGTAGAGGGGAACGTGGCGGGAAGGGGGGGGGGGGGGGGGTGCTGGCGCTGAGGCGCCTGGGCTCCGCGATGGCGCTGCATGGGGAGCACCGGGCTCCTGTCGGCGGCACGGCAGCCCGCGGGCTTCGTAGCGGGCGGCCTGGGAGCTGGGGCAGCGCAGCCGGGCCCGCCTCGCTCAGAGCGCCTCCTTTTTCCCCACAGGAAGGGCCTGTCCCAGTCCGCGCTGCCCTACCGCCGCAGCGTGCCCACGGTGAGTAGCTGCCCCGGAACGCGCTGTTAGGCTGCAGGGTGACAGAATGTTGTACCTGCGGCCTTCAAGGTACTCCAGAAACGTGGATCGTTTGCTGACCTGCTGATTCTTAGGGCAAAAAAAAAAAGATTCTGCTGTGCAGCTCAAATGTTTGAGGTGCTGCTGGTTTATTTTTAGCGTGTGTGCTGACGGTAATCGGGTGGTCGGGGCTCTAACTTCAAGTAATCTCAGCGTGCCATTGGTTTGTTCAGGGTCCTGTTAACTTACACTTAATATTTCCGGTGAACTAAGCCGGTAGCTGCTTCATTTAGCTTGATTTGATTGGCTTGGAGGATGTGCGTGAAAAAAGAGTAGTTTGTGATGAGCATGCATGGGGCTGTGCGTGCTGAACAGGGGATTAAAACGGGAAGATGGAATCAAGGCTCGAACATGAAACAAACGTAACGTAGAGCCACTCGAAGCACTAATTATGTTTTCATCGTCTCAGTGATTAGGATGCTCAAATGTTATACTTGTTTTGAGCATGTTTTGCATTTGTCTGTAGGTGTAGCAGTTCTGAATTACAATCTACGCAGCGTTTCCAAATGTGTGCTTTAGTGTGTGTTTCTATTTCATGATTTGATGGTATTAAAAGGGAGGTAAGAGGTGGGAAAACTCTGGAGCTTTTGTAGCTTGTACAGAGAGCTGGACTTACTGAGCTTGTTGGTGTTGTTTAGCCCATAAAAAGCACAGAAACGATGGTTCCAGCAACAGTTTAAAGTGCAATAGGACAGCAAAAGCACAGTGCTATCAGAATAAAGATCAACTTTTGTATTTAAAATTACTTTGTCTACTTGAGGTCAGATTTTTGCAAGATTTTTTGTAATTGGTTAACAGGCCAGATGGCTCTCAGCTTTGGGTTTCTGACCAAGGCCATAGTGATTTTTCTCTCTAAATTTACATTCATTTGCCAAGTCTGACAATTAAAATAAAGTAGTGGTAGAGCAGCTGTTTGGAGGCTGTGTGCATTCAATTAAATAGGGTCTTTTTTCCCTCACCTCTGCCTGCCCCCACTGTTTTCACATGGATGATGGGTTTGGTTTGTAGGACTTCAGTATGTTTCTGTATCAGTAGAAGCATGGTTTCTCAGTTGTTTTCTTAAGCAGTACAGAACAGCTGTTTGTATCGTGTATGGAAGGCTTTCATAGGGAGGCTGAGCTTCTCTATTAAGCACTGTACATTTGTTCTATTTTTCTTTAGTGGCTGAAACTTACTTCTGATGATGTAAAGGAACAGATCTACAAGCTTGCTAAGAAAGGCCTGACTCCCTCACAAATAGGTAAGGTTTATAAATAACTCCTAAATGGAAGTGAAATACCTTTTTCTGACTGTGATAATGTAATTGTTCACTCAACCTGTGCTAAATAACATATCAGAGAAATACAGACTTTGTGCTGTACCTATGCATTCTGCAAGTAGCAGCAAGCCCATGTTAAGGAGATGCTGTATCTGCCTGGTAGAACATTGCTCAGTGCTGGGGCTCCCTCTAAAGCTCTGCTTACAGGTGCTGCAGCTTTGATCATGAGTTCTGTGGTGCAATTATGTGCTATGTGAATTATTGTATGGTTTTTTTTTAATGATAGTTTTGAGAGTATTAATGATGTCTATGATGTAATAATTGTTTGGGCTATTTTTTATTTTATTAAAGAATGTTTAGGAACGACAAATTATTGTATTAAGAGCTGGTAAGCATGCATGCTTACTGGCTTTCAGGGATTTAACTCCTCAGTAATGCATGAAATCTTTGTTACCCATAGAGGAAAGAATGATTGAGTACTTGGCTTGATTAAATCCTGCTGCAAACTTCCAAACAGTACTGAAGCACTTACTATGCTGTCTTGATATATTGGTGTGTGGGTCTGTTGTCTATTGCCTGCTTTTTGCTTCTGCTAGGTGAATTTTTCTTACTTATCACCTGCTGCTATTAACAGTTTCTACTGGAAAAAGTTTAACCAATATTCAGAGAGAACTTTTGTTGGATACGGTAGCAAGATGTGTTTATGTAAGGTGTGATGAAGGTGTGAATGTTTGTTTCAGGTGTCATCCTGAGGGATTCCCATGGTGTTGCCCAGGTTCGCTTTGTAACAGGCAACAAAATTTTGAGAATCCTTAAATCAAAGGGACTGGCCCCAGATCTGCCAGAGGATCTTTATCACTTGATCAAGAAAGCTGTTGCTGTTCGCAAACATCTTGAGAGGAACAGGAAGGTGAGTGCTGATCTGAAGTGGAAGCTTCACTTTGGTTTCACAAACAATACAGGAGCTTCTTTATAACTGTTTACATGAAATGCTGAAACTTACTGCAACTGATCCTAGGCATCTGGGGAGCACTCCTCCACCGCCCATAGATGTATTTTATCTGCCTTGGTTGAGATCACTTTCAGCTTAAATTTTTTGTAATCTTTTTTTGTAATAGAGGAATTTATGCTGGTCTGTTTTGTAGCTGGGGAAAACAGCAATGTGAGAAGCCACTCCTGACAAACCCAAAAGTTAATTGTACTACCTGTCCATTGCCTCCTCTGAGTGAATTTAATAGTTTGGGGAGGTCTTTTAATGAAGGACTTTGTAGTCCTTGTGTGAAGGAGATGAAAAGCATTGCTTAAGCCAGGTATTTCTTGTCCTGCTCTGAAGGTCCCAATCTCATCGCAGTTTGGCGGTGGGGATGTGGGTTTTGTAGCAGTAGTGTTGGATATTTGACTTCACCAATGCTTAGGTGAGATGTGTGTCATCTAGAAACAAAAGCAGTGACTGTGCTACAACTTTCTTTTAAAGGATAAAGATGCCAAATTCCGTTTGATTCTGATTGAAAGCAGAATCCATAGGCTGGCTCGCTACTACAAAACCAAGAGAGTGCTGCCACCCAACTGGAAGTAGTAAGTCTTCTGTTTTATGTTGCTGTTTCATTGAGGTCTTGTAGGGCTGGCAAATGCTGTGCCTGGCCTTGTTGGCAAGAGCATCGGGAGCACATTATGATCAGATGTTCACCTAAGGCAGCAAAGAACAGTTATTCTCATAAATATGAACTGGTAAATCTGTTGAACTTACAGCTGTGTAAAAAATGCGTTGAGAAATGTTGAAATGTCCAACATGTTGAAAATACTTGAAAAAGCAGTCATTGGTAGCTGTCCCTTCTTTAGGAAAAACCAGCCAGCATTGGAGAAAGCTCCAGTTGGAGTGTAGGCAAGCTTCTCTTTCTGAAAAGGCTCAAGTGCAGCTAGCCAGGTTTTTAAAAATAGAGTTTAGTTCTGTTATCATATTTCTGTTCTAAAAGAAAGAATTAAATCTTCCTTTGTCCCATACAGAATTGTATAGAGGTTGTGAATAAGCTCAGGGCTGATGGTGCTTAGAACTGAAGTGGTGTTTCTGGGAATTAGTTTGTAAAAGCCACCCCTGCAATTAATGTTTCTCTCTTTTTCTCTCTGTTTTTTAGTGAATCATCGACAGCTTCTGCCCTGGTCGCATAAGAGCTGACTATGACTTACTGAAAAAGAATAAATTTTGATTAACTTTGTGTTGTCTCTAAGTGGTTGGTGTCTTACAAACATTTGCCCTTTTCAGGAAGCTGCCTGTGAATGGGCAGCTCTCAGACTGGAGCACGAGTGTGGCAGCATCTTCCATATTGCTGTCCTGCTGTTGCAGATCTGAACAGTGACTCTCGCTGTTCATTTGTGTGGTTTGTCTGCTTAAGCTTGATTTTTAAGCACATAGCCTCAGTTTAGAAAAGTGATGTAATCATTCCTTGTGTTTATTTAGCTAATATGGGGCCATGCTTGTGTATGTCCTGCAGGAAGAACTGAGCAAGAAAACAAGGACAGGAGGGAGAATTGGAAGCTTAGAAAAGGTGGTGAGGAAATAATTTGGCAAGAGAAGAGGGGGAGGGAGGGGAACCAGAACTGAAGAGGTGTATGGATCACTGCAGGTTAGTGTGGATCCATTCCTTTTGGGGAGGACCTATGCAGACCATTTCAGGCTCAGTTGCACTTCTCATAACCGAGAGCATGGTCTGAGTAGCTGTTGCTGTCACTTGTAAGTAATTTTAGGGATCATCTCTGAGGTTTGAGTAAGCAGAACAATTTAGTGTTCCTCAGCTGTTAAGTCTTCACTGAGGTAGGTCACCTAAACCCAAAGGGCTGTTGTGCAGTCACCATTACTGAAGTTGTGCCTCCAAATTCTAAATAGCTGTGACCAAGAGAGTCATCTTTCTGCTGAAACGTAGAAGGTGGGCTGACAGCTTTTGCCTCTCCTAGGATGAAGCTGTAAGTGGAGGTTTTAATAAACTGTTGTAGTTGTTGCTTCTAAATCTTTGCCATATTAAAAAGCATTTAAGTAAATATAAATCAGACTAAATGAGACCTACATTTTTGTAAGGTGTAGCAGCTACTTGCTAAATCGTAACGATTAAGCTGGTACTTTCTGGATCCAATTTTGCAGAAAGGTATTTCCTTTGCCCTGGTCGTGATGCTAAATACAGCATTTGGGATTAGGACAGTTCTAAAGAAAAGCTCTGCACTCTGACTGAACTCTGGATCTACCTGGATCTGAGATTACCAGCTTCTTTGAGCTGTTGAAATACATGCTCTTATTTCATGAGTAACTGGAAAGTGGTGAGTTGAAAAGCTGCTTTATCTCTGTTTACAGCTGACAAGGCAATATGAGTTAAGCTTTCTCTTTCTGTCTCTTAATCAAAATGGCTAACACGTCCAAAAACCAAAACCTTAAGAAATTTTCAGTCAAGTTCTTAGTAATGTGGCCTTTTGCTGCAGTGTTTTAGAAATGAAAGAGACAGAGCTGTTAATTCACAAAGCATCTTCCACTAGAAGAAAGCAGAAGAGCAGCTCTTACAGAATTTGAGCATAGGGAACGTTATGCAAATTGCAGTCTGAACAGTCGGATCCTATTAGTGTAGTAACAGCTTTTCCTAAGAGTCTTTGCTAATGGTTTTCCTTCGGTGCTCCTGTGTGCACCCATCAGTCTCATCATGATCTGTTAACTGTTCTTACCAAACGGTTTTGCACATGCTTGCAGTATTTGTTGCTCTGCATTCACTACCTGTAAGTAATTAAAATACCAGCAGATGGCGCTTTCAAACACTTGTTCTCCTTTAAAAAAAAGTTGTGTACTGCAAACAGTGCCACCTAGTGAGCAAGTGCCAACACTGACAGTCCAACCCAGCAAAAGACACTTAGTATTGCAGTTCTAAATTTGCGTGGTACCAAATGATAACAGTGGTTTTGAGCATAGGATTGAGGTTCACACAGCTCTTGCATTTTGCACTGCTGGGATATTTTGGTCTCTGATTCTTCTGTCCACCATTGCTTCCAGCACAAGCATCCTTTGCTTACGAGAGAGGTTGAACCAGGTTGCACCATGTTCCTATGTCATCTAATGCACTGGTACTGTGTGTTGCTTATCCTGCCAGGAGAGGGAATGGCTGAGCAGCTTACAGTGTGTACTGACAGGAGTGGAAAAAAGGGGGAGTGCAGTGTAAATGCTGTACAGTTGTGTCTGGGATGAAGTTATGCAGTGAAGATACTGCTCTCAGTGAGAAGAAATCCCCATGTTGAAGATACTCCTGAGGATAAAGAAAGGTACACTGCGTTTGCTGGCTACAGAACGTAGCAGTCTCTTGCTGAAAGAACTGTAATGATGTTTGTGCACATATATTTCTACTGTTCACATTGCTGAAGATTCTGTGTGCTTTTAACTCATACACGCTGGCTCAAGTACATGGTCTGTTCCCATGATTGTCAGTCCCTTTTGCTCAGCCAGGAGTGGTACTGCTCCAGGCCGACTCATTTGCCCTGGCAGTTGCTCTGCTCTGCTCTGCTCTGCTCAGCAGCCAGCAGAACACGGGCAGTGGAGCCTGGCCAGATGCGTGGCACCACTGGCAGGGATATGTCCTCCTCACACAGGAGCAGACCTTGCAGAGCGTGATGCTGATCAACGTGTTTGGAGGGATGTGATCCTACAGAGTATGTCTGAAGAGAAGCATGTGACCAGGGGAGCCTAGTCCTGTGGAAACATCAGGTAAGGTTAGTCTCTGGGGCTGTGTTACAGGACTGTGCCTGGGTGTCAGATTTTCTCTATTGCATCCAAGTACCTGGACAGTTTGGGACTTGTGATTCAGCTGCCCAGGTCTTACGTATGTTACGGCTGCTTGGCAGTCAGAGAAGTCTTTCCTTCCTCTCTGGATAAGAGCATTATAATTTTCCTTCGCTAGTGAGCAATTTACTAGAGTAATAGAATTAAATCCAGATGAACCACAACGAACCATCTCTGTCTCATGGTTACCTCCAGGCACCACCCGAGCAGACTGTGGTCTGTGGGCTTGGGGCCCCACTGTTCTCTTCCTTGCTGTGCCTTGGCTTAAGTTTCACAAGTTGTGCTCTTGTTTCTGCTTCATACCTAGCAGTCTTGTCTGACCCTCCAGTGTTGTCCTTTGCCTCCTGCTGTATTTTTGCTCTCTCAGCCAGTACAAATCTGAGTGATTGTTTTTTTTTTTTTTTTTCCTATTCCAGTATGAGGTTTTCCTTGTGTTGTGCCAGGGCATGCATCAGAAAGGAGCACTCTGTTCTTGTGGAACTTGGCGCACAGCCTCCCTTGCTACCAGCTCCTCTGATGCAGGGAGGCTTCTCTTTTCTTCAGAGAAAAATAGCTTCAGGGGCTCTTGAGCCCCAGTACACGAGGACTCCTCTACTGCACTGCAGCTGTTCTCTGACCTGATGTGGTAAGGTTGGTTCACAAAAGCCTCCCCTTGTGTTTCCACTCTTGCAATCTGTCCAGATCATTCAGGGCCACGGGGTGTATGAGAGGCTTATTTCACGTGGCTGGTAAGCAGCTACGTTTGAAAGTTCACTGCTAAGGTACCCTACCATCTTGGAGTGTTAAGAACGGTGGTGATGCTTCAGAACCACGGCTGGGACATGAGAAAACTTGTTTTCCTTCTGTTACAAAGTTCTCCATTACATGTGGCACACAGAGGGTAGAACAGAGTTCTTTGAAATATAGGTTGCTTTCTCCATTCAGATTTTCATCTCTTTCTATTCCAGGTTCTTCCTTGGGAGCATGAAGCTCCCTTCTGTTACCTTTCATTGGCCTCACCCTGCACCTGACTTGGAATAAGAAATTATTCCAAGCTTCTTTGCTAGCCTGTGTTTGTCCAGGCACTAATAGCTGTGTACCTTAGTTCCCATTAAGGAAACTTTACTGCTTTGTAAATCAGTCAAGCCAATTCTCTTCCATACTTCTACATGACCTGAATGTAGCTTAGGTTGGATTGAGTCAGTGGAGTTCTCCTAGAGCAGCATTCAAATGCATGAACAGGATACATTCTCATCACTCCTTCAATTCATCCTGCAACCAAAAAGGTGAGTCTTTATTCTTAAATAAACAGGTGATAGCCACCACAAATTGTGCCTTCATTTTTAGAGTGAGACTGGGAGGTGTCTGGTAGGATGGGGAAAAATTAACTGGTCATGGGCTTAAGGAAAGATTTGATGTGGGCACATCTGGAGGACTTTCAGTTCTGAGTATCTGTTCATCACCAGTGTTTCTGTGGTATGTGACTCGTTTCCTTGTGGATGCAAACAAGAGCTTGTATGAAAAAATAAGTCGTTCTCGTAGCTCGTTTCAGTAAGGGAAATTGAGCACCAGTTATTCCGCTAAGTCATCACTGCTGCTGGAGATAGTAATTTTCTGTATCTGAAAAGGGCTAAAAAATGTATTATCCGAGCTATAATACTAACAATCATTAAAATCAGAAAAGAATTGGATTTATAAACATGTAACTGGCAGTGTATGCTCCTCTGCTTTTTCTGGAAAATTGAGCTTCTGAAGTTTTCAGTTTCCATCAGTGGGCTTTTGACAGTATTCAACTCAAAATCAGTTCATGTGAGTTAATTCCAAATAGCAAACTATGGATGAAAAATATATAATGGTTTTCTGAGTGAAGGATTGTGTATCCCTGTCTTCCACTGTTTTTGGTGTCACTCACAGCTTGTGGAAAATAATGTAGTTAAAAAGCACTGCATGTAACCCCTTGGATTGCAGGGCCCAACTCCTTGTTCCTGCTTAAATAAAGAGCAGTAGGGACCCTTGAACGTACCGAGAGCAGTTTTGGGACATGCACAGCTCTGGGGTAGTGGTTCTGGTTTAGACCAATGGTGCCTCCCTTTCATGCCGTTGTTTTGTTTCTTTTTCAATGCTAGGATCAAACTAGTGGACAAAAATGCGCTCTGTTGCTGGGAAGTCCCTCCAGTAACTGCATCGTTTGCATGACAATACATTGTGGTGCCCTGGTAACGTCCCCCTGCCAGGTACCTTGGCAACAGGAGCAGTTCAGCAGTGCTCGCTGCACAAATGGGATGTCTGTGAATGTCCATTTCTTGCTTCCAAAGGATTTCTAGACACTTGGATTGGATAAATGGAGGCTTCCCTCCTTCTCCATCTTCTCATGCTTTTGGGATAAATGTTTTTTCTGGTCAGCCCTTGTAAGGATCGGTGTTGCTGACAAGCACAAGTTCTTTCCTGCCACCTCCAGATTTACTGAAGACGTTAACCAGCGTAGATTTAGTAACTGGAGTTGCATCACTATAGAAGTATAACATGAATGGCATAGCAATATGTATTGGGAACAGCAATAAATGGTGATGCTGTTCTGCAGGACTTGGTCTCTGGCATAGCAGCACTGGCAGGTAGTAGCACATGGAGGCTTGCTCAGGACATAGGACAAAAGGAGGTGAAGTGTGTTCTGTTACATCAACCTTCCAGCTTGAGATACAGTGTGACAAGTAATTATGCTGGCTGTGCCTGAGGCAAGAGGTGTACCTACATTAAAAGATCACCCGTGTTTTCTAGTGAGTGCTGGTTTTACAGGCTAATATTTTATTCCCTTTGAGGCTGCTCACTCAAGACCCCTTTTCAGGTCAGAATTCTCCTTCTTCAGAGCCAGGAAGGGGCTTTCAAGTTTAGTGCGGCTGTCAGGGATCAATCTCTTTTGCAGTTCCTTCAAGTTCTTTATGATGCAGATGAATAATTTCTGTAGATTCTGAGTCCCTGTGTTATGCCAGAGTGGGAAGAGAGTGGCTGGTGTTTTGAACTGTAGAAGCTGGGTGAAATAACCAGTGACAGCCATTAAAAATTGATCAAGTTAAACGAACTTGGGAAAGATCCAAATCTCAGAGGATCAGTTCTGATGGTGAAGGCGTTGAGATTTGCAGGATAGGGGTGGAAGCATATCTCCCAGTATAATATAAGCTGTTGGACACTGAGGCACACTAAAAGCTGAGAGCACTTGGGGTTTTTGTTTGTTTTAAACAATGGAAAAACTAACTTTTTTTTTTCCTAAAGTAGAGTTTGTCAGCTTTTGACAGTCCTATAAAAAGGAGGACTATAATAACGTTTTAGAAACTGATGACAGAGTAATTCCTATCTTGTGTACCGACTATTCATTTACAACTCAAACTCGTGGTACAAGTAAGTCCTTAGGTATCACTTGTAGAATCAGATCCAAATTGTGTTTTGTTCTAGCATTTCCCCATTCAGCCATTTGGAAAACAATACAAAAAATATTTAAAAGTAGTATTTTGGTAGTTCAGGTCAAGCAAGTTCCTCGAAAATGTATGTGATTAACAGATAAAACCCCCATAACTGTCCTGTGATGTACAAGAAGGTGACTCCATATTTCAGTGTTCTCCACTTCCAGTGCTGTTGTGGTGATGTTTGTGAGTGTGGCAGTGTTGTGTTATGACCGTGAGTAGACAATTGCTGGAGAAAGTGTTTGGCTTCCTGCAGCTCCCCAAGTGCGACTGCAGCTCTGATGCTATTATAACACCTCTGTAATGGTGTCTAGCTTTTACGTAGTGCTTTTGGCCAAGGAATTGCAGTGCTCTGGATGGGAATAGAGTACCACTGTAACCCACCCTTTACTGTGAGACAGGCACAAAACAGGAATCATAGAATCATAGAATCACCAAGGTTGGAAAAGACCTAAAAGATCACCCAGTCCAACCGTTCACCTATTCCCAATAGCTCCCACTAAACCATGTCCCTCAACACAACATCCAGCCTTTCCTTGAACACCCCCAGGCTCGGTGACTCCACCACCTCCCTGGGCAGTCCATTCCAGTGCCTGACCACCCTTTCTGAAAAGTAATACTTCCTCATGTCCAGCCTGAATCTCCCCTGCTGTTGCTTGAAACCATTCCCTCTGGTCCTATCACTAATGACACGAGAGAAGAGGCCGACCCCCAGCTCACTACAACCTCCCTTCAGGAAGTTATAGAGAGCAATGAGGTCTCCCCTGAGCCTCCTCTTCTCCAGGCTGAACATTCCCAGCTTCTTCAGCCTTTCCTCATATTGCCTGTGTTCCAGAATATCTTGGCTGGGGGTGGGAGGACTACAAAGTATGGTGCTCTGATGTCCTGAACGCCAGCCCTGAGTCCTTGTGAGCCCATAAGGTTACACTTTAAACAAAGGTGGGTGTTTATATGCAAATGGAAGATGTGGAAGTGGTGCACAGCGCAGCACAGAGGCAGTTTAAAGTGGCACATGGGGATGTAAACCATGACACTTAGTATTGATGCAGGATACTGTAGTGTGAATGGGTGAATGATAGTGGGCAGTGGTTGATGCCCCTTTTTGCCTTGATGGATGCTTAAGTTTAAGAATCAATGTAGCAATTCCCCAATCTCTTTCAGTCTAGAATGTGGAGTCGGCTGGGCCTAGCTTCCTTACATGATAGAGCTCAGGGAAATGGACCCAAATGTTGTCTCAGAGCTTTGTCTCTCTGTGCTGCTGTGGGACACGGAACTTCATGCTCAAACCACCTCAGAGCAGGACATGATGTGTTCTCCTGTCAATCTTGTCTTTCTGTGTATGGCAAACTATGACAAAGGATACGTAGGGCAGGAAAAGGTAGAAATTTAGTACTGTTGTATAACTAAGACTGGTACTGGTCTTACAAGTTTACTAGTAAAATACTGTGCAGTTACAAGTATTCCTTCTTGCATCCTGGCTTTTAATCTTTAAACATGGAGGTAACTTACTAGTGGTGTTGGAAAGCAAGCCCTGTCAGCATCAGACTATGGTGTAGTTGCAGTGCATACAAAAATATTGGCCATCAATATAATTTGTCTTCCTATTTCTCCTCATGTGAACTAGGAATGGGAACTTTCTTCTCCCTATATATTCAATAGGAAAATGTAGCTGCTATGAAGAAGTTTTTGGGTTAGGAATATAGTCCTACAGGTCTGCACTGTCCACCTTGTTGTCTCAGAAAAATGTGACAGACTGTGGATTATGATTGTGATGTGTATTTTGAGCAGTGACTTTATTTCTGCTCCCTAGGCCTGAGTACTTCTGCACTTAGTGAAGAGCAGAGACTCATCAGAAGACATGTTAAAGTACCTGTGGTCCTGGTGTTTTGTACTGGGACTTTCTCTGATGTATGCCAAATACATAGCTGGGATAGTCTGAGCGCTATCTCCTCCATCATTGTACTTCCAAGCCAACACATCCTGGTGATCTGCTAAAGACACCTCATTCCCAGGCTAGAAGACTTTCGCAGCAATAGTAGTACCTGTTTCCATATTATCTTTCCCCAGAGGACACAAAGATGTGATTACAGTAATCCTATGACCCTTTCATCAGTCATACATGCAGCACTCTGTTCAAATGCAGCTTTACTTGCTGCAGTGCTATCAACACACAAGTTAAGAATCAGTTTAAACAGAAGCTTTCCAATTGAGTTGTGGGTGTTTACTTCTCATCACCAGGAAATTGTTCTGGTTTCAAACAAGAAACCACAACCCGTTTGGTTGTAGGACAAAATGTCTGTCATCCCAATGAAGCAAGAAACTGGTGAATGTCACTTGTGGAGGTCGGTAGCTGGACTTCATAGAATCAGTGCAAACCTTTGTCATGTTGCAAATGCTCCCTTTGTTCATATTTTTCTGTACAGTCCTGGCACAGCTTGTCCTTTCTATGATCTTTGTGAGTCTCCTGTTCTCTTTCTCTACTTCTTGGGGTTTTTTCTGGTTGTTGTTTTTTAAACAATGGAAAAACTGTATTGTTTTTTCTTAAAATGAAGTCCGTGCCATCAAGCTCAGTTCTGACAGCCTTGGCAAAGCAAGGACTGTAAATTTACAACTGAAGAAGACTGGTTCTCTGTGCTTCTCTTCAGCATCTCTATGAGGTGTGTAAGTGGAGTCACAACTGTTGTGCCAACAGGTGCTTTTGGTGGCTATGATTTCATTGGCAGTCCCACAGCCTGGACTCACAGGGAACGCAATCTTTCTTCCTTTATTGCTCTAAGCTGAGGTAGATTGAACCTTGATCGTCAACACCTGTCTTAAATTGCAGGAACCTCTTTGTGGAGGAGAAGGAGGGGGGAAAAAGGTTTTATCACTAGTTTACTGACTAACCTGGGAATGAGCTGTCTCACAGCTGTTGGCATCCAGGCTGGCTTCTGGTGGTGGGAAACATGCACAAATCCATGGCTCAGAAAAAAGCTGATCCTCACGCATGTCAGTATGGGCTTCACTATACCTTGCTCAAGAGGTGAAGATCACATGAAGAACTGAGGCAGTTCTGCTGCTTTGTGTGCTTGGCATCTGCACGTGTTTGAGGCTGAGTGAGCAAATGGCAGACCCATACAGCTCTGGTAGGCACTGACTTAATTCCTGCTTGTTGACATTGATCTTTTCAGTTAGATGTGGTTCCTGACTTTTTCATGAATTCTGGATCTAGAAATAGAGGCACAGACATGCAGGTTAATTAAGAGCCTTTTGGCCCCTAGTTTTTAGTTTGTCCTTGAGTTGGCCCACTCCTGATTACTGCCTGGTTATTGTTGCTATTATTCTTGTTTAATGAGATAACCCAAATAATCTCATTTCAGTTTCACAGATCATTAGATCCAACAAGCTTATTAATAAGGCATTTGTGAGCTCTTTATGCTCACTCAGCTGTTTTCATTCCCCAGGAAAGAACCGTGCTGAACACTTTGTGGTGGAATGTGTTTCTTCCCTCCTGTGAAGGGTCACCTTTCCATGCAGCCAGTAATGCACAGCAGGTGCAGGGCTATTTCACTCCACTGGCAGTAGGATGAGAGGGAGCAGGGACATTCTCATGCCTGCTTTGCAGTGATGATCAGAGGCAAGGAAACACTAGGGGGACCATGTAGTTCATTGCTTCCCCATCTTTTTAGGCAGCGTGTTTACCCGTGCAGCCACTTACACATTCTTCACACGTCTCCCCAGAGTGCATTGGTCACAGCCTTGTGCCCCATGCCTCATTTGCTCTTGTTAAGATGCTCACCAGTGAGGCACAGAGTGCAGTGCAGGTGCATCTGGCAGCATGGCAAGGAGCAAAGGTGTGTGTCCATGGTTAAAGTACGTGCGGAGTCCTGCTTACCCTACATGTTTCCCATTGGTACTGATAACCTGCAGCCTCTCTGAGTGCTGTGGCTTGGATTCTGCTGTTATTTAGAGCTACTGAAGGGCTGCTTGGCTATTTGTACACGTGCTGCAAGAGTGTCATTTCAAACAGTGAGCATTCCCTAAGGAATCGAAACAGTCAGTTATATTGTGCTTTTGTCAACAATGGAAAACACGATTAAATGTAAAGAGCAATGAATGCCATGCTACCTTTGTTAGGGTGAATCTGTAAGTGGAAAATGTGAGCTCTTCTATTCACGACAGTGACAGCTCTCATGCTCACACTGTCACTGTGGTTTGAAGGTAGATATCTGTTGCTGACTGAGAACAGCAATCAAACAGTGAAATGGCAAAAGGAGAATGGTTAGAGAAATCAGCCCTGTTTAATGAAACAATGTCCGACAATGGTTGGACAAAGTGGTGTGGGCCAGCACTGGATGCTTCTCTGCTCTGTGAACCTACTGTACCTCTGCTGCGACCTACCTGTACTTGAGATGTAAATGGGAAGAACTACTGAAAGTGACTGTTGCTGTGGGCTGCAACCTAACAAACCACGTGTGGCACGCAGACAACAGCCTGTTTTACTTTTAAAGCTGAAATTTGCTACAAAGGCAAGATCCAAATCAAACAACAGCTGATGAAGTGTTAGTGTGCAATGAAACCACTTTTCATGTGGAGAGAAGCCTTCTGCTCCACATGGTTTCACTTTGGACCTGTCCTCACTACTACAGTGCTATGAAGGTCAGCTTAAAGCCCTGCCCCTAGTGCAGCTTGCATTCACCTGCGGAAGTATTTAGCTTGATCCCTTCAAGGGAGTGTTGCCTTGAGACTCCCTTAATGCAGCAGTGGGGGGCGCACAGGCTGTGCATTTCCCTTTTCGTACCGGTGTTGCTTAAGCAGGATTAGGCATTTTCCACCTCAGCCCTTGTTCCTCACCTTTTCTGAAGTGCCTGCAAAGTTACCGATGCAGCAGGATGGTAAATTGGTGTGAGAACAAATGTAGTTTGGCAAGAAAAAAGAAATTGTATATTATGTTGGAAATCAATTGGAGGCGTGGTTGGTTTTTCAATTAGAGTTCTCTGGTCTGGTTTACTGTGCCACTACACAAATAGTGCCGTGGAGCACAGGTAGGAACAGATCTCTGCCTAACAACAGAGAGGGGCCATGTAGAGTTCACTTTCATGGGTGATGGCATGGCCAGAAAAAGTGAGCTACCCCAGGCCATCTGCAGTACATGATGGCACTGTCACCTCGGTTATGCCCATGCTGCAGGGTGGCACTCAGGGTCGCTTCCAGGCACAGTTGTGTTGTGTGCTGCCCAGTCTCTGCACTAACCACACTGCTGCGTGCTGCAGCATGAGCTGTGTTCTAACTGTCCTTACATGCTGATTTGAAGAGCAGGGAATGAGCTTAAGGGGTAGATAATCCGAGCAAACACTGTGATGAAAACAAGTCCCTTACCTCAGCTATCACTAAAGACTTTTCTGTCCTCCTAAATCTCTGTCTTCGCTGTCCTTCAACAGCAGCAGCTGCTCTTCTGACAGAGTACAACTGAGGGAATTAATTGATCTGTAATGACAAGTCTCCTCTTAGGAGCTGGCCTTCTGTTCTTTGTAAATGGATGGCAATCTGTAGCCGACAACAGACCCTTTCCTGTACGGAAACAACCGTGCAGTTCTTCTCAAACTCCCCTTCACACTACTCTCTGTGAGCATCTATATGAGAATTCTCTTCTTGAGACCTCAAGACGTGCTACACGTTTTTCTCAGTTTCTTTCAGATCTGTTGGTGTATAGGATAATTAAATGCTTCGGTATCTTGTCATAAAAATGCCACTTTTCAGAGGAATTGTCTTAATGAGCTTGTTTTTCAGTACAGCAGAGGCTCATTTATTAGCCCCATGTATATTTTTAGAGCGTGGCATTAGTCAGAAAAGCCCATTAGATCGTTATGTGAGTGGCTGAATCAGCAAACTGTACCTGCTGCTATCCTGTCAAAGCAATAACGTGAACATTATCAAAGTGATTAAAAGCCATTCATTCATTTTGCGTTTGAGTTGACAAGTTCATTCCTGTAGCAGCATATGCTATGAAGCCATATGAAAGGAGATCTAAAAGCTCATTCAAGCTAAAGATCTACCTGTGTGTGACAGGTGCAATCAAAATATGCCAATTGAGTGAAATCTCGGACGCATGTGTTGTGTCATGTGGCAGGTTGTCAGTGGCAAAGCAAAACGAGTCTTAGCCTGGAACCCTTTTTAAAGAACGTGCATCTTTGTGATGTGAGTTCAAAAAAAAAAAAAAGTTGTGCACATTTGAACATAGCAAGATTTCTGTGAGTGTCATCAGCCTTCATCTCTGGAGCTTCAGAGCAAAAATAGTGCTGCTGGTCTTTGCTGGAGTGTTGTTATGGGATGCATTTGACCAGTGAGTTTTCTGACTCTTGGGTCCCCTGTGGTAGCTGTTGATGGTGGGTATTTCAGATGCTCTTCTTGGGCTTGGAGGAGGATTACATCTGTCCTGGGTTACTTGTGTACAGAGGAGAAGCTATGTGAAGTATAAATATGCGTTGACATTGGTGTTAAGATATTTCAGAGAAAGAAGATTGGACAGAAGGGTTCCATTTCTTGGGGCTGGCATGGCACAGTCCAGTCTGACTCTCTTCTCTTGTGAGCCGCTTCCAGGGTGCTGTTCCTCCAAGGAGCTGCTGCTCCAAAGTGCATCACCTCAGCCACAGCAGTGCCACCTCAGGGCTAGGGAGGCTGGCCATTGTGCACTTAAGTGTTGTGCCCCAGAACTTGTTTCAGCTGCTGTATTATGTGAACTGATACTTGGTTTTGAAGGCAGGGCTTTCCCTTGTGGTTGGCCCAAGAGACACTTTAGATGGTCTTTCCACTTGAGAAGCCTGGGGGTTATTGGAGTAAACTTGCATGATTTGAAGCATTGTCACAAAACAGGGTTATTGCTTATTGAAAGTAGGCACTGCTTTGTTTTGTTCTGGCTGGGTTTGTCTTCACAATCTTAATGTGACTTCTGGAAATCTGTATCAACATTAAAGAGGTGTGAAATTTCAATGATTTGTAAGGTTTCATCAGGAAAAATGAGGAAGATGAGACCTGTTTGGAAACTTCTTGTCAAAAAAAGGCTCTAAATGCTAAATCAAGACCTAAGAATCTGAATGGCACTTGGAGCAGTTTTTAGTGGGAATAGTTCAGCTTCTTTTGTCTAACTGAAAACGTAACAGGAGAAATTAAAATGAAAAAGAAGTCTCAAAACTAATTGGCTGGAGTCAGAGATTTGTGTGCAGATATGGTGGTGTTGAGTTCTGCAAATTGTGCATCGGAAGGAAAAGGCAGGAGATGGGAACAGCAAGTCACTCTTCTGTAAAGATCCAACACTTGCTTTCACTTGTGATCACACCTACATTCATGTGCTGATCAGAACAAAGTATGGAATGAGTCCCAAAAGCCCTTGCTTGTGATCCGCTGAGTTATCACGCTACATTGTGGGCTGATATGTACCTGTTTATGTACATTTGCCCTTTAATTTTTGATTATTGATCATGCTACGCACAGTTTATTCTACCATGGTTATCATCATGCGTTTGCTAATACGAATTATGCCCATGTCCATTTTGCTAATGAGTTTGCTAATATGAATTATGCCCATGGTCATTTGTACTCAGTCTGGGAAAGTAAAGGAAGAGCATCTGGTTTACAAATATGGTGTAAATTCAAATGATGAGATAATCGAGGACTGAGAGACAGAAATAAAGATCTTTCATTCTGATGAGCATGATCTGAATTTCTGGGAGGCACTTGAAATCTCATAGAATGACATTTAGCTTTGGTCTGATAAATGTATCCCAGAACAGTTTAGAAAAGAGAATTGGAGCAGCACTGCTTTCTGTGTGAGATCTTGGTGTTGATACAGGCACGAGGATGGACAGCTGGATATTTTACCTATATATAATATATATATATTATATATATCTATATCTATCTATCTATCTATCTATAGATATATATATAGATAGATAGATATATAGATATATATCTATATATAGATATATAGATATATATCTTACCTTCTCAGAGAAGGTGATGTCTAATGATTGCTTCTAGTGTCTTTTGTCTATCAAAAATCTGAGCATCCGTTTTTATTGGCAATTTGTTACAGTGTGCAACCTTTGCCAATTAGATTGTATTACCACTAAGCTGTGGTACGTAAAGCATCAATATTTCACTTTAAGTGTCTGCCACAAGAGTGCAGTGTTGGTGTAATAAGCTGGGAGTGTGAGCTTCTGGTAGCCTAATTCTTCCATCCAAATGTACACAAAGTACTGTGAGGGAAGTTCACGTGTGGTACAGCAAATCTCCTGGGAGTTCAGCTGGATTAAGGGATAAAAATGGGGACTGGTTCTTACTTTCAGGTGTTGAGTTTTAAGTTTTACAGACAATTGAAATGACTGTGGAATCTGTGTGGAATTGCAAGGGGCTTATATAAATTCTTCCACGCTGTACTGATGGTCCAAATGTTTGCTCTGATACTCGCTGGCACAAGCACAATGAAATCAGTGCTGTAGCACTATTATCCCAGAGAGAGTAGTTGGTGATGCACATATATTTGTGTGCCGTATAAACAGTTCTGTAGATTCACAGTAAGCACAGCTTCCAGTGAGGTGAGATTCCTCCTGACTTCTCCAGAGCTGGGCTGATGCTCTGTGGAGTTGGAGCTGACATATCTTGAAACACCTGTTACTGGATGCTTAGGAGAGGGAAATGCTTCGTGGCAATTTTAGGATGTTTTTTCCACACCCAGGTGGCGTTTGGTGATCTCCAAGGAGGAGATCCCACAGCCTCTGGGCAGCCTGTGCCAATGCTCTGGCACCTGCACAGCACAGTGTTCAGCGGGAACCTCCTGTGCTCCACTTTGTGTACACTGCCTCGTGTCCTGGCAGCAGGCACCACTGAGCAGAGCCTGGCTCCATCTACCTTCCTGTAGGTATCTACAGGCACAGGAAAGATCCCCTTGCAACTTCTCCAGGCTGAACAGATGTAGCTGTCTCAGCCTCTTATCTCATCAGTGAGAAAGGACCAAAGCATATCTGAGCTGATCAGCCAAATGACTGCGCTTTGCCAAAACTGAGCTTCATTTTGACTAAAAATAGTTGTCTTTCCTTATCTAACAATGTTATGTATCTACTATGCCTTCCACTTCCGAAATGTTATCGCAGCTGCAGTGTCCTGCAGCCTAAATTTAGAACTATTCATCCTACTGAATTTTCCACCACAGTATATGGATGCAGAACAGCAGCTTTGCAAAAAAAAAAAAAAAGGTAAGAAAAACATAATACAGTGCTTATGTTGAACCTTCATGCTGTCTTTTGTTTGTTCCTTATGTTAAACAATGGCTGCAAAATGTGTAGAGATTTTCCTGTGTCTCAGCTGTTGGTAGTGCTTCTTTTTTTGCTACTTACAAGCATCCTTGACAGCCTTTTTGTAAAACAGCCTCTTTGAATACTGCACATGAGTCACACAGGGCACAAACTGTGCTGTCCAAATGTACCTCAGTGTAAGAGGTCAGGCTGCAGTGCTGCTTATTGCTGCAAGTTGAACTGGAATGTGAAGTGTGGCAAGAGGAGACAAAGGGTCTCAGTACTTCATAGATACATGGCTTGTCCTGAATTTCTACTGTAAAACAGTTGTAAGCTTCTTTGTCATCTATCTAATCAGAATGTCCTTCAGAGACTAAAATATCTATTGACAGAATAGGTGAGTAAGCCTCTGTGTTTAGTTAGAAGGTGGCTCATCTGCTGATAAAAATGAGCAGAGTTCTTGATACGGTCTTAGTTGCTGTTAGATCTGGTTAACATCGAGTTTGTCTTGGTGCTTTGCCAGTTCTTTTCTGATAACCAGCTAAAAAGTTTGGCATTGTTATATGGAAAGCGAGTTTGTAGAATGTAGTTGCTTTTTCACACTTAACTAGGGACGTGGAAATCTCAAGGGACTTGTAAATGAACAGTAAGAGTGGTTCCCTATCATCTTTGCAGTCGCTTCTCTTTTGGAAACTCCATCAAATCCATTGGCACCGAGAATCAAGTTATTTGGTTGGATTCCTAAGCACTGATAGAACTTAAGAAATCCTACAAATTATGGGGGGGGAGGGTATTTCTCTGGCCTTTTGAACTTCAAAATGCAGCCCCTCATGGTTGCAAAGCCAAAGCAGTTATTCTGTGCAGCTCTGTGATGTGAGCAGTGCTTAAGGGGGATTTCACGCTCACACATCCTCCTTGCTGGTGAGAATGGAGGCTCCTGCCCAGTGTGGGACTCAGCTTCCTTTTCTCAAGAGGGCTGGCTCTGAGGCTGCCGTTCTTCCCTCACATCCTGCTATCTGAGATGCAATTTTGTTGTCATCCACAATTTCAGTGCTTTTCAGAGCACTGCAAATCCCTTGTTAGAAGAGTTGTCATAGAAGTCAATTTTACTGAGAGCAGTCATAAGAGCTCACAGGCGTGTTGCTATTTCAAACTGCCAGGATCAAGTGGGCTCCCACCACAGCTGCTTCGGCTGTGCTTTCTTCTTAAAATTCATGTGATTTAAAAAAAAAAAAAAAGTTTCTTAAATTTCAGTTAGGATGAAAAGAAATAAGGGGAGAACTGGATCTGAGCATCCTCCCTGGGAAGCAATGTCATTTTATCTAAAGCCAAATTGTTCTCATCAAAAAGGGATTTAATGTTGATTTGCTTTCTGAAGGACCAGATGGGTTTGATGCCTGTCTGAGCTTAGTTGTGTCCTTCCATACCTCCAGCCACCTCTGACCCTGCTGCTCGGTGTTTCTTCACCAAGAAACCTGCAATCTCAGCTGCTACCTACCTCGCTCACGTTGTTTCCAATTCTGATGTCTTAGCTTTCAGGATAAGCCTGTAAATCCTAGTTCCATTTTGCTGTTTTCTGCTGAGAAGGGCACAGTGCCATTTTTCAACAATTTGGCATTCTTGGGGAGCTCTCATCTGTAATCATCCAGGCTAACTCTTTGGAAAACAGCCTTGGTAATTTCTTTCATAAGAAGCAATTCAGTTTCTTAATGTAACTAGCTCAAAGAGTTCTGTGGCAGCTCACAGTTAAAGCAGCCATTGGGAACGCTCATTATTTTGTTCTTTATCACAGTGATGTTTAGTCAGACATTAAATACACACCACGCTCCGAACTGGCAGTTCTCTTTGTGCATTGTGTGACCCCATACCTGCACCTCTAATCAGTCTGTGGGAGTGCTCGTGTGTCGCGCTTCCTGAGATTAAGAGCAGGTCTTGGAGGGAAAGGGACTCGGGATCAGAGATTAATAATCAGCCTTTTGTTGCCTTTGCCATTCGTCCATTTCAGAATAAAAGACATAGGATGTGAGGGGAGGGAAGGCAGAATTTCAGGCAGCGTGATTTATTCCTGCTTTATTTTTAGATTGCTTTAAGTATTTCAATCAAAAATCAGACGGTTGGTAGAACAGGAACTGTGGGATGCCTGCTCACAACTGGATCAGAGGGAGAAGTCCGTTTACAGAAGGAACGTTCCTGTTCCTAAATACAGATCCAGATCTGAACTTGTGCAAAGCCTTGAGGTGGGCTGTGGTTCATATTTCTCTGGTTGGTGTTTGCCATTGTCACAGCCAAGGGCCCCTGCTGAGCTCAGGACTTCCTTTTGCTAAATGCTTTATAGGAGGCAGGTTCACAGTATGAGGAATAAGGGCGGAACAAGCCCAGAAGAGGAAACATTATTTTCCTTTGTATATTTGTGAGATGACAGCTGAGTTTCAGGGTCGCTCTGAAAGTCAATGAAATATCTGGGAACTGAACCTTTCCTATGCATAACCAGTAAAGCCAAACTGCAAATTAAATCAGGTGGAGGGCGAAACCTTTGTCTCCACCAGACATGTTTGTATAAGAACGAGGGAAAGCCTTGAGCGAGCGTGGTCACAGGCTGTGTGCCTTGCTAAGGAAGTGGAGTTAACTTTATTCCTACATGTCTTTGTAGTAGCATAATAAAGGCAACCTCAGGCAAATCATTCCTGTTCCCATTTATCTAACATACATATTTTAAGACTTACTCTTGTGTTTTACCTGCTTTGATAATGTCACTTTCATTGCTGTCTTTGTCCTCTGCATCCGCTGTCGCTGAGAGCAGCGTGCCAGGGCGATGGGAATTGGGGCACGGATCACACTGCAGCTATCAGTGGGAACTGTGTTCACGCATCAGAGGGAGGACTTCAAAATGTGGGGAACAGAGAGATTCTTGATGTCCAGTAGATACAAAGCGCACTGTATTTCCTTCAAGCGATCATCTTGCATTGTCCTCACAGTGTCAAGCGAGGAATAAACTCTTCTTTCAAATTTACTAGTGTAAACTTGCAGTAGCTGTGCTGGATGCCTGTGGAACCTGATTTGGAATATCTGCTAGTGTTGTGTCCCCTTAGTACATGTATCATCTGAATGCTGTAAGGGAACAGCCTTGCAACAGGGGAACTTTGTAGAGAAAAGCTTTAAATAGTACTGGCTCTTTCTTCCTGCTGCTCAAAACTTTCCCTGGAGCTATTATACTGGATTGTTAGAGAGTACAGTGAGTGCACGTCCTGTATGCCAGCAGGTAAACTGGCTTAATTTCAATAAATTGGCTTCAATAAGCAGCAGCAGCAGGCTGTATCCTTTACTAACCTTGGAGCTGATTAGTATGGAAGCTGCGTATTCATCTCAGAAGGTGCCTGGTAACCCAAAAATAGTTCACACCAGCGTTATTAAGCAGAAAATAAGATCTTGGAGCGACATTCTGAGGCAGTCACAGGGAGGACTGCACAGACGTGCCATTGAGTGTCCCTCTGGTTTTACACATGTGCACCAAACCCAGACTCCATAGTGCTCTGACTTGGTGACGCATACATTCAGTTATTGTGAACATGGCCACAAGATCTTCTAAATCAGACAACTCAGCAAGCCCTATTCCCTGACCCTGGGTCTCAAGAAGAGGAACTGCAGCCTGCCTGCATCTCTTCCACAACATTGGATGGAGCCTGTGGTGCTCCATTCCTGCTAATTTCTCTCTATCTGAGATGCTCTCAGTCACACAAGAAGTGCACGTGCTGGTAAAAAACCGAGTGCTGCATGGGGAAAATTTCATCAGAAGGAAAGCTTTGGGATTTTGAGTTCAGTGCCACCACAACGGCTACCTTGAGCAATATGCTCCCAAATTACAGGTGCAGTACTGATGCCATGACCTGGCATAGGTACGGGCAAGTCGGATCAATTTAATGAGCCTCAGTGGTGCGTTTGTGTTGGGATGTGGGTGAGCTTGGATGGACTCCAGAATTGTGATGCATGAGGACTATGTCTGAAACAGGGACACAGGCAGCTTGAGCTGTTGGACTGAGGTGGGGGATATCAGCACAGACTCTGCCAATAAATCCTCAATGTGCACCAGGAGTGTTTTGCTGTGGCAGTTTCCTGGATTGGTGAAGTAGTCCTGTGGTATAGAAAACATTGAACCTTCTTGTCCCTCAGCATGTAGTATTTTATTTTTCCAGGAATGTTTTTGTGAGTGTGCCTACCTAGCAACTTGGCTCTGATCTCACCTCTCCCTTTCTCGTTCAGAGGAAGACAATACAAGGCCCATATCCACAGCAATTCTGCTTTATGAAGGCAAAATTTCTGTTTGTCATGGCAAGGAATTTTGGCTGGAAACAGATTTGTGATTGTATCTGGGATGCCTATAACTGCCCAGTTCATGGGCAGTTGCTTAAAGTCTGTGATAAAAGGCTGTTAGCCTATGTTGATGTGTTACTAGTGAGGCTGGGCCATAAGCCTGAGCTTCACTGCATACAGCTCCTTTATATTGGCATCTGTCCATAAGGCCCAGCAGTGCAAGAAATCCACATTCTTCGGTCATCTGATTTGCACACCAAATTTTTTCACATAGAACTGCTTTCCATTGGCTCGTTAGAAACTAGCTCAAAACCTATTTGTTTAGGCAGAGAGGATATAGATACAAAGTGAGTAGCAGACCAGGGTTTCTGGACTCAACTCTGTAAGAATCAGTGTGTTCCTTTAAAAACAGATATTGTGAACGTAGGGCATAGGAAACTGGGAGAAATGCCAGCAAAAGAAAGAATGAAGATTAATGCAGGCAGGTCATAGGCAAGTTCTTCACATTTCCTTAGCAGGATGTCAATATGTTAACGTTATTTATGAATTTATATAGGATATTATTATAAAGGCTGCCAATAAGAGGCTGTCATTTTTACCCTAAACTGTAGCAGTTCTTACGTTTCTGTGTGTGGCTTCTGCTTACAGAGCTGCTACTGTGCTGAGCAGCCTTCATGTGAAGAGAGTACATTTCTGATGGGATTATGTTGAAATTGCCCCACTTGTTTCCCTTTGGGCTTATGTTAGATTTAAGATTTGGCTTCTGGATGTGAAAAACAGGCAGAGTGATTTGCTGAATTGCTTCCTATTCCCAGGAAACATTTCCAGAAAGTAGAGATGGGATTCTTTTAAAGCTCTTTTTCTCACACCCCTACATAGAGGAGTGAACTCCAGGTTTGTCCAGAGACAAATCTGCCACATTAGGATAAATATTAGCACCTCTCACACACCATGCCCCAGTTTCCTACGGATGCTCCAGTTTTCCAGTTGTAGCCAATTACATCCGAAACGAATGCTTTGTCCTACTTTCACTAAAATAACACCTTACTTTATGAAGTGCCCATTATCTCAGGTTCTTGCAGAATTGTACAAATGACAAAAATACCTCTTAATACCTGTGCGTGCTGCTGGGAGATGGAGGTGGCAATCGGAAATGGAATTTGCAGTGACAATAGTAATGATGAAAAAAAAACCTCACAGAGTATTGTACGTTGAACTTAGAATTAACAGGTTTGAAGATGCTTGCATTTTGCAGTGTCTGAGATTGCATACTGAATCGGAGTCTAGAAGTAAAGAAAGAATCATTTTCTGCTCTTTTCTGTCCCAAATACCTTTGATTTCAACATAAAAGCCCTGATGGGTGTTGTCAGGATTCCTGTGGATTTCTATGACATCTCCCAGTAAAAATCCACTGTTCTAGTGGTTTTTAGCTATGGGGTTTCTTCACTTTTGGTCGAATATTATCAGCTTAATAAAAAAGCTACTGTTCTGTCTTTATTTGGCAGACTGTGTCTGCCAAATGAAAGTTCCTCACTAATTAATTAAAGATTACTTCCCGCTCTGCCCGGCGTTCCTCAGCAGCAATACTGCCAGTTTTTTTCAGAACTCATGCATGACCTTCTCAGAGAAGCTCTGTTGAGCAAAAAAAAAAACCCAAAAAACAGCCCAGCAAACCCCAAACCTTGCCATAAGCATACCTTTGACTCAATGCTACTCAACATAATGCAGTTCCACTTCTTACTTCTTTATTCATTGGCGAGAAAGGATTATGCTTAATCCTCTCAACAGCCTCATATTTGTGATGTGCTGGCATCTTTTCTGTACATTGTGCTCTGTCAATTATTACAGAGGCTATTAGAGAGATATGGGTATAAGACATTTCAAGTTGTTGAGCTGGCAAACGTTTATTCTAAGTGGCTTTTGATTCCTGAGGAATCAAGGCACCAAATGTAAGTCAAAATGTTTTTCAAGTCAATTTAGTGAAGCTCAAGCAAAGTTGATAAATTATCCACGCTGCAACCATTCTTGCATGGCTAAATTTCTTTCCTTCCTACCCACGTATGAGCGGTGTTATCCCTCTTCAGAGATAGTAGCCGCTGTAGGTGGCAGCTATAAAAATGGCATATGGTTTTTTTTCAACTTGAGATTTCAAGTAATGCTCAGAGGAAACAATATGACAAGTTGTAGAAGACCAACAAGAAGAAGGAAATTCAATGTAAACAACAGAAACGTTGCTTATTCTGCAGTACAAAACTTAATAGAATTTCCTCAGTATCCAAGCAGGTTTTTAGGATGTGGGAATTTGCTGTTCAGAATTGAAACCATTATTTTCTTCTTCTTCTCTGCAGAACAATCTGTATATTGGTCCTTGATTTAAAAGTTCTTCATTATTCCATGGCTACCCCTGGGTCCCAAAATCTGAAATTCAGTTAGACTTCCATTGTGTGGGTTTTGAATTGAAGAACTGGAGATAGAAGGAAGGGAAGCAAGACAAGAGTTATCCAGCAGACAGAGCACTGGCCTTGCACACAGGAGACGGTGTTTACCTTTGGGAGTCTGTGACTTCACATGAGTTACTCCCCATCTCATCTCTGTTCTTGCTTTTTGTCTACCTTGTCCTTTTGGTGGCTTTACTCTTCTGAATAGGAATGGTCTCTTAACACCTGTTTGCCAGGCACATTGTAGCAGCACCTTGATTGTGATTAAGGTCTCCAGTCATTGCAATGCCACTACTGTTAATGGCTTGCTCAGCCTCCCTGCTGCCAGGAATTGTGAGTACGTTTCCCTGGACTTTTGTTCCTGGAAATACTATCTCCCATCTCTCCTTTGTCTAAGACAGTGTTGTGTCTTGGGAATGGATAAGGTTTGCTTTTATCTCTTTCACTTTCCTTTTGTGCTTTGTAATGTTTTCTTACCCTCTGTGGCAGGGAAGACATTACACAGCAGTGACCGTGCCAGCCCTGCTGGGACATACGGTTCTCTCTGTGAGCTTCCAGCCATGGAAGCCACGTCAAAGCATGTATGTTAGCTAATGTGTAACTAGCTGCTTTTTACTGCTGTTCTTTCTTAGCCAATACTCTTTTTTTTTTTTTTTTTTTTTCTTTCCTTTTTTTTCTTGACAGCACTTTAGTGTTTTCATTTCCTCCTTTGCTTAGCAATATTGGATCTCTTGGATCATTGGATCCAGCCTACTGCTATCATAGGTACAACAGCATTCAATTCCTTTTCTAAAATGGCTAAGTTCTATCTTAAAAACAGCTAGAATTGCTCCCAGTGGATGTCTGTTTTAAACCCTTCGTATTTCACACTTGTAAGTATTATTAGATTTCATCTGTGCTAGTATACCCAGGATAGCAGAGTCCCATATTGAAGATGCACCATGTGACAAGAGGAAGTTTTGCTGCTGGGCTTATTTTCCCCACTTTTCTAAAAGCCATATCATAAATCAAGAAAATATTCTGTAGCTGTGCCTGCGTAGCTGTATGTGTGTGATGGGGATGGGGTGTGGTGGTATTTTTTTACTCATGTTCTTAATAAATGTACTGTATCTTCAAAGCTTTGTGGAATAGACAGAGCCTTATTTGCAGACAACAGTCGTACTGTTGCAACTGTGTTGTTTTTGGAGATATCTTAAGATACTGGTCAAGTATAAAGGAAGGATTTGGTTCAGGTCAGTTGTGGAAAAGAAGGGAACAAGGGAGGCAAACATTTAGGTCCCTTGAAGATGGAAAAAAGACAAACATTTGAGTACCTCAGGTCACTTGCAAGGACAGGAAAATGCCACACAAAGAGCCAGGGGAAAAACAGCAGTTTATTCTCATGCATGCAAGTTGGCCATTTTTAACCCTTTGTATCTTCTCCTCATTGCTGTGCTGCCGGCATGGGAAAGTTGACCAACTAGGACCGGCAACAAGCTGTGACATGTGATCTTGGCTCTCCTCAAACATAAATTGCTTTGCAGTCATAACCAGATCCTGCTCAGTCACGTGCCTTTGCCCTTGGTCAAAACAATACATGTCTTTTTTTCAGACTATCTTAAATCATCTGATGTGTCCCCTCAAGGGGAAGATAACACTTAACCAAAGAAGTTGCTGAATTGATTTCATTGCATTGATCCTTCCTTACGTGAACAAAGCCTTACTAAAAGTATTAAAGAAATTGTCCATGACCTTTGGTATGCATCTGATTTTTTCCTGTTGCTTGAAGAAGCCTTTCAGTGCTCATTGCTTCAGGGAATGGGAAAGTAGGAAGCTCACTGACAACTGTTTTCCGACTCTAATTTGCTGCCTCTTCGGAGGACAACGGCTTTCACTGAGAGACTTTCCTTCAGGAGATGAAAAGTAGGTTCTGGAAATGTCATTCTTACAACAGGATGAGGATTTTCAAATGACAAGGCAAATTCATGACAGATAAATTCAGTAAAAATCACTGAACTTATTCAGGCTTAAAATCTGCCTGAATCACATTGCATTAAGTAGGAACTGCATTTCCTGTTCTGCTCCCCCTTACCTGTCTGAAAGCCTTCTCCCTGTCTTTCAGTCTTAGCTGCTCTTTGCTCTCAGGTCATGCGGCACCCTTCGTGAGATATGATTACAAATATTTGCACTTGCTGTACCAGCATATATTGCATTGATCACTAGGTTCAGTGAAGCTTGTGTATGAGTTTGAGGAGGCTGCATCTTTAACAGCAGCCACAAGAATGAAACCTGAGCACGGAATCACAGCCCGTGATGGTACCATGAGGCCTTTCCAATCTTCACAGGCAACAGTGATGCCCAGAATACAGAGGAATTCAAGTGAGTTGTCTTTAAGGTGTGCAAAATAGTTATGAAGTTCCAAGACCTCTTCCCCATGCATCTGATATCTCTGCTGGCCATACGTTATGGAAGACACATAGCACAGATTTCCTTTCAGGAGAATGGAAGTAAGTCAGGGGCCTTTTGAATGTCTTCACTAGGGAAACAACTGAGTGTGAGATCCTGGTGCGATGGGCAAATCTCTAGAACTGAGCGTAATTGTGTTCCTAACAGTAAAATTTGGACTGAATAATGCTGTATGCTCAGATGAGATAAGTTGCACATCAGTTGTCAAGGTGAAAAGAACTTCAGGCAAACTTGGGCTTTTTTTTTCTTTTCTTTTCTTTTTTTTTTTTTTTTGCTAGTACTGATTACTTGTGTTTAATTGGTTAACTCCCTTTGGTTTGATCTCTCAAGTCAGTAATGTGATTAATATTAGAAGGATTTTAGACGTACGGTTGGAATGTGCTGTGTTTTACATGCTACTTCTGCTAGCAGTGTTAGACACAGGTGTATTCTGAAGAGGCTCATGCCAAATCATTGCCTTTTATTTAAGCAGCTATGTTGGCTGCCCCTTCCCGACACAGCTCCATGCTGTTCCCTCAGGCTCTGTCGCGGTCACACAGAGCAGAGCTCAGCGCTGCCCCTCAGCTCCCTGTGAGGAGCTGCAGCCGTCATCAAGCCTCCCCTCAGCTCTTCTGCTCTGGGCTGAGCCAACCAGGGGACAAGCTGCTCCTCATATGTATTGCCCTCCACACCCTTCACCATCTTTGTTGCCTGCATTTGGACACTCCCCAGTAGTTTTACATCCCTCTTGCACTGTGGTGCCCAAACTACATCCAGTGCTCGAGGTGAGGCCGCACGGCACAGAGAGGAACAACCCCTTCCTGCAACTGCTGATGATTATTTTGTAATTTGCATTTCCTTCATCTGGAATGCTGTGAATACATGAGTCTCTGAAAACATCATTCATACTTTAATATGCGTTTACATGGCGTAACTCAACATTAAGTATTCACAAGAAATTGTGTTTGTCACAGCTGTGGTAAAGCAGCAATATTGCAACGGGGGACAGTATTGGGCTGTGTGCAGTCATTTATCCTGGGTATTTGGAGAGCTGCAGTACACTGGTTGTCTGGATGCATGGCTTTTATTTTGCACTGATGTAAAATTAATTACAGTTCCTGATGCCGTACGTGCAGCTGTTTTATCTTGAGAAAAAGAGAATCACGTTGGGGCAAAACCTTAAATGGAACTCAGAAAGACAAAGGGTGTTGGCACTCGTGTTTGCAAGAATCTAACTCTGCAAGTAGAACAAGAATCAAAATCTTTATTGGTCCAAATGCAAAAAACAGTGACTGCAAGAGGAAATCTTTAGACGTAACCTTCTAGAAAACTGGACTTAATTACATGTAATCTTAGGCTACAATACATTTTAATTAACGTAATGCCTCTTTCTGCTGCATGTTGATTTCTATAAATACCATCTGTGTATACGATACTTCTGAGGAAGCTGGCATCGTGTTGAATTCTGGTGATCTTTCTCCTGGGCAATTTATTCCTCTTTGCTTTTCTTTTCTTTCCCACTTCCCAGCGGAAAGCAGTCTCCATAGTGACCACCAGTACTTATTTTAGCGAATCTACTTACCATGCTCAGCTAATGAAGAAAAATTATATTGAACTTTAAAGTCAGCTAATTAATACATAGAACATAGCAATATTTTATATTGTTCTTTGCCTACGATGCTGCCGTGAACTATCAAGAACCTTATTTATTTATTTATTGTTGTTAGTGCGTTACTCTAGATAAACAAAATATAAACTTCTCTTTTTTTCACACAGAGGGTGGTGAGGCACTGTAACGGGTTGCCCAAGGAGGCTGTGGATGCCCCATCCCTGGAGGCATTCAAGGCCAGGCTGGATGAGGCTCTGGGCAGCCTGGTCTGCTGGTTGGCGACCCTGCACAGAGCGGGGAGTTGGAACTGGATGGATTGTGGTCCTTTTCAACCCAGGCCATTCTATGAATCTACAGTTCTCTTGTGTCTTCTCTTGTGTCCCAAGATGCAGTAGAAATCAGGTGTGAGGAAAGCGTGAGCAATTGCAAATTGTGGATCTTTTTACAGGAGTGGGAAAGGTGAGTTAACGGACAAAAAGTTACAAGACATTAATAGCCAAAGCTTTGCTTTTCCTGAGTTCTCATTTACTGTCCAAAGCAGAAATTCCCATGATGTAGAAATGAAAATGCTTGGCAAACAGATGGTTAATTTGAGAAGAAAGATACTTAATTCTGTAGTATTTATTGTACCTGATGTATCTTTTTCCATACTAAATGTCCTCTCATGAAGTAATAGTCTGCCCTTAGAATTAATGGAGCTGTTCATCATCATCATTACTGTTATATCAGTTTTTATCACTAGGAATAATATTTAAGTGTCACTGCATGTAGAGAATGAAAAAAAATTAGTTTGAGAGAATGACCATTGTTGAAATCTCAGTTTCTCAAACCAATATTGAACTAGTTAAACAGACATTCAGGATCTTTAAGAGATGTAATGATAGTGCAACAATGGACAAGAGAATTGCATCAGCATGCAGATCCCACATGGAAATGTGAGATCATCTTGTTTGCTCCTTCTGCTGACGGAAGTCTGTGGTATGGTCTGTACTTTCACAGATGTGTATTTCAGAAAGCTGAGAGAGAGAAAGAATGACAGCTGACTTCAGTAGCGTGTAGGACTGGTACAGATGGACTGAAGGTGCCCAACTGTCCTGGTGTTCCAGCACTTTTCATAGTGTTACTGATGGTAATAAAAGTGTTTGAACTTACAAAGTATAGAGGAGAGCTTCAGACCATGTCAGTAAGATGTCAGTCATGTTTTAGAAATGAAGAAGAGCTGTTTCCAAAGGGAGGGGATTTTGCTATTTAATCTTATTATTTACTCTGTCAGATATTCTTGGAGATGTAAATACAGCATTGTCCCCGTATGTGAAAAATAAGGGTGAAATGGAGTGAAAATAAGAGAAGAGACAAAGTTTCTATACCACTTGTTCTTTCTGTCTTCACTTCAGAGAGGACTCACTGGGAAGGAAGCACACTTAGCCATTTAACTGGATAGGACATTAGCAGAGGGCTTTCCTAGTCTGAGAAGTAATGAACCCGTCCAATGCACATGCTGATGAGCTTTGGTGGCTTTTTGAAGCAGTAATCTACACTACTTCATTCATTGTAAATGTTTTGCATTTAGAGAGTGCATTTCAGCCAGAGCTTTACAAATAGTCATTAAGCCCCGAAACACTGGTCTGGAATAGATGAATAAATTATATGGGGAAAGTAATCATTAGAAACCACTGTTGTTTTGTCAAATGGTGTACAGTTTTCATGTAACCAAGGACTTAAGTGCAGCAAGTCCTTGACACCTATTTTCACTTTCCTATATGAATATTCATGTGGCTTAAGTTAACACTGCATCCCTGCATCCTGTCAGAATTCAAATTCATCCTCCTCTAATGGAAACTGCTCTGTGGCACTGCTACAGACAATAGTTGGCATCAAATAAAATTGCTCTTTGTTCCAAAACTATGGTTTCAATTCAGTGGTTAATCAGATGCTGACAGCAAACACTCACGATTTCCTTTACGTCCACGTGACAATACAAAAGACAATTGATATGTGACTAACAGAAGACTCACTCTCCACATTCCAGGCAAATTGGTTTCTGTCAATATACCAATAAACAGCTTGCCATTATATGTCTCATTTTAACCTGCATTTCTTCCCCTTAGTGAGAAAAAGTTGTGCACTGGATGCTCTAACAGATGTATTTTAAAATCTGCAAGTCTTACACTTGGCAAATGCTAAAGTTTGTTCTTCAAACCTTCCTGGAACGTTAGAACTAAAAGAAGGGATGCTTCCAGGGACGTATGGTGGGTTATTGAACAGTTTCTCCTAAACATCTAGCCTGAATTTGATCTGCTGATTTAATTGCTGGGTTTTTCTCATTACATTAGCATCAACTTCAAGGAAACAAGTGCAGTCAGGGTGGTCATATTAAGAAAAACATAGGCAGAATGGTACCCTTTCTGCACTCTTGGCACCGAAACTGAAATTTGAGTGAGTGGAGCTGGATGTGTGCTGGATCCTGCTACCAGGTCACTAGAACTTGGATGTTCACAGAGCACGTGGGCAAAGCTTGCAGCATCCTGCCTCATCCTGTAACTGCAACGTGGACTGTGGGCTATCTGCTTCTCTTGATCTCAGTATAGCTACAACTGAAAATCATAAAGCTGATTTCCCATGCACCGTACTTCAATTCTTATCAGAGTTTATTTGATGATATTATCAGTAACAGTCGCTGTTTTTCTGCACCCCAGGAGGGGGCCTGTGACAAAAAGTAGAATTGTTCACATGTTTTTATCTGATTTGCTTTAGCAGCAACAACAACCTCAGAAGCAAGGTTAATTGGAACAATGACCTTCAGTTGGGGCACTTTTTGGGAAATTCACAAGAAAGTGATGAGGATGGCCTGAAGTGAACACCTTAGCTTATTCTCAGTCTCTGGGAATGCCTCAGGTCGTGCTCCCCTTCCTAGAGCAGAGCTGCACTCTCCACTGGGGAGCTGGAACCTCCCCCACAGATTTGCATGTAATGGAAGAGTTGTGATGTTTTCTCACAAAAGGCTTTGTTTTCACCATGCCATTGCCTAACCTGAGTCAGAAACGTGTCATGTAAGGATTCATTTGCATATTTTCAAAATTAGTACTGCTTTTACACTGTTGCCATGGGACAACTATGGCAGGAAATGAGCAGCACACCCACATAATTACTGTTGACAGAACACAGTTCCGATTTTATCAAGTGTGATCCCTACGTGATCTGTTGTTAAGGCAGTCATCAACATCTCAATGAATGAAACACTGATTTGCATAGTGTGCAGTGCCCAAAAGAAATGTACAATTGTTATGCTTGAAAAACAGAAGATGTGAAAGACAACTGCTTGACTGGGATGGTAGGAGAGTGATTATTGCTGAGTCTCTGAAGAACAATTAGAGTTGGTTTTTATTAAATTTGCATGTTATGATTATCGTTGAAACTGAATCAATATGTAAATCCAGATTACCCTGACCTAGGAAGATAGTGAGAAAGATGATACTTTACAAAACAGTCCGTGGAAAAACTGCAGTGTTGAGCCAGAAACCTGAATGTATCATTTTGGAAACGGCTTTGCTTCTGTTCTTTTCCTAATCAGCTCATCTACTATTTAAATTCAATTTCAGAGGATTGCGTAATTAAAAAGCAGGATATAATTTATCATTTGCAGAGATTGCATCCATTATATATCTAAATAATAGAGGTTATTTATAGCAGTCTCATAACAAACTTACAGAGTTTTACCCATTAATCAATAACAATGGAAAGATGTCAACGTACAAAACTGAATCAGGTATAACAATATTCCAATTGCCAGAATATAAATGGCTGAAATACATAATTCTTTCTCCTTATTTCCATGGTAGGTTACTTCAGTGATTAAAAGGAAATCTATTTCAGGTGGGTTTTATTGAAAACAGTAACACATTTGTATGTATTCAAGAGCAATATGGAATAGTCTTAGTCCCTAAGCAAAGGGACTATCGAATAAAAAACAATAATTGGTTGAAAGATGATGCTGCAGTAAATGAAAAACGTTACTTTTCTTAATTTGTGTGAAATTAAGGAGTTAATGAAACATTTTTTTTAACAAAATGAACCTATACTGCTTATTGATTTCCACATGCGTATTTTAAAAAGAGGGAATGAAAAGGTGTGACACACGTATAAATGCATGAAACTGCTGAATAGTGTTTTGCAGCCTCATGACCTGTAAAGTAAGCCGAGGCACCAAGTCTATTTTGGTCTTTTCTGTGGAAGGCCACCTACATAGGCTCTAGAGGAATGAAGAATATGTGAAAGCTGAAAGAAGCATCTGTTCTTTAATACCTTGGCTCAGACAGGTAAGATTTAGGAGGTCTTCCCAAGAGCTTGCAGAAAACTCATATTGCCTTTCTGTTTTAAAAGTTACGTGTGCAATTCTGAATTCTCAGAGACTGCAGCCCAGGTTTGTGCAATGTGAGCTGGGTCACCAGCGTCAGCACACATCCCTGCTGCTTCCGCATGCAAACAGATGTCTTCAGGCAGCGCAGCTCCATGCTGGGAGAATGTCTTCTCTCAAACCCTTGCAAACCTCCCAAATCCTCCTGGGGCTCCCTGGGGATCTGCATCCCAAAGCCTGAAGTGAAGAGCTGTTGCAGAGGTGGGTTGTGCATGTGCCCAGCAATGCAGGGATGCTCTATGCAGCCATCCTTCTCATCCCCGTGCTGGATGCTGTGGCCCCGAGAGCCACTCTGCCCCTGGGATATGGGAGCTCCAGCAGGCAGTGATACCAGCCTGAGTCCTGGGTGAGGCCTTTGGGCACTCCTGCCCTGAAACTGCTTTACTGCAGAGAGGGAAGATTATTAAGAGAACAGAATGATGAAGAGAGAACGGTGGAAATTATTTTTCCACCTGCAAGGCTGCTGTGGATGAATCTGTACCAGAAATTGAGGCAGAACTGGGATAGTGCCGTTTTTATCTATAGCAGATTTGCAGCTTACGGTGTTATTTTTTCCCTTTCTCTTCTGAGAAGACCATCTTTTCTCTTTAGTTTTGCTGTGTGTGATTGTTTATTCGTTTTCCTCCTTTTCTAGGTGAAAGAATGTTTTATTTCTGTCTCACCCACTTTTGGGCAAGGGAGGAGATGTATGGAACCCTGCAGTATTTGGGGGCAGGGAAAAAATAGGAGAAATCTCTCTTGGATTTTATTTTTGTTTCATTTTTGTTTAAAATATGCTTTTCTGTTACTATAGCTACTGGCTGTGTCATGCTCACATACAGGTGCTTTATTTTATCACCTCATGTTTAGAAACAGATTGATCATTGTATCGAATCATCGAAGCTCAGGGGTGGAGGGGATACAGGTGCATAACAGGAGACCGGAACACCAAAGACAGACCTGAGTCCAGCACAGGAAGAGACAAGACAGATGCAGAGGATTGGCAAGAGGTCACGTTTTCTAGGCTTGTAATGGAAAGCTGGAAGAAATAGAAAAGAAGTCGGATATTGGGAAACCTGTGAAGAGGTATGTGCACTGTAAGAAAAATGAAGCCTGGTCAGCCCTCAGTAATCTCCTGCTCCTGGAGCCAGAAGGTAACCAGAATCTTAGAATCTTTTGCAAAGGAGTCTTTGAAAATGGAACAGTGGGAAGAGATTGCTTTGCCTGGCAAAAGCTCAATTTGAAAGAAGGCTGAAACCTCGGTGAGTTATGAGCCTGCTGAGAAAACAGCACCTCAGGAAAGGCTGGGCAAAAGACACTAAAATTGAATCCTGTCTGGTGTTTTGTGCAGGTATTGCTATCGAGGGGACTCCAAGGAGGCATTTTGGGTGTTTTAATGCAGACAAGGAGGAGCCTGGATAGTGAGCTCGTGCTCTTTAGTTTAGAAAAAATGTCATAGCAAAGAGTACTGATGGTATGTGATGTTGTGCTGCCCCGGGTGCAGTAGCAATTGCAAAGATGGTAAATATGGTAATGACCGTAGCCAGAGGTGCTGAAAAAGGGTAATATCAGCCATCAGTGATTATGCAGAATAGTGGGCTTGAAGCTGGGAAAAATCTTTGACTGAGATGTGCCACACATTGGAGGAAGGAGGGAGAACTGCTTGGTCATTGAGAAAACCTCAGTGAATTCGACAGCAGGATTCAAAACTGTAAGCTGTTAGTCTCAGAAGGTCACCTAGAGACATCTAACTTTGAGTTTGTCCCTTTTCTTACAAGAGCGTCTCCTCTTCCCACGCAAGTGCCTATGGCTGTGTGATGACACACTTGAGGTGTCTGCTTTGAAATGAACCAAACGCTGACAGTCGCAGATGTATAAATATTGAGCTGAGGGCTTCTCAGGGTTGCCAGACACACAGCATCCTTTGCCAAAAAAATATGAGAAAGACCCTCAGCTCATCCTTATAAAAGCCTTGCTTACATTTCTGTGAATGACTCTGTACTTTGGCATGCAATTGCTCTTCTGCATTCTTCATGCATTTTTCTCTTCTACAAATAAGTTGAACACTGAGCAGTCAGATCACTACAGTCACTGATGTTATTTTGGAACTATGTGTACGATGACAAAATTGTGACTGTTTCTTCTTTAGTTTAATTATTGATTACCAAATATATTTTGGTTCAAGAATTTCGGGCACGAGGTATGTGAATTATTGGGACTTTAGGAAATGAAATAGAGAGAAAATGAAGAGAAGAACTGATAAAAGTGTGTTAAATATAGTAATCATAAAAGCTGGTGTGACAGGAAATTGTAAATTGGCAGAGTCATTAGGAAATGTATTCATTCATTTTTGCTTTCAGATGCATTTTTGTGCATTTTAGGGGACAAGCTCAGCTTGGTTCCTGAAATATAAATCTTCTGAGCCATGGGATATTCAGGTAAGTGAGATAATTGGATATATTCAAACATTAGCATCTAAAACGTAAATCAGCTGGATGTCTTTACAAATGAAGGAGACTCGTACAGGAAAAACAAACAGGTAAAATTGTTTTGAAGATACCTCCTGGATTCCACAAAGGTGCTTTTAGCACAATTCTAAATACTGACAGTGCTTTGGAATAGAAAACCTTTTAACTGAGGACAATTACCATTTTTCTTAGTCCTTGGAGACTTCAGCACGTTTTGGAAGGAGAAGTGTGGATTTGTTATGCAGCACGAGCGTTGCCTTCTCAATGTCATTTTCCCATCTGTCTTGCTTGCAGCGTTACAGCCTCAGCTGATCCTCCTGTGCAGTCATCAGTCAGACCATGCAGCACAGTGATAGGGTGAGCCTGAATAATACTCTTGCACAGTATCTGCCATGCTCCATAATGTCCTCGGAGGAATTGTGCTTACAGTTTGAATGTGTTTATATTCTTTCCATTGCCCAGGAATATGAATAATTCTTTTTCCCATCGCTGGAATTCCCTCAATAATAGATTTGTTATTGTTTAATCTTTCTATATGAGATATATTTCTCTCTTTTGGCTGACACTAGTCCCAGGGAAATTTAGGGAAACCTCTTAATCTACTGCAAGAGAATCAAGCTCTAAAAATCTTTTTTTTTCTAAAATTACAGTCATAGGGGCTGGAAGGGACCCCTGGCAATCATGTAGTGCACAGGCAAATCTGTTATTGTACTATTTGGGGATTATTAGTGTTGTTACCTGAGATGATTTTTTCCCATTCCACTTTTGAAAGTTCAGTAGTGAGAACTGAAATTTCCTTAATTTGAATGAAAAACCATAGCTGTTCCTCAGTGAAATTCCTTTTTCAGTTGAAACAGCATTGCAGTTTTGGCAAAACAGCATCAGAGATTTTTCCTGGAAGACACATTTCCCTTAATTCTCTGAGATCTGTCATGTTTCCCTATTGTGTGATTAACATATCCTTGTGCCCGTAAGACTGTGTTTTGATTTCTGGTCTCTTAAGCACTTGTCACTGCTGGATGGGAATCTCACTGCACAATCTTGAAGAACAATTCAGTTGCACAACCTCTGAACGTAATGAGAAAAAGAATTGGGCAAATGGCTCCAAAATGGCCTTTGCAAATTAATCTGTCTCACTGTGAAACTTTTTGTCATTTTAATTCTCAGCTGTGCTGAGCAGAGCTCACAAATCAAGCTGAAAGGCAGACTGCACATTTTACTACTACAGCTTAAGAGTTTTCTTAATCAAGATTTATTTATTCAGACTCACTGCTTCTCAAATGCTCCACCTTTGGCCTCTCACCTTTTATAGGTTGTGCTTGTCCTTTAAAAAAAGTCATTCCCAGTAGGCTTTTCTGTGTATTGGAGTTTCCCGAAACAGCAGCAGCTTTTGACCTCTGAGACCATCAAATTCAATTATCTTCAATTCTCAGAAGAATGGGAAATAGATCATTAAAGTACACAGCAGCATGAAATCCAGCTGTGATTCTGTAACTTCCTAGACACTGGATATGATTGTGACTTAATCATGCTTTCAGATTTGTTGGTTGGAGATTCTTACATAGTGTTTCCAGTGTTATTTCCAGATTCCTACTGCATCTTTGGTTGAGAAGTTATAGGTTATGAAGGGTTGAAAAGAGCAGGGAAACATGCTGACCTGAATGGGGGCGGAGGGGAATAATGTAAAAGTGGGCAAGAACATAAACTAAATTGGGATATTGGCACTGAAAGGACGATCAATAAAGCTGGATTGTAAGGAAAAGGGCTGAAAAGAAAGAAATGAGATAGAAAGGATGCTTGTATTCTATTGTTTGATTTTATTCTGGAAATAGCAAGGTCTGCATACAGATTTTAGTGTATGTTTTAAAGTATGTCACTCTCGAGGCAGAAAAAAACTTAATGGAAGTTATATACACAAAACAGTGCTTCCTGGGATTGCAGACAGAGCAAGTAACTCTAGGAATGCATTCAGATAAAGCTGTCAAATGTGGGTTCAAACATGCAGTAATATTCAGGGACCTTAACAGATCTCTTTCAGTTACCCCATTATCAACAAAGGAAGCCTGGAAATTCTTAGCTTTTATTAGACCCTTCATTTGTTGAACAGCATATTTCACTTCTTTTAGCCAAGTTCCTGGTATTATGGCCTGGAACTCCAATTTAACCCCACATAGCTTATATCAGGTAGTGCCCCATGAGAGGAATGAATGAGATGCAACAGAAAATGAATGTGTCTGAGATCAGCCAGGGAGGACTGGAACCAGAGCTTGAGCGTTAGCTATATGCAGGGGGAAAAAAAATCAGAAGAATTTGGTAATCTTCTTACTGAATGATGCCTGGAGGTATTCTTGCTCCACTGCTGTAAATCACAAACCTGCCTCCCGATGATGAGGCCAGCAAAAGTTAGGTTGTAAATGCCTAAATTTAGATTACATTCTCATTTTTATCTTAAATTTATATTAGAACTCTCAAGTTTCTATAACACAACATGGCTTTTAAACACTATATCTGAAATTAGGAAATGTAAGTACCTGCAACATATGCCTACAATAATGCATCAACTCAAAATTTGGTTATATGGCAAGGATCATAAATTAAAGTAGGGCAGTTTCTCATTTGATACAAGGGAAAGCGTTTTCACCACAAGAACATAGGAACAAGTTTCCAAGACAGGCTGCAGAATTTCTTCTGAGGTTTTCAGGTCCTGAGAAATTTGGTCTATAACCTGTGCTGACCCTGCAGAAGGTTCAGATCTTCCATTGTGAGAACTGAAGAAAATCAATGACATCGGAACCAAGTTCAAAGCAAACAAAAGGAGGTGATTCTCTATATACACTTCAGGTAAGATGAGCATTAGGAACACTTTGCCGCACACTATTTGGTGGTCTAGTGGCCAAAGCATGATGGAGTTACCAGCTAAATTTAAAGAGTTTATGCATGAGAGAGTGCTCCATGGCACTAAGTTCATCTTTCAAAGCAGGAGGCTCTTCTGGGCAGATTTAACATGTAACGACACTACTGAAACGTGTGTTTGTTTTACTCCTGTAGTTGCAAGAGAACCAAACTTACTGTGGGTACTTTGTTATGTGATAACTTGCTTCTCATCTCAGCATTGCCAGAGAGCCTCAAAAATGATAATGTTTCAAAGAAAAGCAGCACAGAAGTTTTGGGCTTACAAGTTTTGAATGAAATTCTGATGTAAGGCAAAGGGTTGGAAGGCTCCTTCATCGAGGAGGATAAACCAAACTGAATTGTTGGAAGAGGGAAATGTTGAGGATAAGCATCATGATGATGTAACATCAAGGTTGTTGTTCTGTCGAAGTTAGAAGCAGTTCTGCAGCCGTGGGACTCTGACAGACTTTCATAAAATCTCTTCCAAGGTAGAATTTGAGACCACGCATCCTCACATGCAGTCAAACCATTGTCTGGTGTGTATCCTGCATTGTGTCTCATAGTACTGCACATTCTGAACCACCTGGCCTAGAACTGTATTATCCTCTCCAGAAGTGGCTAAAGGGGCAGAGGATCCCATCCCATCCCATCCCATCCCATCCCATCCCATCCCATCCCATCCCATCCCATCCATGGCGGTGCCCGGTGTACCGGCTGCATGACCGACAGGAGCTGCCGTTGTGCTGGAGAGCTGACAGCCTCCCCGAGGCTTTAAGCCCTTACGGCCTTTTCCCCCACTCGTGCTTTTCCATCGGCGGGCGGCATCCCGGGACGCAGCGCGAAGCCCACACCCGCCCTTTTCGTCCCGCCGCCTTCTGGCGAGCGCCGGGAGGCAGCGCGGGGCGGGACGCGCCGCAGCCACGGCCGCCCCGCGGGGATGCCGCCTCTCCCGCCGGCGGACAAAGGACCGCTGCCGCCTCCGGCTCCCGGGCCCGCCGCCCGCCTCCTGAGGCCGAGAGGCGTCGCCCCCCGCCCGCTCCGGGGGTGGCGCTGCAGAGCAGAGCCGGGCACTGGGCGCCGAGCGCCGGCCGCCCGCACACCCCCTACCCGGCCGGCCGGCCGGCCGCGCGCACGGCGAACATGGCGGCGGCGGCGGGGCGGGACGCGCTACCTGAGCACTGGTCCTACGGCGTCTGCAGGGACGGTCGCGTCTTCTTCATCGAGTAAGGGGGCGGCGGGAGAAGGGGCGGGGGGGTGGCCGCGCGCCCGCCCGCTTCCCGCCGCTAACAGGTGCGCGTTTCCGCCTCTCCCCCGCAGCGACCTGAGCCGCAGCACCACCTGGCTGCACCCGCGCACCGGGGAGCCCGTCAACTCGGGACACATGATCCGCTCCGGTGGGTGCCCGCGTCCCCCGCCCCCCTCCTCCCTCCGCCGCCCCGAGGGTCGCGGGCCGCGCGCTCACCGCCCGTCCTGTCTCTGTCCCCGCAGACCTGCCCCGCGGCTGGGAGGAGGGCTTCTCGGAGGAGGGCGCCAGCTACTTCATCGAGTGAGTGCCGCGGCCCGGGGCTGCGGGCCGCCTCCGCGCGGAGGGGTGCGGGATGGGGAAAGTTGGGCGCGGGGCTGCGGCGGCTCCTTCAGCGCGCGCGGCCGGCAACAGGTTTCCCCCGGCCGCCTGCTCGGTTGCTTAGTCTTTTTTTTTCTTC
>NW_024962282.1:886318-1085913 GCF_019238085.1 Lagopus leucura
CTCCCCGGCCCCGCGCCGGCTGTGTGGACGCTGCGTGTGTGGGCGCGGGGAGGGCGGCGACGGCGGCGGCATCGGTCCGGCCTGAGGGCGCCGCTTGTGTGAGGGGCGGCAGCGCGGGGCTCGGCGCCGTGTGAGCGCCAACTCAGCGCCCGGTGCGGCGGGAGCGGCGCGCGCGGCTGTGCTCCGATGTGGCTCGCGCTGAAGAGCCCCCCCCGTGCCTGTATGGCTGACGCAGAGCCCCAGCTGCGCTTTGGTCCCAGCTGCTTTGTGTGGAAGGCTTTTTGTGTCCGACGGCCAGAAAACTTTTTGGTTTCTGACCCGCTTCTGCACAATGTGTTGTCCTAACTGGTGTTAATAGTGTTTTTCAGCTTGAGGTGGAGTTGCTTCAGAAAATGAAGCGTTTATTACTGAAGGGAGTGCGTGTTTTACACAGCAGTCTGATTAACTTGGCCATCCTTTGAAGAACTTCTATGAGAGAGCAACAGCAGTTTTGGTGCAGCCGAACATTTTCCTGTCCACTTCAGATTCACCTGATGTAGCATCTTTTGCAGCAGTGATGCTTCTCTGCACACTGCTCCTCTCAGAGGCCCTGGAGCCACGTGGATTTTCTCTGCTTTCCTCTTTTTCCCATGAGCATGCTCAGCCCCTCTTTTGCTCACATGAAGTCCAGCGTCCTTTGGCAGGGATTTCCATAGCTCACTGCTCTGTTCGTCGCTCCTGTGTTGCTCCCACGTGACGAGTTCTCAGCTTACAGAACAGAAAGGCTGCTGGTCCCTTAGTGCATGATTTCACATCTCGTCCTGTTCCGTTTAATAGCACTCCAGTTCACAGAAAGCATGAGTTCTTCATTAGCTGCCTTTTTTAACTGGTGATAGTTTGCAGTTGGGTGTCATCCGCAGACGTTTCATGAGCATGCACTCAGTTCTTGCTCCTTAATTACTAATTTATTGAATGGGGCTGGGAGGAATGCTGTGAGCTGCCTTTCTCTCTTGCCGTAATTTTCACTTTAAATGTGAGCTGTTGTAGTCTCCTCTTTGATTTACTTCTTTCTCTCTCTTCTAGGTCTTATATTAGTTGTAATTTAATTAATTTTGTGTGGGACGTGGTGTCAAATATTTAAATATGTTGGCCAACTCCACTTACATAACTTAATTTTTAGAATGGCAGCAATCAAAATGTTAGGCTGAGTGTTGGATGTGAGCTGTCTTTGAATTTTAAAAGTAATGTTTGATGTCTATTTACTTCCATGTCTTTATTCTTTTTGCCAGTACTGTGGGCAGTCCTGAAGAAGCATATAGTAAAACAAAAGTTGCTAAGCACTTCTCTGCAGTTTTTGAAACATGAAGTCAGTCATCTTTGTTGCAAAAGTGCTTTATGGACTTTTTGGCTTTCTGGCTTTAGAAACTTCTCTGCTTTCTGCATTAGAACTTGTTTGCCTTTTTGGGAAAGACACCTACGCTGACAGCGTGTGTGAGTGCTGCCAATTGACTGATGCATCCTGATCTTTATTTTCCTTTGCTGCTTTAACTTTTAGTACTGTAGTTTGCACAAGGAAGTCATGTAAGAGGCTGCATTCTGGTTCTTCCCACTTCTGCACATCCAGATCTTTCTGAGTGATTTTCTCTGTACTGATTATTTTTCAAGTTTTCTTGATAGCAGCAAATCCTACTAGTGTAGTCCTGCCTTTTATCCTAGAACCACTAAATAAATGATGTAGAAACTGATCTTTTGGGGTCTCCACTTGGTGGTTTAGATAAAATCTCGCTTTTGCAGCTTATTTGCAACTTAGATAGCTTGCCCCAAGGAGAAGAATAGGGTAACTTGTATGGTTTAAAGTGTCTTTCCATGTATACAAAACCTCAGCATCTTTGTTACTGTTAATCAGAAAGAGGCATAACATCATTAGTTCGACTCAGATAGTACAGACATCAATTGTGAGAGATTGCAATGTGGTCACCTTTGCCTCTGAGCTGTGAGACCTGTATCATCCCCTGTGACATATTTTCTCTTTTCTTTGAGTGACAAAAATGTGTGGAAAACAAGTATTTCCTAACAAAAAGTGGTTGGTTGACTTGGCTTGCCAGCCTTTCATCCATTTTAAGAGGAATGCTGATTTAGGATTGGTCAGAGGTTCAAATGTTTCTTTGCCTAACAGTATCGGAGGCATTTCACTTTCCGGCTTCAAGTGCCTATGATGGCTTGCACTACTCATTCACCTCTCTCCTGTTTTGTTTTCTCTGCTAATGCTTATGAAATACATTGTGTACCTTGGGCAAGTGCTTTGTGTTGGAGTCACTGCAGGTAGAATGTTGCTAAACATATACGGGATTGAATGAGCACTTGCAACACTTGCTGTGGTTTGCTTCAGGTAGCTGATAGGAGCTGGTAGGCTTGGCCAGCAGGCTTTCTGGGGAAGGAGAAAATGCCACATTAATACTGCATGTCACAAAGGTAGTATTGCATTCAAGTTGTAAAGTTAGGAATAGGCAAACAGCTGTCAGCACTGAAATAGCTGAAGTTGACCTTTTGTTGATGGATTTCCAAAATCAGTTTTTCACAGGATAATATCTATTTTGGTCACTTGTTTGAGTAGCTCTTAAAACTCACAGAAGTGCCTTTTTTCCCCCCTCTTGTATATAGGAAAAAAGCATGGTATGTATTACTTGGATATAAATCTATGTCTGATTTAGTGGGTGGTAACCCTGTGTGTGGTAGGTGGGTTGGAACTGGATGATTTCGAGGTCTCTTCTAACCCAGGCCATCCTATGAAATACCAAAAATGGGAAGAACGCCGAAGTGGTGAGCAGCAAACTGAAATCTGTGTTTGTAGCTGGGATTCTGCTCTGTCAAACATATATGCAGATACCGTGCTGCTGAAAACCATGCAGGAGCTTGGATTTGCCAGCTGCTGGCTGTAGGTGATCCCCAGCCATTTGCTCTGCTGTTAGGGACTCTGAGAATGGTTTCTGGCTAAATGAAAGGACCGCGTGCTCTAAAGTGTCCTGGAGAAACTTTTGGGGGAAGAAATGTGGTTCCACAGCAGTAGTCAAGGCTGTATTTTGGCTAGATGTCTGTGTGCAGCAGCCTGCAGGTTGCGATTCGCTGCTGGAACAAAGCGTTGCCGCTGCGGGGACTGGGCTTCATCGAAGTAATTCGTATGGGAGGTGTGAAATTAAGAAGTGGAAGAAAAATGCCGGAATTGGATTTTGTGTTGGGATAGGAGGGGAGAAAAGCCGTGCAATTCGGCAGCAGTACCGGGCGGTCTGTAGCGGCATCTGCTGGCTCACGGGTGCGAGGTGAGAGCCGGGAAGGAGCTGTCGGCCTGGGGCCAAGCCTGCCTGCCTGCCTTCTTGTCCTTGCCGGTCTATTAGCCAACAAGTGGCCTATTTGGGCAGTGTGGAGAAGAAGAGCTACATAAAGTAAGCTGTACTGTCTGTAGCAGTTTCTCCATCTCTTGTTGCCCTTTGGATCTCCAGCTTGAGCACACGACTTTTTTAATTAATTTTGAGTGGTGAGCAAAACTGCACTGGGAATATTGGGCGTGCTGGGTAGGTACAGCAGCTGTGTTTCATTCAAGTTAGGGCAACACATACATCTCCTCCTTGTAGATGGTTAAAATGAGAAATCACTCATTAAAAAGTCAAGTAAACGCTGATAGATTTGTACTCAGGCAAAGGTTGCTAAAAATTGCAGACAGCAAAAGAAGTACTTGGTAGCTCTCAGAGAAGGGAGGGAGCGAGGTTGGTGCAGGGTGCCCTCTATAAGCAGGCTGGGAACTTTGCACAGGGAGAATACCACGTGTGGTTTGGTTCTGTGGTGTATGTGAAGAGGAGCATTGTGTGCATTCCCTGGTGGGGGGGAGGTATGAGTGTATAGGGGGAGGTGCCAGTTTTTGTTTGTTTTTAAAGCGTGGCTGCACCAAAAGGTATTTAGCTTGGTTTGTCAGCCCCTGATTGCCTTTCTTCCAAAATACACATTTAATTGTTGGGAAAACTGAACTTTGACTACCTGAGGAGGGAAGTGAGGGTAACACATATTTAAAGCATAATTCCTATTAACTTCAGATGCTGTTTGAGTGTTGAGTGCTTCTGGTAAATAAAGGAACATTCTTTTGTTCTGTTTCGGGTTATACAACTGACTTATGTCTGTAGCTCAGAAATACGGGTAAAACTTGGTTCCAGAGCTGCTGGTATCCACTTTGCACCTTTCTTTCAGTACACTTTCTTGTATCTTTAACATGAGTCGGTCAGAAAAACTTCAGCCATTCATTCCTCATTCTCATTCCTTGCAGAGCAAGGTGTGCTTCTGCATTCTCTGAGATTGTGTGTGTGTGTGACCACATGTCTGAATCAGGTATATTGCAGTGGGGCGTTTCAGTGGTTCTGAAAGTCTTGCTATAGTGTAAAGATGAGGAATATACGCAATTGTAATATAGGTATAGCCCTAGTTTTAAAAAATAGCTTTTTGAACCCTGTGTTACATTTTACACTGCTTCTAGAAGCGTATGGTATGTCTGCCACATCAGGTGAGCAAACAGATAATCTATTCAACACTTAATTTGGTTTTGTTTATTGCAAATATATACATATATGTAATTTAAAATATTTGGTACAGCAAAATCTTGATTTTAATAAGACATATTTTGCTGAAGGAAGTTGCTTCTTCAGTCTGCCAGCAGGCATTGAACTCTCCAGCAGCTGGGCATAGTTTAAAGGATTACTTATTTGCAGACAAATATCTCATATAAGATGTTTTTGTATTTTATGATGGAGAAAGTGAAGAAGTACATTTTCCAGATGAGCCTGGCAATACTAAACAGCCTTGTACTAAACAAGTGCTTCAGCAAAGGCAGAAGTGTGTGCTGTGAAGTACTTGGGTGCAGGCTTTTCTCCCTGCTTCTGTGCCCTGCGTTTCCCAATCCTTCTGTTTGCTACAGATGGATTATTCTAAAATGAGTTTTGATTTCTCGACTGATCAAAGTTGGCCATCATCTCAAATATTTACACTTCTTTGCTACAGATGAAGTATGTTGCATTAGTATCGTACTGCTGCAACCTTGCAAGGAGCAACAATGCAGTGTCACATTTACTAATATCATATCTGATACTATCCAGTATGGCTGTATGTTCAAATTTGCTGCTGAATCAAATTTAGTTTGACTTTGCCTCCTAGATGTGCTTCTTAAATTTTTTTTATTGTTATGCCCTTGGCTTGGTTAACAATAAAGGATGGAGCTAAAACCTCATCCTGCTTGTAGCTTAATTGTCTTTTCCTGCAGTGTATTAGACTATTTTAAAAAAGTCTGCTCTGAGGTACTGCTGTCCTTAGAAACAGAACTGATCTGAATGCAGATTGCTAATTAAAGAAGTTAAAATCCAAGAATAATCTGGTTAAGCTCCCAACCTTTTTTTTTTTCTTTTCTTTTCTTGATTGTGTGCCACGTATGCTTGGCAAGAACATCGCTGACTTGTCTGGACAGGTGGAAAAGTGTGCTATCAGTAGCAGGAACATGCATTTCTTCCTGGAGGTTTAAGCCCTTATGTTCCTTGTTGCTTATCTGTATTCTAAAGGTTCTATCTGTACTTTAAAAAAAAAAAAAAAAAAAAAAAGCAACAAAACCTCAACCAAATAGTTGTGAATGAGTTTTGGATACACTCAAATGAAGTATTGGAGTAATACTAAATTTAATTTACGATGCTGTGTCAAGCATTATGATGGTTTTTATTCTCTTCCTGGAGGCCAAACTAAGAACAGAGTATTGAGCTTTCTGTGAATAATATCAGTACTGAAACATGCCGATGATTTTTCCAGGACCTTTTGTGGTGAAATATGACAAAGCAGCAAAGCTGCTCGTAGCTTTCTACTTCATTTCATCTGAAAAAATGTAGAGTTAATGGCTTTTTGCAAGTTGTGTATTTGTTTCAAAATGCCATATTTTCACAGCTGTTTTCAAATTAGCCAAATGGCGGAGCAGGAACTTTCATGTAGGTGGTGTTTCTCTGCCCCTTTTTCTGGGTGGAAGAATGACTCCTTTTCATTGACTTAAGATGTTGGTGTCAATGGAATGGAGAAGAACTGGAGGCACTGTTTGTTTATCAGCCACTGTAAATCAGAGGTCAAAAGGCCAATGGCAGGTGTCTGTTTCTTTGTTTTTTAATAGGTATGTTTAAAAGCTGATTTTTAGGCGTTTGAAATGTGTGTTCTGCAGATGAATCTCTGAGTTCAGTGCCTACTTTGGATCAAAGAGGAAGAAATTGGACTTAACGACGTAGATCTGCTCGGAATGTTAGAGCGTATCAGCAGACAGAACTGTACTAATGGGTGTGATTCACTGATTGGTAAAGCAGCATTAATCTCTTCAGTGTATTTTTCTGAAGATCAGGCATCATTACACCAGCTGTTTGTGCGGGAGTTTAGACAGCAAGCAGTTGTTCCACAGAGGATGCATTGGTTCAAAACCACGTTGCATTGCCTGGACTGAATTAAAATTAACTGCAATTAACTGCAAAGTAACGAAAGCCCCTCTTTCTTAGATGACAGCTATCATCAGCTAGTCGTTGTTTATAGTTGCTTTCTCAGGATATCAGCTCTTATAAATGTAACTGGTTTTATTTATTTATTTTTAACTGGTACTTCACATACTCTTAAAGTAGTTATTTACATTGTAAAAAGAGGTTCTATTGCTGACACACCATTTCTTAAGTGAGATTTTTTCTGCTTGTTTTCCATTTAAGACAATGGTTTTGTCAAGTGACTGGGAGCAATGTCTTTATTTCCTTCCTCGCACGTCTTTGGAAGATGCTGTTCTTCAAGTGCTACTTCTGTGCTTTTCTTTTCTAGCGCAGGCATACTTGAATACCTGAAATATTTTCAGAGAGCGATAAGATTTATTCCTTCAGTGCCTGTGTGCCTTGGCTCAGTATTCAGTTGTGAATAGTCTCAGCCCCTTCCTTTTGCTCGTGGAATTACTCATGCAGTGAGTCACAGCTGAAGCTCATTTACAAAAAACAAGCCCACAAACAGAAAGCCCACAGTAACTTTTTAACTTCTCAGATATGAAGTCACTGTATAAAACTATTAAAAAAAAAAAAATAGATTACAGACACCAAGTTAGGCTCTGGTGTATTTGTTTTTATTCATTTTTCATTGTATTTAGCCCTTCCAGTTGAAATGCAACGTGATAAATCTTAATTTCATCAGGTGCTAGTATCAGAGTAACAGATGTTCCTCAGTGTCAGTGGCTGTTTATTACTTTCTCTTAAAACTGTCTTGTTTGGGAAGCTGGGTGTCTACAGCTCCAGCAAAGCCTTTCTGCAGAGTTGCATTTCTGTATCCTGGAGAATACTGAGTTGTCTGAGAAAGTATTGGAACGACAGAATGGGGATAAGAAGACTGAATTACCGAGGGGTATGACAGTGCTGTTTGACAGTGAAGGAAAACAGCAGTCACTTTTTTTTATTTCCTGTATATTTTCATGGGTGGCATTTTCTTCAGTATGTGATTATTTGGCATAAAATTCAGATTTTGCTGATGGATTCTTATTGCAGTTGAATGTCAGTGGTGATACCCACTATCTGTTGGGGGGGAGCTGTCATACTGATGGCAGGGGAGTCCTTGCCAACAGGTTTACAAATCATACTAAGTTTTGTATTGTGGTGGTAGCTTCCCTTTCTGCTAAGTGTGAAGTGCTGCAAGTGTTAGTGGCTTTGGGGATGCAGAGAATGTGTGATGAGCAGCATGCGCTTCCTGCATTGCCGTGTTTGGAAGACAGCTGAGCTGTGAATGCAGAGGTTAGTTAAAGCACTGCCTGAAATCTCTTACACAGAAACAGCCACAGATTGTGTTCTTAAGTCATGTCTAGAATGAGGCTACAAGGATTTTTGAATTATTGATGTACAGAAGAGAGTTCTATCCGTGTAGGAAAATGTGACTTAAATTTGTTTAGGCTGTCTGGCAGCTATTTCCAGAGTGGCTTCTGTAATCATGATGAGGTACGTTATGCTTTTTGTGTGGGAATAGGAAGTTATTTTTACAAATAATGGCCTGCAAGTGAATATTTGTTTGCTTCCTGTAGAAACAAAATGTCAGACATTTTATTCTTGATGAATTTTTAAAGATTTGCATGATAAGAAGCGCAATCAGGAGGTCTGCTAATGAGCTGAGTAAACTGATGGTCCAAACGTAGGTAGTGCAGTTGGTTTAGGAATGAAGTTCAACACAGACAGTTCTTGTCTATTTGTAGAATGTAAATGGTGAATTAACCTTTCCTCCTTTCATCTCACCTTTAGCTCTGTAACTGATAATGAACACGTTTCCACCTGTTGTCAGGTCTGCCTAATGGTTTGGGGTGAAACTGATTTAGAGAAACTGACTGCAGAGAATGCTGCTCTTTGTGAATTTCAGCATCCTGTAAAGACGTGTAAGTGAAGAGGTAAATGGAGCATGGTTCTGTGTTGGATTAATTGAACAAAATTATGTAGTATTCTCCTAAAAGTATTCTGGTTCTGCAGTCGCATAGAAATCTGTTTGCTGCAAAGATTAGAAATTGTACTTCTATTGTACTACTCACTTTTGGGTTTTATTCATTCAGCTCAGCTGCCTCCTTGCCAGTTAACTCAATATTCCATTACATTTGGTTGCTAAAGCTTGCGGGGAGAACACTAAATTGCAATATAAGGCTTGTCTTCTGGGGATGTGAGCACAGCTATGAAGGTATGGCTTCTGAGTGCTACCATCTCCAAAAAGCGCCCATATGAAGAATTAGAGTGGAACAGCAGTGTTAGTGGAGCCCATATGATTACAGCTGATTTGAAAGTAGTATGCTTGCTGTTCCATAGGGTCCTGGCTTTCCTTAGGTTCAGCTGTGCTCATCAGATACAAAATAAATGGTTAGGAAACATCCAGTCCTGCCTTGTAGGGATGGATGTGTGTAAGAACAACCAGCTTTCCTGGAAGCTTTTATTTACCTGTAGGGTAGACACAAACAATTTCTGTCTAAAAATCAAATAAATTACTTTTTGTATCAAGTGGAGATGGTAGAATGTAGCATTAGTCAGAACTGCCATCTTCATGAGCAAAACTACTTCTGTCTGTGAAATTTACCCAGCTTGACAGTTGAAATAGTTTCACTTACATGGACTCATTTGTGTGAAATAAGAAATCCTTCAGTGGGCATTCTGTGCTAGATCTGTGTTTCCAGAAATGGATTTGGTGATCTGGAATAGAGGTCTGAAATCAATTTTGTTGATCCACAGAAAACTTGTGGATCCCAGTTGAATTTCATTTGTGAATTGAGCTAAAATAAAATGTGTCTTATCAGTAGGTGAAGAAATAGATTTTTAATTGTCGTGATGGATTTTTTTTTTTCTTTTTAATAAGTGCTTCAGATCATTGTAAATAGTAAATCTTGATGTGTTACGTTCCAATTTTGGGCTGATTTTGGGCTTCTGTTCCTACCTGGTCATAAATACCTGGTCATAAATAAGAAAAAGGCACTTAAGTGTTTTCCTGTAGTTCTTCTGAGCTTCTGACATAGCTGAATAAGAAGAGGAAATCTTTTCACTGTGCCTGCCCGGAAACTAAAGCACTGAACAAACTCTGGAAAGTAGTTCAGAGGTACAAGAATTACCTATTCCCCATATGTTATGGGCAAGTTAACTTCTTAAAATGTGGTTTCTGATACTGTACGATAGATTTATATAGGAGAAATTTGTGCAGGATTGCACATGAACTCCTAAAAGCATGCCATTGCATTTCATTTGCTATAAAGGGGGAAAAAACCCACCAACAACTAACCACAAAACCCAGAATTTTAAATACGTAAGTAAACTGTAAAGTGTTGTGTTTCATTTTCTTTTTTCCCCCATGTCATTGTATGTAGGACAGCAAATGCATTTATAGTGGCTACCATTCTTTAAGGAAGATGAAAATCTGATAAGATTAAAACAGAGAAATGATACCCACTACCCAATCAGTTGATGTTTAGATGCTTTCGAATGAGTCTATGTTAAAATGCATTTATAATGATGCAGGTACCACCTCCTCCTCCAAAAAGAAAAGCACTAAAAATTCTTCAAAAAGCTCAAGCAGCACAAAGTGTGAGGGTTTGTATAGTAGGAGCTTTTCTTCCTGTCTCATACTTGGTAAATCCTCTCAGAAGTCAGCACTTGCCATCTTCTTAGAACAGCACTACCAAACGTGCTGCCCACTGAGACAGATGGCTGTAAGGGAAATAGCTCTGCTTCGGGTATTTTTCTGGATGCTGAGAAAAAAGGTTGTGTCTTAATCAAAAGCTTTGAAAAAATAGGAGCAGTTCTAAGTCTTTCTCGATATTTTTGCTGTTTCAGCTGTTGAAAGGTCAGAGAGATTTGCAGTAAGCTTTTTAGTTGTAGATGTCCTGTTAATTTTCCTTTGATTTTTTTTTTTTTTTGATGTCTGGACCTTTAACACTGACTGGGGTAAAGACTCTTATCACTGACTGGATAACTCAGACTCTGGTAACTCTTATGGTGAAGCTTTTTATGGAAGCTATTTAATTGTGAGGATGGATGCTTTTTCCTCAACAACTCCAACAATTAGAGGAAGGCATTTGTACCTAATCTGAAATACCAGAGGAGAGGAATGTCTGTAAAAGCTTTCTAGGTCTTAGGTTGATAGTCCCTTCCCCCAGCCTTTCCCAAAGGTGTTAAAACCAGTTTCTATAGGGCACGAAAAACAGGTTTGTCTTTCAGTAATGCTTCTTTGGAAAATAAAAACCTGTAGGAGACAAACAGTTTTAGGGATGGTCTGTTGTGGAAAGCAAGTGCTCATGTGCTGGAAAAAAGGCAGACCAACTCACTAAAGCGGGCTACTGCTTAGTAGGTACTTATAATTTAAAAATAAAAATTAAGATTTGTTGTAAGCATAAGTGTCTCCTTATGCTGCCTGCTGAAGAGGCTTAAATGTCACAGCTCGTGTATGGTCTTAATGGCTCAAAGTAGCTGGAAACAAGCAAGGGACCTACAGCACACAGCTCAGTACTTGCATAAACCTAGAATTGCTTCTAGCCACAATGTGGATGCTGCTACTGATGAGAAACTGTTCCCATTCCATCAGCAGTGCTGAGACACGGACACTCCTGGCTTGAATAGTCAATGCCATTTGTTTAAACTTGCACACACTGAAGTGAAACTGTAAATGACAGACAAACCTTCTTAGCATTCAACTGCTCAAGGATTATGAGGAGGTACTTCCTGTAGGGGTTGGGAAACGGTATTCTCTGTCTGAATGGGTGAACCGGTGCCCCGGAGAGGAGACTTGCTGAGTGAGTCAAGATGGGTGGGTACAGAAACTGAGCACTTCCTTCCAGGAGCAGAAGACAGCCAGGCTCAGAAAGCTGCGGACACCAGGGACAGCACTTCAGTTGGTGGTCCGGGCTGGGTTATGGAGGCAAGAATGTTGTTACCATGTGCCTGAGGGGGGCTGGGTGAAGAGGAAGCCTGCAAAGTCGCTGCACTACTGCTTGGTGTCTGAGGTGTGACATTACAGCTACTCTGAGGTAATAAGGAAATTTGGTGATTGCTTTTTCTCTTCTTCTCCAACCTATACTGCTCCATTTTTAAGGGTGTATGTGCATGTACTTGTGTTCCCCAAGCAGTGGAGGAAAGTTAAGTAAAGCTGTGTGGGAGACCTCAACTTTGGCAGGTGGGCATCTTGGTCAGGTCTCTGTTCTTTTTCTTATGGGCTGGCTTTACTCAGTCTGATTGTTAATGTTTCCTTTTAGGTAGTAAGATTGCAGTGTAGTAAATAGACAGGGAAGGATAACTCTGCAGGGGGCTATTGATCTACTGATTTCAAGTGGAGTGAAAAAATTCATTGATCGTGGAGAGAAAAGAGCTGTTGAACTGTTTACACCTAGAAAATCTCAGCTTAATGACTCCCGATTTTCTCTGCTTTGAGAATCTTTACTGTAAATGCTGTGTAAGCAGAGTGATAGGGATAGCTCAGGTCCCTCTGGTTTCCCACATGATTGTGCTGGGCTGGGGAGCAGCCTGACCCTTCTGCTGTGTAGCTCTGAATTCTCCAAGGAGCTCTGCAGTGTGGTCAGTGAGCTTTGTCCATAGAGCCTGCTTGTATGTTCAGTGTCAGCAATGTGTTTCTGTGGTTGCTCTGCAGTTTGGGGCGGGAGGGGATCCTAGAGTGCCGTGAAATCAAAGGACATGGGGAAGTCCTTTGCAGGAAGGCTTGTGTTGCACCTGCACACAAACTGCTCAGTGAAACCTGTCCAAAAAATGATTTTTAACTTTGTCTGTGCTCTCACTCATGAAGTGATGTGGTATTTTCACTAAAGCTTAAGCAATAACTTCATTTAAATATGCATTGCTTGATAACAAGTGTTCCTAACAAATTTCTCTCTTAACTTGAAACTTGGAAAATGCCTTTTTATACCCCAAGCATGGATAGTTTCTCTATGAAAACAGAAGTGTCAGACATGCACATCATCAGAGTGTTTTGTTCTTTTTCTGAGGTTGAATGTTCCACTAGAGATTTTGAGGCTTTGATTGAGGGCTGATCATAGGCTGTGAAGGAGTGAAGTATTTTTCTTTGCCGGTCATTAATTATTCCACAGAGGTGAAAATATTGATTGGATCACTTCCTCTTAGAACCAAATACTTTTTCCTATCAGGCTTAATGCTCTCTGAGCTGCCTGTTCCTTGCAGCAAGCTGTAGGGAAACGGGAGCACGGCTTGGGCAGCTGCAAAGCAACTGTGAGCTGAAACCCGGTATTCCTGTGCTTACAAACTTGAACTGTGTTCTGAAAAAGTGGAGTAACACCTTTTGTGGCAGGGCGATGGAAACAAGTAGCCGGTGACTCTGCTGCTGAATAATCTGGCGTGCCGCCAGCCGGTCTGAATCCCCATGGCTTGGGAAAATGCAACCAAGAGCGATGGGCTCAGGAATGCGCCCGCCACTGTGCTGCATTGTGAGTGCGGGGCGAAGGCCCCCCCTTGCCGAGCATCGGCCTGCTGGGACCTGGCTGTGCCTGGAAGGCTCTCCTGCTGCCCCTCTGTTTGCTTGCATGTGAACCGCTGTGCTAATGGCGTTTTGGCAGATGGAGAGTTAAAAAGCTGCAGAAATAAAACCTGTGCAAAGGATGCTGCATTCACATAATGGAACGGAGACCTTCGCAGTCACGCTTCTTGAACAGAAAAATATGTAGTGCGTTAGCTTAGCTCTGTGGGGAAACACATGGCTGTGCTGTTTATTGGTTGTTCCTCTGGCTTCAGTGGTGCACCACTGAGAATCAGCAGGGCCTGTGGGGATGAGGAGGCAGGCTTGCAAGACATTTCCCATTGTTTGAGGTGTCAAAATGCACAGATTCTTGAGCAGCGAAACTGCTTTTACGCATGCTCTTTAAGAGGCAGGAAGAGTCCTCTCTCAGGAGTGTCACAGTAACAGACACTCCTGTTCGGTTCCTGGAACAGCTTTCCCAGGAATTTGATTACCCACAGATTTACAAGAAGGACCAAAGGTTCCCACTACTTACAGTAACACTCAAAGAAGAAAGCAAGCAATGAAGAGAGATGAAGTTCAAACATTTCTTCAGACTTTGGACAGCATCTGCAGTTTTGGTCCCATTTCTTGTATTCCTTCGTATCTCAGTTTCAAAGCAAGCCCTGAGAAATACTTTCTTATGTTAATTGCAGTTGAGGAAACTGGGGCTCTGCAGGCTTCAGCTGTGCCACAAGAGGGCATTCCTGGTGCTGGTTCTGCTACTGCTGGGGCATAGATGGCTTTGGCATGCGTGCCTGTGGATGAATCCTTCTTGGGGAAAAAAGACTGAAGTGATGTTTCTTTTCTCTAAACTCCTTAGTTTCATAACTTAAAAAGGAATAGTTTGACAGCTCTGTTTTCATAGTTAACCTGGAATTGTTGGATGTCTGAGAATTCAAAGTAGAGTGTTACCTGATTTCTGCACCTGGTGAGGTTTCAATCAATGATCCACCTGGTAGTGATGAGAAGAATTAAATCAGGCAGGGCAAGAGTATGTTGCTGGAACCAGAAACTTTTTAGTTGTGTGGTTCAGCTGGCTGATAAGAATAGTGTATCCATTTGTTCTGTCATATGGAAGACTGATAAAAAGGGAGGAAATGTAACTGCAAGCACTATAAGCACTGCAGTCTAAAGTACTGCACCTAATGCAAGATACAACCGTGCAGGCATTTTGTAGAGTTTGCACTTTATCACTGTTAATCAGCAAGATAGTAAGTGGAAGAAATAATTGGAGCTGTACACTGTGCCTAGTAAATTAGGCTCACCATTTAATTTGGAGGTGCTCATTCTTTGTAGGAAGTCTTACAGCCCTGTACGTATTGCTCCTTCCCCTTGATGCCTGTGTGCCTTCACTTAATCAGGTGCAAGGCCTACAAGAGCAGTATGGGCTCTTGGCAGCTCAGAGGGCACGCTGAGGCTCTTCAGTTGTTCACCTTCATTCCCAGGTCTCACCGTTACATGATGAGGGACCTCTCCACTCATAAAAAAAGAACGCAGGAGCAGAATGCCAGGAGAGTTTATCCAACTTGAAATACCTCTGGTTTTGAGCATCCCTCGGAAATATGGCAACAGGGAGGAGCGCAGAAGCCAGATGAATTGTTCTGGCAGGTTGGATTTGTTACGCCAGCTCTACTAATCTTCAGGGGCTTTCCAATCTCGCTGAACGCTGAGCATAATTGCGGTAGGATTTGGTGTGTTTGCTTATTCCAAATGGGGAGATTGAAGCCATGTAAACCATTCCTCATGCTCTGAGATTGGTGGGAAGGCATTTGCCAATGCTACACAAACAACTTAAAAAATTTGAAAAGTTGAAGCAAAAATTCTCTCCGTAGCGAAGCATGGATGATTGTCTAACATACCTTTTGCACAACTAAATTCACACATAAAGTAAAAAACCAACAAGAAACAAACAAAAAACCCACCTTATTTCTTTAATAACAAACCCATATTATTGATCTCAAAGCATTGAAGTATTTTCCAGATTAGAAAAAAGTATTGGGTCTCTCTTTTCAAAAAATTAAGGTATGGAATACCTTTTTAGCCATCAGTCACTTGGCATTTTTTGCTGTAGTTAACATTCTAAAATAAACAGACTTGTAATTGAAATTTGTTATTAAATCATTCCTTTAAAGGTCAGTAGTTTGCATCAGGAAAACAGACGCTTCTGTTTTGTTGTTCAGTTCTGCAGCACATCTGCATGGTTATTCAAAGGATGGCTGAAGCTTTCTGAATACTTGTGGAAGGGTACAGTGGCACTAATGATTTTCTTACATCAGTTGAATAACATGAATGCTAATTTTTAATAATTCTGTTTGGTTAGACACGCAGTGATTCATCATGAAAAGCATTCATTCTTCTGCCAATGTTCTCTACAGTTCTTCTGCTAGTTCTCTATTGGGATTTCTTTTTTATTGAGCTGTGTATTTTTCCTGAGAAGTATGTGCCTTCGTACGTGGTGTGTTTATCTTTGTAGTTTGCTTGCAAAAGATCATTCATATTATTTCACTGCTTTCTTTTCCCTTCAAAAGAAAACTTACCTTATTGGCTTTATTTTCTTTATTGTATGTGAATACACTTGCAATGTATGTGCTTCAAAAAAAAAAAAGGAAACTGAATACGTGCTGGAAGAAATTGATTCTACGATTCTATGAAAGTATATCCTGCCTGACAGATTTTTCAGCTGGGTTCTGCAGTGCTTCTGTGTCTTCTAACAGTTTCATTTTGAGGCTGCTGTGGAATTTTAATCTCGTTGGAATGAGAAAGTGCATGTGCTGGTAGCTTATTTTGTTTTCTCCTTAAGAGCAATGTTTTAGCTGTTAGTAAGCCTGTATTAACACCCAGTTCTAGAGCTGTTTAGCTTGGTTCTGCATACAAGTGCAAACATAACTAGCTCCAAACTAAAGCTCTCTTCCTTTCAGTGTTGGGACAACAATCCAGAGTGTAAAAAGCACTGGAGATTTGGGTTTGTATGCGACTTGAAAGAAACTGGAAAAACATGAGTTAAGGCTAAGCTTCTGCTGTCTGTGGTTAGCCCTGTGTGGATTCATAAACCGTGTTTGCAGAAGAGGTACTGTCATAATTGGCACCAAGTAATTATTGTTTTGAAAGTTTTAATTGAGGCTTTGCTTGAATTACTCATGAAAGCTCTGCTGCTCTTCACATGAATTGGTGCTAAACTGCAGGAAAGCTGGTAGAAATCCAGAGCTGTACACCTATGCAACAGATGTATGTGCCTGTAGACACATGCATGCCTTGGATCTCGTATAGCCAATAAAACACTTTTTCAAAACCCTTTGTGCTCTAAATCTAGAGTCTGGGAATGATGACAAGCTGTGCTAGCTGCATTTAAAAACAAGCATACCCTCCCTCTTTCCACACAAGCACGTGTAGAAATTGCTCATTTCCATCAGCACAGCAGTACAGAACTTGTATCCATATGTGCAAGGGGGCAAAAAGCATTAGATTTGTAGAAAACAAGACACATTAAGTGCCGTTTTGGAAGTTGTGCTTCGAGTTGTAAGGGCTTACAGAGATGCTGCTGGGAGATGCTGCTGGAAGTCTTTCCAGTGGAGCCCTGTCCAGCATCCAAGCAGTAGATTCCAGGGACGTTCCATGAGAACTTCATTGTTACTACAAATTGCTAAAGCTGGTGCATAGCACAATAGAGGGCCTGTTGCAATGTGAAATGCTTGCAGTCCGCCTTGTTGACACGACAATGATGACTTTTGTTCATAGTCTACTGTGAATGGCGCTTCTCAAAGTAATCAGGTTTAATTTCTGGTGCTGCCTTTTGGCTTTGGAAAACAATACCTTTGGTTAAGATTCATTATTGATTAGAATGTGCTTAACAGACTGAATATTTTTCATAACACTCTACTAACTCAATGTGTAACCAGTAAAAAACCTTGTTTGAAATGTTCAAAGTCATACGTGGTTCTTACACTCCTGCACTGTTAATAACAGTGGATGGTATGTTTATATACTGTCTCAGTAATGATACTTTTCACAGTCACTAATGCAGGAGAGGGAAGGAACTGGTGGAGGGATGTGAGTGAGAGCAACTGTTCCTGAACATATAATGTTTGGCCACAAGCTTTTTTTAAGGCACTGTTTGGGGATTCGTCAGCAGATTGCTGGTCTGTAAATGACTAAATCCTAGTCCACTCTTTATTTCTGTGATTACTGTGTCACTTTCTGTAGGGAAAGTTATTACCAAACTAAACAACATGGTGTTGCTGGATGTCTCTTTTGTGAATAAAGCTGTCTGTTTTGTGGTTTAAAGCCAGAGCCAAACCTTGGCAATGTTCACTTGGCCATGTTGCTCCTGGTATTACTTGTGGTGCTTTAGAATATACATATCATGTACTGCTGCTCTCCATTTTTCTCCTGCAGAGAAAATTGGTTAGTGTACAGAGTGCAGTGTCTTACCAAGGGCACTGTACTATAATAAAATCCTTTGTATGAGGTGTTCCAGGGTTTTGACAAGGAGAAGGCAAGGTGAAATACCTTTATAACTTGAAAGAAATATCCATTTGACTTGACCTAAATGTTTTTGCATGTATTCCTTAAAATGCATGCAATACTTGAATGGCATGCAATTACTGAAGTAGTTGAACAATAATAGAAAATTAAAACAGCTTATATTTCAAAACTTTTCTTGCTTTAGAAGTCTATTCTACAAATATTTAGTTGAATAATGAAGTTAATGCTGCTCTTTTTTTTTTTTTTTTTAATGTTACTCGCACATGTATGTATGTATTTTTTTCAGCTCTAACTCCATGCTATTTATTATACTGGACATGAAGCAAGATGCCTGCACTGCCAACGCCCGAGGTATATATACTGTTGTAGATAGTGGCAGTGGCACTTACAGGCTTGGTTCTCTGATGGTTATTGTGATGATGCGATGGTATTTTGTAATCAAGCAAATGATGGCTGGGTTGGTAATGAATATAGATGTTATTTAGTGATAGTTCAGCTAGTGACTTCAAAAGTGTCTTTTTTTGAGAATAGGTAATTTCTTCAGTAGTTAATATTCAAGCGTGTCATGCCTTATGGTGTTTGTTCAGCCCTTTTGTTCTCGAGCTAAATAATGAACTTAGATTCTAGGTCACATTCACAAGTTTGAATCTTGCTGGAATGGAGCTTGTGTGAATACTTAAATTATCAAATTGGTAAACTATTCACTGTTAAGAAAATAGTTGCGGTGATATTCTTCCAAAGCAAATGGGTTAGAACAGGTTAAGGTGCTGCTGACATACGTGTTTATCATGTCTTGCCACCATTGCAGTGTATTTCTTTACGCACGAGGATCTGCTAGGTCTGCATAATTAATTCTGCGTAATTGCTACTGGAGCTGAAATTCTGTGTGATCATAAATTCGATTGCAACACATGAATATAATTAACCCTCATTACATGTGCCTTGTAAGTTCCATTCAGTTAGTTGATTTTGTAACCGTCTGAAAAACGTTGTGGAGGTCCTGTTGGATTCAGCAACCACGCAAAGGAAATGAAGAAATGTGTAAGCAGTGATGTGATTGCTACTGGGTAGTGCTGGATAGTGCTGGAACTTGGTGGCTCACGCAGGAGCATCCTGGACAAGAACCCTGACAGCCTTAGTAATGGAGGAATAGTTGTCAGCAAGTCAGAAAGGTATTGACTAAAACTACAGGTACAAGTAAACATGTAGAAAATTGCTGCTCAGTAGAGTAATAGATGTTTTATATCATTTCTTTATGTTAATTCTTTAGATACAGATCTGTGTCCATTGCTCTCCTAAAGTGTTTGCAGGAATGGTCGTCTCCTGAGCTGGAAGTGAAGGCTGACAATCAAAGAGCTTCATATGTTGTCTGTAACCAAGATGTTGACCTTCAAGGTTACACATCTCAGATCCCACCACCCTCCTCGCTGGTGTTGTAAAGCCAGTGAGTTCTCCTTGCCTACAAGGCTTTGCCAGAATATGTGTGCTGTCTTTTGTGATGGCATTCCTACCCAGTTACCCATGCATAGAGAGTACTGGTGAATGTGTATAAAAATAGGAGGCAAAAACTGTGTGGGAAGTAGAGCAAAACTGTTAAGAAGCATATGTTTACTTGCAGGCTAGCAGATTAGCATACTTGAATGAAATGCTGAAAAAAAGTAAAGGTTTTATTCTGTTATCTTTTGCTTTTATTTTTTTTTTTTCCAGAAACTATGTTCTCTGAGCTAAACCAGCAATCTGTCTCCATCCTCTCCTTTTATAGGAGCTTTTAGCAACATCCTTTCAAGTAAGCTGAGTGTGCTGATGGTTGTGCCTATTCATAAGTGAAGTTTTAAGGGATAGATAATGGGAGAATGCCAAATAATGGGCTGCTCAAATGAGTGGGGAAAAAATAAATTTCTTGAAAACAAATGTATTCACAATTGCATAAGAATTGGGCATGTTGCAGATTCATTTTATCTGTTATTAGGCTCTTGACGTGCATTTCTACTGCAGTCGAATTTTTGTCAGACACAGGAAATGTGTTAAAACTGGATTTTACTTTTATGTAGACAAGCATTTTGAGAAAGAGTGAAGGTTTTAGGATGTGGAGGTTGTAGCAAGTCCTGTGAATGCCAGCATAGCTCCAGTAAAAGTCCATTTTTTGTAAAAGTCCATAATGAATAAAAGTGGAATAAAAGACAAATGTACTGGGGGAATTGGCTTCAAACCAGATTGGTTCTAATGGTGTCCCCTTCCTTAATGTTCTTGGGTATTCATAAAGTAGTCTGATCCTGAGGGCTCTTACTGGGTGATCAGAAAGTTACTTTCTTCAGTATTGCTGCATTCCTGTCCCAACATCTTGCCCAGTATAACTGTCTGCTAAACATGCTGCCATAGCACCTCCTCAGCAGCATTTAATATATAAATATGACTATATTTAATTTCATTGTCTAGTACTATGTGTAGCTATTGACTTAATGAGTTATTTAAGTCATATACCTTATTTAAAGAAATAGTTAAAACCTCACAGGTTTTATGAGGGAAACTTCCAGGTGGTCAGTGGGTGTGCTGTGTAGTTGTATGTGTGTAAGAACAAATTCTGTGTGACTTGAGGGTATTCAACTGCACTGATCTTGCCTGAAGAACATGTAAGTATTGATTTAATGAATTATTTTGGATTTAGTATTTTAGCTTGCATAACCTTTCATTGCAGTCTGAAAATAAAAAAACAGCTTTGGTGGAATACTTCTACATATATTTATTTTTTTAAACTACAAGTATACATACATACATGTTTAGAAAGCCAGATAATGCTGTTGTATTAAAAATGTAAATAGAGAAGATTAATGCCAAATTTATTGGTTGTTTTATCCCTTATCGAATTTCTATACTTGCAGATGTATTTTCATACTAGGCTTCATAAATACAGATGCCTCAAATAATTCAAGAGCTTTTTAATGTTACTGCAGTTTTAGGAAAATAAGCAAAGCATTTGTGAAAAATCAAGTAGGATCAGTTTTAATGTGCTTCTTAATTGCTGACCTTTACTGTATGAGAATTGCAGTTTTGGTTCTACCTTTGGCATCTCATGTGCCATGTGCAAGTTTATCTGCAGAGGCTGTTTTAGAATCACTCTGTTTTCACGTGAGACTGTTGCTTTGGGATTCATTTGTAGGCAGCAGAAGAAAGGCATTTCTGGGGCAATTTCAGCTGTCTTAAGGCAGATATATGAAGTTGATTGCATACATTGTTCTCCCCACTTCCCTTTCTTAGCTCTGTGAAATGCAGCGGATGACTGGCTCAGCAGTTGATGTTCAGAGATATCACAGGTAAAGCCCATGCTATGTCTTACCTGGAAACTTAATGCAGTTGCTTACTGTTGACTTAGGCAGCCAGTACAGATACAGGCTGGAGAAGTCACTTGCCTTCTGTAGTTGTTTGAGATAAGGAACTTTTCTTTCAACAGAAATCCTTATATTAGTATTTGTCAGTTTTTGAGCTTGGTGAGTTAGGTACAGAGGAGAGATTATCCCCTTGTTAGCCAGTGTTTGCAGCTTCCTATTCTTTCAAAATGAGTATTTGCTCCTGTGTTGTAGCATTATTATTATTATTTAATGAAGGTATTCTCTGGGATTAAGCAAAGTTTTCTTCCTCAGCTAATTCAGATATCTTGCTGTTTTTCAGTGTTTGGTTTGACTGTAAAATGTATTCTGCCTGCATTCAACTAAACCATTCAACAAAGACCCTAGTTTTGCTTCTCTGTTGTGAACTTTCAGATTTGAAAGCCCTAGCAAAATGCTGTCAGCAGGAGTACCTAAGTGAAAGACAAAGAACAAGAGAGATTCAAATCAGCAGATCCATGATAAAGCATTGAGGGTATTTCAATCCCTGTTTCGGAAGTAAGATGGTAATAAACTTCTTCAGATTATAGAAGCCAAGGACAAGAATAGTATATCATAGAATCATAGAATGGCCTGGGTTGAAAAGGACCACAATGATCATCCAGTTCCAACCCCCTGCTCTGTTCAGGGTCGCCAACCAGCAGACCAGGCTGCCCAGAGCCACATCCAGCCTGGCCTTGAATGCCTCCAGGGATGGGGCATCCACAGCCTCCCTAGGCAACATGTTCCAGTGTCACCATGCTCTCGTGTGGTTAAAGGTATAACCTAGGCCTGCTGATTTTGGTGAGTTTTGGATTATTGTATGACTGAGCTCACCTGTTTGATCTAGAGGGAAGATAAATCCTATCAGAGCTGAGTTCCAGCTGAATTACTTGCTCTTCACCTCACTGCATGGCTGCACAAGCTGCAGTGCTGGCGCAGAGGCAGTGTTGAGAATGTAGGAGGTGGGACTGTGCCTTTCAGTAGCACTGGGACCTTTGTTGGACGCAAGCCCTGTAGAAGATTACACATTCAGTGGAACTGCATGGCAAATGAGCGTTAAGTAGCACGTCTTAGAGATTTAGGACTCCCAATAGATGGCACTCCTTAAGATTTAGCAATTGTCCTGGAAGGGCTGCTTTATATAGTTACCTAATTAATTACTTCAAATGGTTACTTTTTACATTCATTTTCTTAAATACCTCTTACCTCGGCTTAGCTTTCTACACCTGTCACATCAGTTACAGGGAAACTATAATAGTTCCAAGTAGATAAAACCAATGTAAGATTAAAATGAAATACTCATAAGTGTGAAAGCTTACTGTGGATTTCATGTGAACTTTGAAATGAAATTAGTATGCCAAAAATCCTTGGCAGAGACAAGAAGAACTAGCAGTTTGTTAAATGATAGCTATGTTTAAGCTATATCAGAATAGTTTTAAGCTTTGGTTTTTAAAATGGGCACTTCACAAATACTTTCAGATAATGGATGTGTTGTGCCGTTTCGAATACAAACATTCATGGTTTCAACATAGTTTAGGCCTTAAAGTAGCACTTGTAGAGACTGGTTTGTGTGAGGATGCGTAGACACCCAGCTCACTGAGTGACAGCTGTGGCACATGGACTTTCCTGTAGACGAGTGTTAGTGCCTGGTGTTTGTTTTCTAGCTACCCTTTGAGATTTCTTTTTCAAAATCTTTGCAAAATGCCAAACAGTTGTTCTGGTGTGTGGAGAGTTACTTTGGTGAAAGTGGGGTATTTTGTCCCTTTATTCCAAACAATAAATACAAAGGAACTTTGAAATCTCCAGCTGTGGTGGGAGGATGTGGTTTGTGCAGGGACACCACGTACATTCCGCTGTATGGAATGTACTTGATGTGACATTTAACAAAATGTGTTGCCTAACAGCTTCAAAAACGACCAGCTTGGCTCTAAAGATGTGAGGAATGAGAGCCCAACCTGCAAGATGGCATGGCTTTCCTACTCCTCAAGAGATGACATTTCTGCTAAGGTAGAATATGGGGTTGTGCTCCAGTAGTGTTGTCCAAGAATCTGTGGCCAAAACCAAGTTACAGGCGGCACGCTGCTGCATATCCCTGGAAGCAGAAGGATTGCCTGACTGCATATAGCTCCTGGTGAGCAAATTGAAGCGATTCGTCTGAGTAAGTAGCATGAATTGCTTTTTGTGCTTTAAATGTTTTATGTAGCCAGGTTGAAAATTGCAGCTAATTTGTGATCTGCTGCAGTCTGCTTCCTATGCTAATGTGGTGTTATTTGCAATGGTGTCAGAAGCCTGTTGTTGGGTTTATTGGTCTTTGTGGTATTGACTAGCTGCAAAATTGGCTTCATAGATGGCAAACAAACTCATATTTCTAAATTAAGGTGATGAATTTGGATGCTGACCTACTCCTATTACTCAATGAAATCGAACAAATAGCATAGGATTTGTGACTTTAATGTTACTGTTAGATAAGAAATCTTATCGTAATATTTGTTAAGAGGTGCATTGGACGATGTATCTGATTTTGTGTATGTGGGGGGAGAGTTGGTAATAATTTTATTTTGAGAAAGAAACTATTTAGTTAACACGAGGAGGTGATTATGGCATGATAACCACTGAGAGATGATTACAGATTTAAGCTCTGTGGTATCAATTGTGTAAATAGAAGGGCACTGTTTATGTAAGGGTATTTTGGTTTTTTTTTTTTTTTATGGAAAAGATAGATTTCCTAAAGATGAGCTGACCATGTAATCTATATGGCATTTCTTCCTTGCTAGAAATATCAGATTGTAATTAATGCAAGATTGTGATGCTGGGTGCCTCCCTTTTTTAATGAGGAGCTGGGATTTTTGATATTACAAAAATAGTTCAGAAAGAAAGGATAAAATCATAGAAACAAATTTGTTTTGATTTAAACAAAAATATACTTTTACAAATGGCAGTTGAGCAGAGCATAAGGATTAATGTTTTTTAATATGCTTTGGAGAATATAGGTTTAAGCCAGGAAAATTTCTTGATGAATCTGTAGAATGGAGTTGTGTAGGGTTATATACAGGATTTGCAGGCATTCTTGAGGCGTGGAGGAGAGAACATACTGAAATAAAGTGTAATAAAAACTTTTATCCCAGCTGGTTTTAGAGGAACATAGTGTCTTTTTAAAAGTGGAAGCACCTTACAAATCTTCATGTTTCAGAGAGCTCGCTGTTTGCACCTCTCTTGGGTAGATAATTGAACATTAATAGTGTAATTTTACTTTTGCTTTTCTCTCTTTATGGAAGCTTCATCCTTATTCCAAGCAGGAACATTGAGCTCCTTGAAAATAGTGGAGTGTGTTAGTATGCTCTTATTCTAGAGACTGCAGCTGAAGCACCAACAGAGCTTTGTGTGTGAGGAAGGTCCTTTTGGAAACTACAGAGGCTGATCCTTGTTCAAACTGGTTTCTGACAGACCTGTTTTCTGGGGATGATAGGGACAAGGAACTTTTAGTCTACAGAGCATGGTGAGGCTCCTGTAATGGTTTTTGTTAGCCTATGCTTTTCTGCAAGAGCTTTTCCTCATCAGTGAGCCAGCTTATTTTGGTGTACTAAGTGATGTTTTTTAGCTAAAGGTCATCTTTCCCTTTCTGCCCACTTTCCTGATACTGCTTGTGTTAGAAAATTCAGGAGGATAGGCGGTTGTGTTTGTTTGCTTGCATGTCTTCTGCGTTTCTATGCTGTAATGTAGAGGAGACGTCAAGATAAGGAATGAAAATTATGTAATAAATTGCAGTGCAAATGCTAAGTGATGGCCTGAAGCAGTGATGGAGCACCTGGTGAAAAGGCAGGGCCAACCCAGGGGAGCTCGTGTATGCAATGTAATTCAGTGACCAGAAAGGGTGGAGCCAGGATCCATCCCTTTCCTGCCCTCATTTAAGGGTTGGCAGTGGAGTGGAGGGTATCTCTTGCTGGAGACCCCTGCCTGCCTGAGGCCTTCCAAAGGTAAGCAGCTCTTTTCCTTCCCTTCTGTGTCAATGGCTGCTGCATTTGGACTGCTTCTCATTTGCTGCAACCGAAGACTTTGCCACCCTGCTATTATCATCCCATGACAGTGTTACATAAATAGTGTTCAGCCTCTTCACCAGGACCCCTAAGACCATTTTGCAAGGCTTCTTCCCAGCCAGCCTTCCACCATTACTGCTGCAAGGGTTTATTCCTTCTCAGCTACAGGAATCTTCATTTGCCGTTGTTGTATGGTGTGAGGTTTCTATCAACATATTTTCCAGCCTGCCAAGAGCCCTCTAAATGGCAGCAGTGTCCTCTAGTGCTCTTGTGTTGCTTAAAACTGTATTTTGTAGAATTGTAGAAGACTTGATAACCTTGGTTTTTGGTCAGTTCTTGCATAGAGTTCCTCTTTAGTTCTTTGTTTGTGAAGTATGGCTATAAGAAAGCACAATAAACAACCATACCGTACAGACATCTGAATTTCAGCATCTTACTGCACTGGAGCAGAGTGCTGTGCTATTCTGTCTCAGCTTGCTTGTATAAAATAATGCAAGTAAGGAATTTAGCACATTTGACAAACACAGATGAATGCTTTTCTCTAAAAGACTGTTGTATATGTTTGAAGAATGATAAAGAGCTCCCTTAGAGAGACATGTATGTGCTAAAGTATTTGTAATTAGACATTTAAGCTTACAAAAAAATTATATATATATATTTTTTTAAATCAAACTACTGTTTCTGAACTCCATTATTGTCAGTGATGCTATAGCAAATCCATAGCCATGTTAGAGTCACAAATGAAAATCTGGGGGCTGAAGAGTGGGAAGTTGTGAACTCTTAACCCAAGAAATAGTCACTGTCCAGTTAGAGCTTTCTTGGAAGTTTTAAGTAGTGGAACAAAAACTCAAGTGTAACAGGCTATTGTGGACTTAAAGGAATTGTTTTCAGAATCTAAGGAGTTTTTTCTTCTTTTTAAAGTATTACACAATCTAATGCCTTCATGTCTTGGGAAAGCCGTATTCTTTTCCCAGCAAAATGTGACTTGAAGTCTTAAGGTTTTGCTGCCCTCTTGCTCTGCTGTAATGCTTTGTTATCTCTCACTCACTGCTCATTTAAAGGGCAGTTAAGGAAAAAAAATCAACACAAAAAAAAACAGAGTTAAATCTTAGTTTGTGTTTAGCATAGCTAACTGTAGCAGGTTAGCTTCTCAGATACCGCAGACTTCTTTTGCATATTCTTGATTCAGAAGAAAGTAGGTTCTCTGAGTTTGTAAAGGAGTGAACTTTGCCAAACGTTTTGGAGCTGGAGTAGCTTAATTTGTCACTCTACTGCTATAGTAAGTGGTGGTGTGAGGTTTTAAAATAGTTTTGAGTTAAAAAAATAAATAAATTCCACTGCATTGCATTATTATGGAAATGGATAAACTGACAAATTTTTGAAGAGATGTACTTAAAATGACAAAGAAATAGTAGAAGATCCATCTGAAAAAAAGATGAAGGTAGCTAAATTAAGCATTCCTTTAACTTCCTTATATTAACAGAGTATGTTGCAATATTGTTTTATGTGATAGTCCTTTACTGCTGTAATATATGTAAAGGTAGTTATCACAGTGCTACCTACGAAAACAAAAATCTCCTTAGCAGCAGTGAGCAGGTGATTTTCTTTGATGTAGCAGTTAACTGGAATCCAACATCCTCTAGTATATTCCATTTTAGAATTATTATTTCCTGTACCTATCAGATTGTGTTGGGAATGAAGAAATTTTGGGAATGCTGTTTTAGATTCTGCCTGGTACTAACTAGTGGCAATCCACTATCTGTTGGCCATCCCTGTTGTTTGATGTGGGCACCTTTCCCTTCTCTGGCATTTGTGTTGGTTTGTTTGTAAACAGAACAGCCCTACACCCTACCAAACGAGAGGCTGCTTGAGGTATGTGTTGATGCCTGTCTGCAGTGTGCACTGGGTTGCACGGCAGCCTAGCTCATGTACCCTTGTGGCACAGCACAAGCCAGCAGCTCCAGTTCTGAGCCAAATGCAGCACAGCCATGGCTGCACAGTGACATGCCCCAGCCATCAGGGCCTTGCAGGGCTCTCACCAGTCACTGGGTCACATGCTGGCTGGCCTTGCTTCAGCTCAGCATCTTCTGCCTTCTGCTATGTTCTATAGAACAATGTGCCCTAGCCGTTGTAAATGACAGGCTGCTTGATTTGTCCTGATCTTTGCTCCAGATACAGAAATTCTGTAAATCTGATGTGTGATATGCTTGATGAAGTCATTTTGAAACAGGTCTGTTTAAAATATTTCCCTTTTTTGTATTTTTTTTTTTTCCTGGAATTACATGTCACAGTGCATGTGGGCATTGAAGTTTATCTTTTTCACTGCCATGTTCTGATGGTGGCTCATGCTTGGGATCCTCTGCTTACTGAACAGCTCACTGTCAGGTGAACAGCAGGTATTATCTCTGCTTTCAGCTGCTAGCTCACGCTTTGGATCTGAGTTTGGATGTTATACTTGCTTTTTCAAGCCTGCGAATTGCTTTTGCTTCAAGTTGTGTTTGATGAATTATGCCCTAAATGTTGAAACTTTGATAACTGAAGAAAGTTTCTATTAAAAAAAAAAAAAAATCTGCTAAATTAAAACAATGAGAGATGAGTCTGGAGTGAAAAATAATTTGGAAAAGAAAGTTTGTCTTGCCATACGTACCTCTTTTTTGATTTTTTTCCCCCCTAATATGACAGATTGTCATGCAGTTCCACTTGCTTCTTTTGATGGTTTTAGGCTTTCTATCACATTGTGGCCACGACAATTTCATTACACATTTGAAAAAATGCTGAAAACAGCAGAATTCATGTTTTCTAATAACATCTGGGGAATTTCTTCATATGACTTCAGTGGACTTCATCGTGTTTCTTTCACCAAATTTCACTTAAAGGAGCAAAAGACAGTAAATTATTTCAGCACTCTTATTTTTACTATGCTTTAGTACACACAAGTGTACTAGGTTGAAAAATCTGTTACACCTCTTACTTTAGATAAAGAACTTGGCTTTTTCCTCTGGTGTATTCTGTTTATTGGCTCTAGTAATGAGGCAATCCTTTTCTGGAGCTCCAGCTGGTCCCAATCTTTGCTGCTCATTTGAAAAATCCTGCTAGCAGAGACGATGTGGTAAAACTCTGCCTGTGTCTTTGCCAGAAGGAAGAGAATGGAAGGTTTGTGGAGCAATAATAATTCTATTAGAAACAATAAATGTTCAGGAGATTTAGACTTTAAAGCGACTTCATCTTTGATGTGGTGTCTGTTTGCTGTACAGTGAGTCTATTGCTTAAAAACCAAGGATGCTGCTGGTTTGCTTTAATCTTACTGCGAACCCTCAAATTAAGATACAGTCGATCTTTTCACTCACTGTAATCTGAGTCTGATTTGAGAAAATTGGTGTTAACCTTGCTTCTTACCGTAGTGGAGGTAGAATTGCCAAGTTATGGTTAAGGAAACTTAGTCACTCACTGCTGCTTTTGGCTTTTATGTCCACATGCAGGAACATTCCCTTGGTGTGTCCAGGAATGCCAAGTTGTGCAGTTCTGCTGTATTCCAATACATACTGCAAGTTAAGCTTCTTCTGGGACTAACGCAGCCTTTCGGACTGCGTGGGTTAAAGCTTTCATTTGTGTTTCTGTCAGCTGCTTTTTTGCCTAAAGCAGACTGATATTTTTTTTTTCCCCCCCTCTTTCCTTTCACTTTAAATGTTTGTTCTTTCAGTCTTTATTAACGTCTAGAAATAGGGTGTGTGCTAGTTTATCTTCAGTTTGATAAAGTCTTAAGATTGCTTCCTTTAAGTAGTTGGTGACTAATCAGAGATAGTGTAAAACTGCAAATTGTGTGATAAGTATTCAGGTATATATTTAAGCAGAGATGGTCAAAGTGAATATGTAATAAAGCAAAATACACTTTTGATGTTTATTTTCTATGTGGTGTTATCACAGAGAAACAAGTGGTGAGGCTTGGTGCACTTTTAAAGGCACAGACAGGTACGAAACTCATGGAGTTGAGTAGGAAACAGCAATGGCACTGCTCTCAGGTTTTGACTCTTGTTCTTACTTGTCTGCCTCTTCTCCTCTGGGATTTAACTGTCGCCTTGCTGCAACCAGCTTAACAGTATTCTGTAGGCTCTTTCTAACCTGGTCTGTCTGTAGTCTGGGTTACCTTATGTTCTACTGAACCATTATCAAAAACTTTGATTTTGTTGGAACTTGGCCATGGAACAACTGTGAGTGCAACTGCCATGGCGTGTTGTGAGGGAGACATCAAAGACATTTTAAATAGTGAGGTGATGGGCTGTTGGAGGTGGATGGCAATTCCTTGCTTCCAGGATAATCTGGAAAGTGTGAATGCACTATTGATAGTCTTTAAGCAAAGTCTTTCCAAGCTTGGTCATTTTTTTTTTTTATCTCAAACCTGTTCTTAATCAACACAGACTTAATTGATATAATTTATTTGTACACCAAAATCTATGCAAGTGTAGATGGAATTTAGATTTGACAGCTTAAAAAGTTATGTAGTTAGCTTTCTCTTTGTCGTAGATACTTGTCCTTTGTATCGTGTGGAAGGTCAAAAATAGAAGAAGCAAGATTTTCAGAATCCTTATAAGCAGTTTTTAAATTACTGCTACTTGTAAGGAAATTACGGAGCCTTTGAAGTCACAGTATCATCCTGCTTGCAATGTAGAGCCTCTTAGAAAAGACAGAACATAATGGCAAGTCATTCTTTGTGGACCTTTGGTGATGCCTCAACTGCATGGATTCTGCAGTTGTCACTGACTTTACAAAATGAAGGATACAAATGGTACAAAATCCAATTAGACATATAGGGTAGTTGCATTAATTATCACTTGTCTAAGCACTCATTAGTGTGGAATCTCCTGTTTCTTGACCAGTTCTATGTGTGAAGCAGTGTGATTCTCCTATGTAATCCTGGGAGTCAAAGATGATTCCATAAAGTTGTGTAGGAACGCTGATGTAGAGGCAGAAAAAAATAATAGTAACTTCTTTTTCTGGAGCAGCTCAGATTTCCCTGCATTGCATGGAGAACAATGGGTGTTGTCATTTAGTGCTGCATCAGAATGGTTTGTGCTGCCATCATGAGGAAATCTGTTACTGCTTCTACACTGTGGTTCTTGTGTATTGTGTGATCTTAGAGAATAAGGGTTTGCACAGTCCCTGATATTCCATCTGTAATTGCTCTGTAGGACCAGATGTGCCACACGTGAGGGAAGTGTTTTCTTGGTCTAGAAAAGTCAATTTGAGTTCTTTTTGTCTTCAAATACCTCTAGAGCCATTGTGATTTCAGACTGAGCTTCTTACACAAACATTCTTTCTTTGCCAAAAGTCTAAAATGTGTGAAAGCTTTGTGTGGCTTCATACCTTTTCTCTGTGCAGAAAAGCAGCTTAGCATGCTGAAACTGCTTTGGCTTCTTTCTTTCTGTACATTCACTTTCAGATGTCGTAACAGTCCAGTAATCATCGCATGCATACTATGTGTAATCTCCTCCTATTTTGTTTAAATGACATCACAAGTAACACAAGTGCCACTGTTCAAGGTTCATTTCTATTAACCTGTAATTGTATCAGCTGTTGTAGTATATTGCTTTTTTCACTGTTCTAGTCTAAAGACTAATCTGTCTTTTTTCTCCTTTTTAAGGGAGAAAACCCTTCAGGTTGCATAGAGTGACCTTGAAGTAAGTTTGGGATCTTTAACTTGTTAAATACATGGGGGAAAAGAATGTGTGTTTGTTTGAGGCAGAGGTGGTCCTGTTCTGTGTGGTCTTTGTAGGATGTTTATCAACTATTTACTCTTAGAACTGGAAAGTGATGTGCAAATGCTGTGTGCTTCTGCCAGCAGTCGCATGTCGTTGGGGACTGTAGGGGAAAAATTCATTGCCATCTGCCTCGTGCAGTTTGTGAGATTGCACAACGTGGGAACGGGTGTCAGGTTGTACAGGTAATTAGTGATAGTTCTGGATAAAATAGAAGAATGAACGTTTGTCAGCGCTGCACAGCTGCCAGGCAGGGGCTTCCCTGATGTTGCTCTAAGCCTTGTACGTGCTTGTTTCTATTTTTAATGTACCCCTAGGAATGTCTGGGACATGTTTGCTGTTGTAACATTATGTAAATATTATTTCAAAGCGAGGCTAAGCTACTGTTAACTAATGTGATGATTTCAGCTTAAAATATTTTGTATTAAGCAGAGATTGGTATTAGCTTTTAAATTTTGTGGGCACCTGCAATTAAATGTAAAGCGATTAAAAGCAAGCACTGAGGTAGAAGGGACTGTCACTTTGCTAGGACTCCTTGTTAGTTAGGTTTCAGTAGAGGTGGTTGCCTGGCATTTATTTCCAGAGCACTTCTTTGCATGTATTTTCATTTCTCATCCATTAGGTAAATAAGAAGTAATGGGAGCATTTCTCAGCTTTGTAGGTTGTGATCCTGAGGTGATGAGTAGAATAAAAGCTTGGGGAAAAGTTTAATTTCTCACATGTATATGTGACCTGGAAAGGTAGCAGAAGGCTTGTAGTTTTCCAAATGTTTTTTTATTGCATCCCTCAATAATAGAACGTGCTGGTTTTGCCTTTTTTATGTTGTATTTTGTTTCAGTCGAAACCTTCTTTTGTAAAATGTGAGCTGTATGTAAATACAGTGTATATATAAAGAGAGACCTCCTTGACTTTCTGCCATGCCTCACGCATTGCTCCTTTGAGCGCAGCCCAACTACAAAGGCATGGAACAACAAGGGTCACGGGAGCTACAAAGAGCATTTCAGCCATGAGAGTAAACTCTTAGCAGCTCCGCAGTGCCTCCCCCCTCCCCTTCTGCTCCAAGTATGGGAGGCATTTCTGCTGTGCAGTCATAAACCGTGGCATTTTCACAAAGGCTTCTCTGTGTATCAGCTGCATAACAAAATTGATGTTATGTACGTAATGCATCTTCTGGACTTCAACAGAGCTGGCAGACGCTGTGTTGAAGCTCTTAAAGAATGTGGGTTGCATAATATATAATTTTACATGAACAACGTTTTAGAGGAAAAACAAACCAAACCTTTTCTTGCAGCTAGATATATTAGGAAGAGCTTTAAGGCAAATCTAATAGAAACAGTGTGGCCTACTTAAATTAGCATAAGATGTTAGATAATTATTTTAACATGGGGTATTATTGAGACCAAATGACTTCATTACCGGGAGCAGTTACAGTGAGATTTTTGGTTGGTTCTTGAGGAAGTTTGTTACAGAAAAGTTCTCAACAGGTTGGAGTGGTTGGACCAGAAGTCATCCTGTGATGAGCAGTACTTTGAAGGCAGCTTTAAGAAAAAGAGCAGAGCAACTCCTGATAACTCAGTTACTTTAAATAAGTGATCATTGGAACGTTTCAAGGTTCTTTTAATAAATGTACTATTTTGCAAAGCAGAAGAGATGGTTTTTAATTCATATATCCGAGGACAAGTTTACAGATGTAATCCACCCATCCCCAAAAGGAATCCAGTTTTGTAAGGCCTTCCCTTAAAATCATTCCTGCAGTAACTATTTCTGCTCTGCTTGGTTTAATTAGTCTGAGGAGGGCTATTTTTTTCAAGGATAATAATTAATTTTGCTTCATATAACAAGGTGATTAGCTTCTTCTAGATGGGAGGAAACACAGAAAGTGATTGTTCTCAAATAGAATTTTGCAAAGCTGCTGTCATCAGAGCATCCAAAATTGTTGAGTAAGGACTAACATAACAAATTCAAATAATGCAGTTCTGTTAAAACGTTGGCTTCCTGTTTCTAGGAATTATTACAATATTATATCCCAGTTAATAGCTTTGGTATTGAAATCGATTGCCTTTGTCTTGAAGCATACACTGGATGTGGTCATATTTGGGCATCGCCAGGAGTGAGAGGTAATGCCATCAGTGCAAAATGGACTAATACCAAGTGCACAGAGCTTTATAAGTTGCATCACGTGAGCTGATTTCCTTTTATTTCTCTTCAGCCAGTTTAAAGTTCTGACACTGGTGTACAAACCAGAGTCCTCTTTTTGTGCCCTCTCCCTGCTGCCTGGTAGGAGGAAATACTGACAGTGGGAGGTGGGTGTTCTGCTGTGCTCATCTCCCTTCCTTCGCTAGGCAGAAGGAGAGGAGGGACTGATGGAGTTAATGAATCTTTCAGCAAATGGGGAGAGGAGAAGCCTGTGACTGCACTTCGTTTTTGAATACTTAGGAATGCCTGGGATTTAATCATGAGAAAGGTTAATGACTGACTGAAGCTGATGGTCTGTAAACGCTTCTATGAAAAAGTATTGTCTTAGGTTTGTTTTGGTGCTGGTTCCTTGCAAAGAGATTGCAGTGGTTCTTTTGAAACCTTCTATTTTCTCCTGCTTTTGGGTACTAAAATGCCTCAGACAACATTAAGCGTTTTGTACCAAATTCTTGCTAGCCCTGCAGCTTTAAATGTGCTGTGTTGATTCGGTACCATGTTTGTCAAAGTTTGTTTTGTGGTTAGAATACCTGCTTGGAAGTTGAATGCTGTTATCTGGAATAATTTAGCAAAGCTACTGTGTCAGTGGATGCTGGCTACTCCTGGAACAGACTGTTAGCACCACCTCTCTCCCAGTGCTTGCATTCCATGTTTGTGAAGGATCTGACAAGAAAGGTAGGATCATTTCTTGGTCATTGTGGACTTTGTTTTCAAATTGATGATTAATTCTTATCAAAGTGAATAAATATTGTCATTATTTCAAAACGTTTGAATATGTTTTGTTAGGAGGATGAAGAGTGGAAGTGTTTGTAATGCCTTGTAATCCAAAGTGATTAGGTTGCTTTGGCAGTCAGAAGTTCAGTTACAAATGAAGTCTTGCCTTGCCTTGTAATGGTGATAGATTTTCCAGGTTTGAGTTTACTTATGCATTTTTTCTTAGGAAAAGTAAAGCTTTTCTGGTGAAGCACTTCAGATGATTCAGATGTCTGCAAAAATAGATTCTTGCTTACAACTTGAAGTTGTGTCAAAATACAATCAGTGATATTAATTTGCATCTGGGATGTTTGTGTGTGGTTTAAGGTACGTCCTAGTTATGTGCTTTGTTTTGCGAAGGAGTGTCTTCTGTGTTCTTGGAAAACATGTGGCCCTCTTCTCTTGCACACTGCCACCCAAGTTTGGAAGTTTGCTTGCTTGTGTTTGGGGTTTCCATAGATCTCAGTGATCTTTTGGAGTTCTGTGCAGACTGTTTAGTCTTTAACAGCGTGACTGTGATTAAAATATGTATTGTATACTTCATTATTTCATACTTCAGTTTCATTTCTTCAGTTTCAAGATTGTGTGTGATAAGAAAATAACAGAATTTAAAGGATTCACTAGCATTACTTTTTTTTGGAGATTAAAGTGACAGAGCAAAGGATATGCCAGAATTGAAAAAGTTCTGATACCAGTATGGAATGTTGATTTTAAACAACTGGCTGTTCAGAAATAGTCGTATGAATATCCAAATTTTAGAGAATACAGTGGATTGAAATAATTGAGTTTATACAGCTGAACTGCCATGTGGTGACACGTGTTGACCAAGCAAAAGTAAAAGTTGGGCTAAGCGAATTAAAGTTCTTCAGTGCAATGAAAAAATACAAGTACAATTGAAAGTGCCATCTGTCTAATTAAGCAATTAAATATTCCTTCAAGGAGATTGGGTGACGTAAGCTTGATTAAAACTACTGCTCAATGTTTCTGTCTCATAAGCGAAAGGCATCTTCTCTGCTTCTGGTAGTCCAGGTGTTCCTCTGGGGACAAAAAGGTAGAATTCAGTGGATAGAACCCAATGACTGACAGATGAATGTGATTTCTTTCTTTTCAAGTGCTCAGATTACAATACAGTAAGATTATCATCACTTAACTTCGAACTGATTTAAATATGAAGTTCTCAAAATAATTTTGTAGCCTTAAGGATGATGTTGCCATCCTTCCTATGTCTGATGCTTTATTTTTTTCATCCTCACAGTGACCTTCAACTGGTTTTAATATGTTGAAGTCAATACTAAAAATGTTTTATCAAGAGTATTTCAGTATATATCAGTATTTCAAGACTGGTAACAGTGAAATTAACTGAATGCAAGCCAGCTCTGGCTTAGAAGCCTTAATTAGGAAGGCTTATTTTGGAATGGCTTTCATTTGTCACTGACCTCAGCAGTTTGTACACTCTCCATTTTTATTTTTTTCACTCCTGCTCTTTAGAGCCATATTGAATTCTACAAACTGGACTTGAAAATGAAATGAATGTTTGATTTCTATCTGCATCACTATTCTATAAGCTGGTATTTGATCTGAGCAATTGTCAAGGCATTAGCTACAGTTGATCTGTTAGTATGAATGTGTTCCTCATAGATATCAGGGCTGTTACCATAAAATGCCTTAGAGTTCAAAAAAAATCAAATCCAAAAGGACACAGTGACAGTTCTCCCATTCGATAGACTTTGTCTTATTTATGCTGAAGACCAAAAATAGTCTCTACCTGCTTTATTTGTAGCCCTACATGTGCACACTCCCTACTCTGGGTCTTCACCCAGAGGCAGCAAAGCGAGGCTTGGATGCTGTTAAGTAAGCATCTGCTTGGTTGATATTAATGAGAGTAGGATCTGTTCTACCAGGGAACTTACTGCATTCTGGTAGCTCAATTAAATCGAGATTTGTTAGGGTCATGAGAGAGAGAAACCCAGAGCTGTCTTCTAAATGCAGAGTTATTTTTAAAATTGCTATAATACCAGCATTCCGCCTCGTACGTATGTTCCTGGTGACTGTATTTTATCACTCTGATACAGTTTGTGTGCATCCGTGTTGAATGAAATATCACATTTCCTGCTAGCTTTTATCAAAAATGTATTCCTATAGAATTTGTGTCTGCCAAAGAAAATCTAAGTTCAGTTACGTTGCTTATTTTTTGGTCAGTGATTTCACCTGGAAGTAATTTTTTTTGTCTCTATCTCATATAATTTATTTTTAAGCAAGATAATCCCATTTCAGGCCCTGCACTTATTTATTTTTTTGTATACAGAAATGTCTTCAAAAATGTATTTATGGTTTTGGTGGTTGTTCAGAAGAGGTATTTCAGTTTTAGGGATCTTGAATTCTGCTGTACAGCAATGACTCTGTAACTCTCCTTGAACAGTGTGGAATACATGGTAATTCTGCAGCACATGAGATTTATACTCTTCTATTTATAAATGTAGTTCCCAGAAAATGGATCTATCTTGCCCAAATAGTATCTGGAGGCAGTCAGTACCTGGTACATGTCTTAAATATTTTCCTATGTAGAACTATAGGGAAGTCTTGCACACGTTGGCCAATTAGATAAAGTTCTCTGAGGAACTGGCTGGGATTCTGGTTTGTTTGGGGCTGCTTTAGGGTTGTGAATTTTTTTGTGTGTGTGTGTTTTGTTTTGGCTTGATTTGTTTTGGAACTCTCTCCCCAGTTCCTGGCCAGTAGGATGCTGGCACGCTCCCCAGCCCTGCTGCAGCCTCCCTGTGCCAGGCTGCTCGATGCGCCCTGAGCTCGGCGCAGTGCAGCACTGCCCTTGGGTGCTGTGAGCGCTGCAGTGCTGGGAAGAGCTGCAGCTCTGTCCTTCAGCTACCCCATCCAAAGCCAGGCAAGCAGCTCTGACTGGTGAAATGCTGTCATTGGTGCCTACTGTTGTGCACCTATTGCTTTCCTGACCTATTGCTTTCCTGCAATGGTAGTCACTGCTGTAGTCTACCAGCAGGTGAAAGGTTGCTGGGAACGAGCCTGGCAGTGTGGCTAGATGACATGTTTACTCCATACCCAGAGTAAAGGTCGTGGGGGTGGTTTGGGCTGAGGAAGGGCAGCACTTCCTATAATGCTGAGGATGAGAACATCCCTCCAGAGCTCACTAGTAGCTTACAATTCCAAGACATGTGATGCAAGCTGTACACAGGTGTGGAATAACATCTATGTATACCCGTCTGTGGGTAATGCTCAGGTTAAGCCCCAAAGCTAATAGTTTCCAGCCGCAAGTTACCTGCAGCTCTGGTTTCAGCTGGCATTGCCGTTGGAGGGGAGGGCAAGGTCACAAGGAGGGTGCTTAGTCCAGTCAGTGTCACACCCAGTGAATCTGCAAATGTGAGGTTTCACTACTTGCTCTAGGTTCTTTTACAGCCTAGATATTCATCTTCTGTTCCAGAAGACATCCCAGTGTTTTATTGTTGACAAGAGGTGATTTTCTTGTTTATCCTGCAAATTGGTGTGGACTGATCTAGCCAGCTGCAGGGCAGAACAGCCTGGCTAAGAACATGGGACTTGGAAAAGTAGCAAATTTCTTCTTGTGTTTATGGGTTTGCACTGCTATAGTTCTGCCTTGCCCAACTCTGAGTAGCTTTCAATTCCTCCAACACAGAGGATAGTCATTTGAATTGGAAGGGACCCTTAAAGGTCATCTAATCCCTGTAATAAATAGGGACATAATCCCTGTAATAAATAGGGACACCTACAGCTACATCAGGTACTCAGAGCCCCATCCAGCCTGACCTTCAATGTCTCCAGGATATGGCATCCGCTATCTCTCTGGGCATCCTGTTTCAGTGCCTCACCACCTTTATTGTACAAATAGTTTTTCCTTATATCCAATCTAAATTTCCACTCTTTTAGTTTGAAACCATTTCACCTTGTCCTGTCACAACAGGCCTTGCTAAAGAGCCTGTCTCTTTCTTTCTTATGGTCCCCCTTCATATACTTGAAAGGCCTCAGGTCTCCCCAGAGCCTTCTCTTCTCCGCACTGAACAGACACAGTTCTTTCAGCCTGTCCTCACAGGGGAGATGTTCCATTCCTTGGATCAATTTTGTGTCTCTCTTCTGGATGCACTCCAACAGGTCTGTGTTTCTCCTGCACTGAAGACTCCACATCTAGATGCAGTACTCCAGGTGAGGTCTCAGCAGCGTGGAGCAGAGGGGCAGGATCACCTCCCTCACCCTGCTGGCCACGCTTCTTTTGATGCTGCCCAGGATATGGTTGGTTTTCAGGGCTGTGTTCATTGCTGGCTCATGTCCAGCTTGCCATCCACCAGTACCTCCAAGTCATTTTTGTCTGGTCTGTGCTCTCTTCAGCTTGTACTGAGAGTGGAGGTTGCCATGACCCATGTGCTACCTTTTTTCTCTTAGTGGATGTTGATGGGCAGGATGCTGGCCGTGTTGATTTGCTTATGGGTCAGTGGCTCATTGGGGACCTTTGGTCACAGTGAAGAGTTGTTTGGCTTCCTCCTGAACGCTTGCTGAACAGTGGAAGATCATACGTCGGTTATCTGAAATCTAGATGAATATTGCAGCTCTAGCTCATGCACTTCCTGTACTTGCTGTCATGGGTAATTGTGAGAGCACATGGCCCTCCAGCTGCCCTGTGTTGTTTTCTGTCGTGCTTGGTGAGCCACTGTGGCACAGCCTGCTGTAACTTGAGTCTGGAGGCCCTGCAGGATGTGACGATAGCAGAATGATGGCAGTCTTAACGTGGGAAGCCAGAGGAAAGGTCTGGGTTCTTGAGTATCTAAGGGAGAGTAGATGGAATGGAGCGTTAAGCTACTTGAAAGTGGGGAGTGACACCATCTGAGGAGAGTGGAAGAGGCAAGGTAGTTGCTGTGGCACCTCACTTGGGGCTCAAAGCCAGAAAGGGGTGCTTTCAAGTACTAGTCATGAAGTAGAGCCAGGCAGAGCAGGCAGGGGGTATAAGAATTACATAAATAGAATCCTTGTCAGGAGATGTATTTTTTTATTTTTTTATTTTTCCCTTGATGTGGAACTGGAATCTGTCAGAGCTGTGGAGGTTGTGCAGGACACGGCAGTATAGGAAAGGGATCATATGGAGAAACTGTGGAGAAACTCCCATTTCTTTGTAAAATGTGCACTCTTAGTTGTGCAGTCAGCCGTTGATTACTCTTAGACGTTCCTATACTCACTTCTATTTGAGGATCTTACTGTGATGATGGAATGCCAATGGAGGCTGAGGATGGGTAACAGACAGCCATCTTTATGTAGGCCAAATGGGATGCTGAGCTTAACAAGCTTGTCAGTAGGCCTTTGTGGGTAGTGCCTCCCACGTGATGTGAAGCTGCTTTTAACAGAAAGGCACTGTGTTGGAAATAGTTCCTGGAGGTAACAGAGAGGAGGGAAAGAGGGGCTGGAGGAGTGGGAAGCTACTGAAAGTGGGCAGGGAACACGGTATTAGGTGGATGGCTAAAGGAGTACCTGAAAGGAGGTAGGTGGATGTGTATTTTGCTTTGAAAAGCTCAGTTTAATTGAGGCCTGAATGCAAGCATCTCCTCAAATGCTGCCTTTTTTCTTTTAGAGGTTGCATGCTTTTCTCTATTTTTCCTGATGTAACCTACTTGAAAATAACAAGAAGCCTGCCTTTTCTGCACCTTCTCTAGTGACAGTAATCATTACATTGTTACAGTTTTCTTCAGAAACTAAAGTGAAAGAACCTTCAGTCATTCCAATGATGAGTTACAAAGCCAGAGATGTATTATCATTGAACCTAGTGTCCTGCTGCTGAAAAGAGAGAAAGCCATCCTTCAGCAACTGCGTTAGACACTGATTTCTCAGATGGACATTTTCTCTCAAGTTCTTTTCAAATCCTCTTTGCTTCCTATGTTTTTACCATTTACCACCTCTGGATACTTTCATTTTCTGTGTGAACACACAATTAGTCTTTGACTCTTGAATTTTGGGATTTTGGTGATAGTGTTCTCCATCAGTTACAGATTTGCCGTTCTTCTACAGTGCTATTGTATGTGTCCCTATTAATATGTTTTCTATGTGAGATAAAAAAAAAAACAATCAAAACACCATTATGTCTTCTAGGTACCTTTCATTATGTTGGATGTATTTTGTCTAATACTTTCTTTGTATGGATCACTTATTTTCAAACTCCATGTAGTTTTTTTCCCTACATTTTCTGTATCCTTTTTTTCCCCCTTATTTTAGTGTCTGGAGTATCTCTTTTCAGACAGGGAAAATATCAAATATAAAATATAGGAGTAAATTACTGCTTTATGGTATTGATTTTACAATAAATTCTGCACAGCACTTCATTTTATTTTTTAATGAATACTAACATTTTATATGCATTTTGATATATCATCACGTAACTGTCTGCAGTGTGCCTAGGTTTGATGGAGCTTATGATCTAGATTTTATGAAGTTAATTTAGATTCCAATAATGAGGTTAGTTTCTGTTTCTCCTTCAATCTGCCTTTTTACATTAAACTTATTTTCCATTAGTTTACCAAGAATGTTACTTCTCTGAAATACTGAACCTTTTTAATTTGTTGTTTAAAAAAATAATTGTATTTAGTACTTCTCTCCAGTCTTTCAAGCAATTGCTGCAGTTCCTCTACGGCATCCATTTTCATCTAGCATGGATAAATGGTGTAACAGCTAACAGGTCAGTTGCTTTCAAGTAGTAAGGTCATTGTAAGTTCTGGAACTTACAAATCTGATGCCTTATACTTGCTTTTCTTGTTTAGTTTTGTTCCAGCAAAGCCTTTAAGTACAATGTGGCATGCTATGCCAAACAACCCAAATGTGCTGGGTTTTTCAGAAGTTTGTTTATGGGTACTAAAGTACGGGCACCAAATGCAGACAAACAGAACCGCATTTGGAAGGAAAGCTTTTTGTCTCCTTCATGGTGATTGCTGACAAATGGAGGTGAGTCCCAGCTATAGCCCAGTGGCACATGTGAAGAAGTGACAGGGGCACCTGATAATGTCGAGTAGCCCTCTGTGGGGGTTTTCTCTGTGGTCCTTACCAGATTTTCCCATCCCTCTTCCATCCTGTGCCTCACGTTCCTTTCCTGTTTCCAGTTACGATGCTTACAGGTGAAGGATTCTGTGTCTGTAAAGTTCACTTTAAATTCAGATTTCGTTTGCATATTGTCAGCTTAGATATTCTCATCTTTAAATGCTACTTAATGCTCTTTACCCATTTAAAAACTGTATTGTTTATACCACATCTTAAAAAGTAAGTGGCTTTTATATCTAAATTGAAATTTCAGACCAAGAAGGCTTCTGTTTTGTTAGAGCTAGGAGCAGGAGACAAAAAGAAGGCTCTCTTCTGAATATTCCCACACATCCTTTCCCTCAAATACTACAGCCGTATTATCCCTTCATAAATCTTTAATCAAAGGATTTCAATACTTAATTACAAAAAAATGTAACCTCGCATCATTCCTCTGCTGTCAGCCAGTATTTTCCTTGTTATGTGGATAAGCCAGGCGTTAAGGTTACTAAGTGATTTTTGCAGAATGGTGTGGCAAGTCAGAAGCAGGCCCTGATTTATAAGCCTGCAATCTGCTGACTTGACACTAAGCTGGCAAATCAAATGGGAGCCCCCAAAATCCTGGCTGGGACTAAGGAAAACCCTTCTGAGATGAGAATTACTGGATGAATGTGCTAATGCTGATTGCTGCTAAGCAGGCACCAGATAAAAGGTGCGTGAATATACAAGATGGAGACCAAGGTGCTTTAGGGACACATATATGAGGTTGCTGCTGTGTCTGAATGTAGCAGGACATCTTGTGTGGCCTTATCCCACAGCCCGTGTGGGTTATGATAGCAGTGGGTTTTGGAATTCTTGCTCCATAGAGACATAATATTTCTGATAGCCATTTTTCAAGCCTATTTGTAGAAGTTCAGCTGATAGCGGGCATCATTTGTGCTTGACCTGCCTTGTGTAGTTTCTTCTGTACAGCAGGGAGAGGTATAAAAACTGCTAAGTGATGTGTCCAGCAGCCTGCACGTGTATCCATTAGGCTTATAAAAAACGTACTTCTGTGGGCAAACCTTGCTGTGCTTGTGCTGTTCTGGCACTTTTATGGTACTTGAGGAATTGGTGCCCGAAGCAGCGGCCTGTGCTATTTGTGTGAGCACAGTCACCAGCTGGTGGTGGATTCCTGTGTTGGGAACAGTCAGCTACTTGATAGATCTCTGTGTGATTGTTAATTAATCAGCATTCCCACTTTGTTGAGCACCAACTCCTTGTTATGTGTTTTCTGGTTTCTGCTCCTGTTTGTTTTTCCCCTACTGTTTCATCTCCATTTGAAACGTTGATATCATGTTGCAAAATAAAAGTGCCCTTTTTTATACCTCAACACCTAGTAAGGTGAAACATCACAGTGCTGTTCAGACTATGGGAACAGCTGAGTGTTCCAAATCAGTAACAGAGCGTCTCAGCGAGGTTGGAGTTACTTTAAGGTGCATTAAAGATGAAAGAACAAGTTTCCATTATTTTAAGTCAAGTGTTAGAAGTTATCTGAAGTTAGTGACAAAGTTTTGCACGGGTTTCCTCATGGCTGAGATACTGATTAGAAACTTGCAATAAGCCAAGTGAAATCAATTCGACCGTCTTCCAAAGCTGAGAGACAAAACATAAATAACATGTGGGTGAGTTAAATTACCCATTTTAATGTTCTCCAGTGGGGGCGGAACAGGTAATGAAATGCATTTTACATCTGTTCTAGTTACTATTCCGCTAAAAGGAAGCGAGTCTTCACATGAGAGCACCGTACCCCTGCTTTGTGCTCAGCAGTGCAGGTAAATAACCCCATGGTTATGTTTGACATTGGCCATGCTGCCCGGCCGCTCACGTGCCTTCCTGCTTGGTAAATGTCTTTCCCCTTCCTGAGGAAGGCATGCACAGAATGAACTTTCATGTAACTCGTCATTGTACTTGATATCAAAAGAAATGTTGCTTTTGATATTTCCTTGATTTAAACTGTAGTTAAATCCTGCAGGAGTGCAGGCAGATAATTTCATTTCTCTATTCAGTAGCTGAAGTAATGTTGCTCGAAATCCCAGCTCTGATCCTCCCCTCCTGCCTTCCCGTGTTTGAAAGGGTAGCATGGTGCTTTATTAGCAGAGGAAAGCTCCATGTGCTTTTTAATACTCCTGTAAAGTGCAGAAATGCATTCTGACGGTGCTTATAAAACAACCGTGTGCATCGTAGGTTTAAGTGAGAATTTTAAAAGGATTGACTGTCGCTGTGCTCAAGGTCACGGCTCTCATGCATTTCCAAGGAAATCCTCGTCGCGGGCTGAAATCGCCTTCCACCCGCAGTCCCGCTTCTCGTTAGCCGATGGGAGGGATTTGCGGCATTGGCAATAAGTTGTGCTGCCTCCTGGGCGGCTGCCAGAGCCGGGCTGCTGCTGCTGGAGGCGGCCAGTCGCTTCCTCCGCCTGCGCGGCACCGCGCTGCCAGCGGGAATGCGGTGCGGGGCTTCGCGTCGAGTCGAAAGCGCCGGGCTGCCCTTGCCTTGCCGAAACAGTTGCGTGTCGACGGCGTTGTAGTACGTGATGTCACGAGGGTGTTGGCTTTGAGGAATTTCGCTGCGGAGGAAGCAGTTTTGATAATGCAGGCAGTATTTTCAAGACCTTTGAATATGCTCTTGGTTTCTCTTTAGTTAGCTCGGAGCGAACGTACAGATGGATACGTGCACACGTTTGTTTTTGGTAAGGAATTAACATGCAGAGCGTTGGAGCTATCTAAGTGGATACAATACCTTGAAGGCAATGTCGAGTCAGTCTGGATTTTCGAACTCTGTGCCTCTCCCAGGATACCCATTCTACCAGGTGCCATGCAGGTATAGCGTGTTTTAAGTTTTATCTTTTCATGTGCTGCTGGATGGGGCTGTAGGATGCTGCTTGCGTTTGCAACATTGTTGTTTAGATTTGTTTGCAGGCTGAAAATGAATAAGAAGACAGAATGAAGGTGATGAATAACATAAATTCATTTTAAGTGCTTTGTGCCTGAGTTTATAGTTAGGTTTGCATTTATTTTAAGCAAGATTTTATTTTTAAACACTAAATGTTTTTAGAGCTTTTCTACCTGGGAGAATCAAGCTGTAACCTTGGAGATTTATAAAGTGAATTATGCGCTCCGGTTTTTCAGTCATGTACTGGGAATTGGGTATCTATGTTGCTGAGAATTGGAAATCACACATTTCTAGGAAGTATGAGTCATGTTAAGCATTTTCATGCAGAATGGCATAAAGTGGGTAAACAAAAGTGCTTAACTGCCATTATGCTTTCAGGACAGCAATTCACAAAACGTATGCATTGTGTGCGTAAAAGTGATAGATGCTTGTGATAAAGCTTAATTGTATGGGCTTCTTATTGCTTTTGTTTTGATTCAGCAGTCCTATTCTACAAAAAAATCCTTCCTTCCAAGGGTTGAACAGTCTTGTAGAGTGGGTTAGATTCTACCCATGCAATTACCTTTCCTGCTGTAGAAGGCTGTAATGTTGCATAATAATCAGTGGGAATGCATTACAGTACTTTTTTGGCTGAGGTGTCAGGTTTCTGGCACACCTTAATCAAGGAATGTTGATCTCCCTTTAATATGTCTAAATCTGAAGTCTCTGCCTCTTGTGCTGCAACAGTAACATAGGGAATAATCTGAGTTGGAACAGGAGTTCTCTGCTGTTACTTGTCTTTCTATAATGCATTTAAAGAGAAACATGAGGGAATAAGTTAATAATTAACACGTTCATATCCAGAGACTGCACCTGGCAAATGGATGTTGTGAACTGTGGAATATAAAGTGGCATAGATTAGTTTTGTAAGGCTGCAGTGATAGCCTTTTGGGAATGGAAAGAGTGGTAGATCTGCATATTGTTCATTTGACCACTTTCCTGTGTATTCCTTGAAGAAAACCCCCTCACTTACTTCCTTATTTATTTCTCAGTAGTACTACCAGGTTGTCTGGTCAAAGGTAACAGTAGAGTTTTATTGAAACCAGAGTTAGCCATTTAAGGTCAACCACAGTGGTTGCTTGTAGCAATATATTTTTTTTCCTTTCTTTCTTTTTCTTTTTTTTTCCATCTCTTCCCAGAAGTAATCTGTGAGCTGCTCAGTGAAGCACTCAAAATGCTTGGACCTTACCACCCAGCTCCTGGGGTTTCTCTGTTACCTTCTGGGCAGAATGAATGAAGGGCCTTCCAAGTCCTCACCTCTCTGAAAAGGGAGGAACTAAAGTTACTGAACTTCTGGCTCCCTGTTGTTTATTGACATTTGGAGTTTTGAATTCTCTCCTTGTTTCTCCCTTGGTTTTATAGGCAGTTACTTTGCATTTCAGTGAAGCTTTGTTCGATAATTCTCAGATGATTTATGTGATACGCAGCTTAGATCATTAAATCCAGTTTTAAAGATGTAGAATTGTGTAGATATATGTATTTCATTGCAAAGTCATTCTTACTGATTTAGTATAGAATTAATATAAAACCAGAAACTGTACATAGCGTGCAACCATGGATAACTTGACAGATCCAGCTATGTACAGTTTTTTTACCTGCAATCATTTTAGAGCTTGGCCTCATGCGTAGAACATTCCTTCAGAAAAGTGATATTTGGCCATTTCCAACTGGGGTGCGATAAACTTTGCAGACATGGAGTTGAATTACGATTATTTCAAGCTAGTAACTAGTTAGGCTCTGGTGAGTGAAGTTTTTCCAATGAGACTACTGTTTATCATAAATGGTTTGTGATCTCTGTGGAGCAGGGAGGATTAATATACATTATGCTAAATTTGTATTTTGGCATGTTAATCTAATATGGCTTGCATCTGGGATGGTGTCAAGTCAGCAGTTCCAAGTCTTGAGTTTTGGAAAAGTTCTGTTTTCAGAAAACTGCCTTTTGCATAGGCAAGCTTTCCTGCCTTGGAAGTGACCAAGGAGCAGTCTGCCATACTGAGTCACTTGGGGTAGCACTGCCCTCACTTGCCTGTTGCCTGCAGAATGCATCACTGAGCATCACTGGCTTGGTGGCTGTCGTCTCGAGCCATATTGCGACTCACTTCTGATACCCATGGAGTGCAAAACTGGAAGTTCTTGGCAGCATTTCCATATTTGAGAAAAGAACCAAAATAATAGCATTTATGTTGAGTTTGACAGTTAAGCTTCTTTCTTGGCACAACATAAGGGATCTGATCTAAACAGTAGTGGTAGAAAATATTCTGCATGATTGAAAAACGCTTCCTCAAGTAGTTTATAGCCTTTGTTTTTTATATGATTGGTTCTTAATGTAGAGATTCAAAGAAAATATCACCATCTGTGAGTTCTGTAGCTTAAGATAAGTAGCAGCAAGTGTAAAGTCAGTACTAGTGGCTAAGCCTTAACTGATTACAACAGTGTGCCAGTTAGCACACCAGCTCACATCGGCTGGGATGGCACTGGACAGGTAGCTTGCATCTTCTGCAGCTGCTTTATGTTGTAATGCTAATTTTGTGTCATATTTCAGATAGGACAGAAGTGAGACTATTCAAAAGATAGTCTTTGAAAATATGACTACACTCGTGCTTTTTTTTTTTTTTTTTTTTTTTTTTTTTTTTTTTTGTCATGCCAGTTTTAACCTGGCATGACAAGAGGTCTTTCTTATAAGAACCTTTGTTATTTCCCTTTGTTCTAAGCTGCCAGTGGTTCTTGTTGGTAGCTTCATGAGTTTTCCTTTAGCAAAGAGAAAAAGAAGGATCTAGTGTGTGAGCCACGTTTACCAAGAGTATCCACTAGGAAATCTTTATGCTATAGCCATCTTAGAAAATTGTCAATACTTTCACATTAGCCTCAAAGAGAAACACATTCAGAAATATTTTGGAGTAGGAGAAAAGTGTTTTGAGTAAGAGCTTCATAGCTTTTCTTGTGCAGAAAAGTGAGATAACCGAAGTCCCAACCCAGTCTCAGCTGTAGTGCAGTTGCTAATGTTTGTGTGAGGTCACTGATGCTAGGCTGGTGGACTCTAATGCTCTTAATGAGTTTTCTCTTCAGGCAGAATCTTTCTGACACACACATCTAAAGGTCAAGATGCCCTTGTTCTACATATAGAATCCTAGAAAGGCCTGTGTTGAAAAGGACCTCAAAGATCACCTTGTTTCAATCCGCCTGCTGTGGGCAGGATCGCCCACCACCAGGCCAGGCTGCCCAGGCATGCATGTGTATGACTGGAATATAAAGCCACATAGTGTGGGGAATTTATGGTTTTCAGTGTTTCATTCTCTCTAGTACTTCTTAGGGCTTATTACATTTGGCATAGTCCTTTGGCTTAACCATATACAAACCTTCTGCAGCCCTATGGAATGCTGGAACTTCACCTTTGAGGAAAGGTGTAGAATCCAAATTCACAAGAACGGTGCTGCTCAGGTTGAGACATACAATAATACTGAGTAAATAAAGCAACTAGCTATCCGGGGGAAAAGGAAAACTTGGAATGTTGTGAATTGATGGTAAGTCTCTTACAGTTGATTCAGAATGTAGTGTTGCAGATCCCAGCTGGTTGTAGCAATATGGTAAATAAGTTGTTGTAACTGAAACTAAGCATCAAGCTGCAGGCACTTAAGTGAAATGGGAAAGAGGTGTTGCAGTCAGAAGCTGCTGTCCACTTCAAGTGTTGATATTGAATTAGCAACTGTTCCTTCAGTGTGAAAGAAAATACTAAAATATTTCTTTGCTGCTTTATATGATCAAGTCTGTGTTGCAAAGGCCGTAGAAGAAAGCCATTGCTTTTATAAGGAAACAGCAGTTGCTGAGCTTCCTTCGTAGCATCATCTGTCAAGTTTGGTGGAACTAAAATCTCTGAGAAATAATGAAGTCAGTGAACGATGGTCAAGAATAAAGTGAAGGCCAAAAATTACATTTAAGTATTTGCTTACTTTAAGTATTTGCATTGCGTTAGCCAAACTCCTGGCTGACTATTGAATGCAGTTGTTCTGAATATTCAGAAGCACGCATGTGTATGACTGGGATATAAAGTTGCATTTTCTTGGAATAACTCAGTCAGTTGAGCAAAGCTTCCTGTGCATTTTGTTTGCTTTTCATTCAGTCATTCCCTTTCCCTGTAGGAGGAAGAAGAGAAACGGGAAGGCAAAGCCATTGATGAAATATATTCAGAAATGTAGTATGCTAAATTGTAGCTGGTTTTAGAAGCTATTTCCCTATATAATTTGATTTTTATGTATGCCTGTAGAATCTTTCTCACTGGGGAGAGGGAGATTGGCATCTGTTTTTGGATGGGAAAAAATTTATTTTTTGGGATTTGGAAAGAACTGGCGCAGATAGCTGGTGCTGCTCATGCTAGCATTCTCATTTAGGGCTAGAAAGGAATGCACTGAATTCATAATTGAGAGGGAATGACCAAAATATGAAGAAGAAACTTTTGTATAATTTATATTCTGCAATATTTGAAATGTGGACAGGCTAGTTTTATATTTAAATGGTTTAAATGTTATATAGTTGCTTTGCAGGCAAGTATAGAGACTGCTTTTAAATTGACTCAAACCAAAACAAAGAGAACCCTTCTTTTTTCCCCAAGGAGCCTCATGATTAGAATGTCGGCAGTTACTTGGCCTTGATAGGATAAACAATGCATTAAAAAGCTTCACGTAATAAAAAGTAACTCATTAAGCAAGATTGAACTTGAAAAAAGAGTTTTGCTTGCAGGGAATAAATCTTAAGTACAGGCTGCTCTCTGAGAAGACAAAATAATAGGAAAACTGTTAGAGAAGCAGTTGATTGCAAGATTACTACCTCTAAACTCTGTTGAGAAGATCCAAGCACGAAACTGGGACTGAGAGATGTCAGTTAAGGTGCAGACTGCAGCTCCTGTATGGTTTTCCTCAGGTGCTCCCTTTGAAAAGTAGTGCTAGGTAAGAATGCTTTTCTTGTAGAATGTGGCTGCTATGGGAGGTTTCTTCTCTCTTGTTCATCTCATTCCCTCCTTTTTACCCCCAGTGTATTGTGTCCCCCTTTTTTAATCTCCCCAGGGCTGTCGGATTTGAATGGGAAATGAAAAGCCTGAGTGCTGTGCAAGTGGTCATTGAGTAGATGATCCAACACGCCTGTGTTGTGACCTACAGGACAAACTTTGGAACAGCAAGAGTGTCTATGCTATATCAGTGTTAAACTGAGCACTTGCAAGATTGTTTGCAGAGCTGTGCTGCTGGTTTTACCTCTGCTGAGGTACACTGGATATTGCCTTCCTTAGGCGTGCGTGTCACTTCTGGCTTGCTTACCATGCGTTATCTTCTGGCTCCTCAAGTCCCTTTCCACATTCCAGGCATGGCTCGCATTACACTTGACAGTAAGGGTGCAATCACGTGAATGCATGACAGATTGCTGCAATTCATTGTAACTCATTCTGTCAGGAAAGAGAAACTGTGGAAAAATGTAAGCATTCTAACAAAGCTGTGTGTTAGCCTCCTTAAAAGCAAATAGTTCACATCAGAGCTGTTACTTTGCATCGTATGCAGTTCATACCTTTGTCTCCTTTTAAGGAGGCCTTAGGAGGAGACAAAGGTATGAACTGCATACGATGCAAAGTAACAGCTCTGATGTGAACTATTTGCTTTCCGAATTAATTCTTACCAAAACTTTGAATATTTCTTTGTGTTTATTTTGTCATGTCTAGTATTTCAGGCTCTTGTGCACAGAAATGTAATTGCAGTTCTTGTTCTAATGATATTGATATTTGGCTGGCAGAGCCAGTTGCAACAAGCTCTGCGTTACTTTTTTCTTCTAGCAGCTATTTTCTAATATATCCTTTATTATTTTTTCTTCAGAAAATGTCTAGAGATCTCAATGTAGCTGTTTGTATTTTTGTTATCCTATGGATTTCTGAAAAGGCAGTTTGCTTATTTTTGAAGACTTTTGCCGTACGCATGTAAATATATACTAAGTTGCTGTCCTGAGTGATAATGGCTGTTCAGAATTCTGTTTGGTACTCCCTTCAGTTACCACTTCTACCTCAGCATTTGACTAAATGTACTTACAGAACAAAGTAGAAGAATTATTATAGTTCTTACCTCAGTCGTGTGCTTCCCCAGAGTTATGCTGTGCATGCTTGTCTTAGAGGTGAAACTGCCTGGGTACCTCCTGCATCCCTTAGAACTCCTTGCAGGGGTTTGTCTTCAGGGTTGACTTGGTGTGTTAGGGGGTCCAGTTTATGGCAGCAACAAAGGACCATCCAACAGTTCTGGGAGTTTGTGCTTTTAATGCATTGTTTTTGAACTTCACTGTCAAGACTAACTTTGAGCCCGCTTTACGCACAGAACCTTCCATTCTTTCAAGTATAAGTAAAGGAAACTGTTGGCTTGTAAATGGCAGAGAAGTCCTGATTTGTGAAGTACTTGGTGAAATATGAACTGTAGAATTTGGTTAAAATTTGGTTTGGAGAAAAAAAAGCTGGAGCAATGATAGAAAATTTCTAAGGCATAAATTTGCACGTTTTTCTTCATGCAAATTCAGAAGTTCTTATTAAAGAAGAAATGAGGACATTGCAGTAGCTTAAATGTGTTGTTTCTAAAACAATTAACTATAGGAAAATTATAACCAATACAGTGATTTGTGTTTAAATTTGGATGTGTCAACTAAGACTGAATTATAACAAATTGTTAACATAGATAGCATCTATTCAAATAAAGTGTAGATTACATTTAGTCTCACTTTCTATGCTGCTGTTTTCACCAGGGTATGATTAATGACGTTGTGAATCCAGTTTCATGAGTTCTGAGATTCATTTGAAGGACATTTTTCCTGCAGAAAATAATCATGAATTTGAGCACTTAATAAATGAGTACTTACGTATTCTAAGTTTGTTTGGTTGGTTTTTTTTTTTTTTGCAAAAAAAAATAGATCACTGCTTCCTTGTTTGCTGAGGAAAGCCACCTTAAATTAAAGGCACTTATTTGAAATAGATGTGGAGTCCTGTTGATAGGCAGATGCCTCTGTACACTGCTCACAGGACTGCAATGCAGATAGTGTTGATGCTGCTAACGTTTTAAAAATTTACCTCAGGTTTTCAGCTCACTTAGTGGTTCCATTTATTCATAACTTGAGGTAACACCTAAGTGTTACTGAATACATACCATCACAGTGAAGAGGACTGCAGTGGCTGAGTGCATGTTCTCGTGTGGGGGGGGTGCCTAGGCAGTATGTAATTATGCTCCAAGTTGTTCCTGCTTCCCCAACACATCTCTCAGACACGACTGACTTCAAGTGGAAAATTGGGACCTTTTGTAAGAAATTAAGGTCTCATTTCCAGACGTGTCTGTGCGTTGGCCCTCTTCCCTTGCAGATTCTCAGGTGTTTTACTATTATGTTTTGCTTACAGTGTCATGATTGATGAAAATTCTGTACTTCTCTAGTCTACTGCTACATCCTGTTCCCTTTTACCTTCCGAATTCCTACAGTGCCCTCACTTTGCTGCCCCTTTCATTGCTTAAAAACTTGTGTCTGCCTTGTAGCTCTGCTAGGTGACTGTAGCTTCTTAGTGGTCTGTAGCATGTTTCCTCCCTATCCTGGCCTTATTCCCATCTATGTAATCCATGTTTTACCCCCTGCTTTAACTTCATCACTCTTTTTCGAAAATGTGTTCCTTGTCTCTCCTGTTAAACTGCATCAAGTTAAAGCTTGTCTTACTTGCTTTAAGACATGTCATTAGTTCTGTCCCTACTCTGGTTTCTTGCCAGGTTACTCCCTTTGTTTAAGTTTGTTCAAATGTGGCTGTAGTAAAATGATTCGTTTTACATTTGTCTGCTGTGTGCTGGGTAAGACTTCTAGACTAGAAGTATGGCGTGATTTACAGTGCTTGTAGCTCCTTATATGTGTGAGTAATTGTTTCATTTATTACTGTTCTGAAAAGTTAATTGTCTTCTGTCTTTCTCAGCCAATTGTTTTTCCTGCTTTCCTTTCTGTCCTCCTGCCGTCTTCCACAGAGTTTCACTTCATTTTCCTACAGCCTGTTTGTTCCATTGCTTTGAAAGAAGCCTGGAGGAAACTAGAAGACAACGTAAGAGCATTGCTCATAATTGCGGAGTCTTTTAACTGTGCCTCTGTTTTCTGTTGGCAAGATGCAAAGAAAGGTGGGTTCCAGGTGATGTCAGAGATCCGGAAACATTGTTCTTAAGAGTTTCTCTATTGTAAGTTGTTCACACTAATGAAAAGAACTTGTGTGCGTAAGGATTAGAGAAAAGAACGTACATTATCTTGCAGGACAACTGGATTTTAATTAGAGTGATTTTTCAGGTGTGTCTGCTAAGCACCTCTGCTTTAACTGTGGCTGTTTTGAGCTGCTGTGGGATGTCTGAAGAGTGTTGGTATTGCTTTCGGATGGGGAAAGAGGCAACCCAGTTTTTGTTCAGATTCTGAGCGCAGAAGAATGCACATGGAAGGATTACGAGCAGGTTTACTTTCTCTCTTCATTGTGTTACTGTAGGTGGATAAGAAATCTTGTAAAATGTAGACTATTCAATATGTAGCTTGTGTCAGTTTGTAATCCTAAAATCTTCATGCAGAATTGAGAATTGTTCAAACTGATGAGCTGCACTGGTCTGTTAATATCTACTAGTTTTTAATGTTCCTTCATTGGCAACATGCTTTTTTTTTTTTTTTTTTCTTTTCTAATGGATTTATTGCTGCTGTCTTTCAGATTTGCCCTATTTCTATGTGCTGAAAACAAGACAAATCTGCAGTGCATTTGCCTAATGTAAACCTTCCTATGACTATGCACCAGGGTCCATGATTTCACTCAGTTGTGCTTTCTCTCTGTGTTATTTTTCTGCCCACTCTTCCCCTGCTGGGTCATGATTTGCTGTATTTCAGATGCTAAAAGCTCCTGAAGACAAGCCCTTTCTTCTTAAGCCCAAGCTGTTCTAAAGACATCAGTTGCTAAAATGTCATAATTTTCCAAGTTTTAAACTGAAATTTTCCTTACAACTAAGCTGTTGGGTGTTTGAAATCAGTGAGTTAGGATAGTTTCTTGTGAAACCAAGAATGTTTCTCGTGAACCACTGCACTGTTATACCAGTGTTCAAGAAGAAAAAGGAAAAAACAATCTGTGGGACTGCTCTATTGAGATGGGATGCTCTGAGTTCTTCATGTGATGAGGTACTCAGTCCTGGGGCCACTTTTCAGTTCAAAACATCATTGTCTGTTTCCAGATGACAGTCACAGAATCACAGAATTGTAGGGGTTGGAAGGGACCTCCTGAGATCATCGAGTCCAATCCCCCTGCCAAAGCAGGTTCCCTACACCAGGTCGCACAGGTAGGCATCCAGGCAGGTCTTGAACATCTCCAGAGAAGGAGACTCCACCACCTCCCTGGGCAGCCTGTTCCAGTGCTCCGTCACCTCACTGTAAAGAAGTTCTTGCGCATGTTTGTGCGGAACTTCCTATGCTCCAGTTTCTGGCCATTTCCCCTTGTCCTGTCTCCACTCACCACTGAAAAGAGTCCGGCCTCGCCATTCTGCCCCCCACACCTTAGATATTTATAGACCTGGATCAGGTCCCCTCTCAGTCTCCTTTTCTCAAGGCTGAACAGACCCAGTTCACTCAGCCTTTCTTCATAGGTCATCAGTCATTGCTTCCTTTCTGCTATTGATATATTCTGGATTCAAAGTAGCCATGGAAGGGTTCAGGTTCATCATTTGCACATACTATTGTGCTCCTTTATGGGAAATTCTTGTGTATGCAGAATCTGAGGAAATCTTCCTTGACAACTGTAGGGTAAAGAGAGAAATAGGAAATGCCTTTAGGACCAAGGTGACTGTTCAGTCCCTGGACAGATGTCTGTAGGGGGTGCTGCATGGCCCTGCATTACTATCACAAAACGTCCCTTGGTCAGATGTTATTGGTAAATGTTGGTGTTTGCCTAAGAAAGTATTCTCTAATGAAAAGATGTTGCCAAATGGTGAGAGCAGAAGCAATAGCACAGATGGCATCTAAAGATGAAGGAAAAAAAAAATATCCATTTCATCCTAAACACCTCTGCCATCATTCTTCCCATCCAACTTGTTCATTTGGTTCTGTTCTTAATGATTTAAGAATGTTTTTAATTTAAATGTTTTTATTTAATGGAGTCTTATCTTTGTTGCACGTTATATACTTGCTTACATGTCAGACAGTGTATGGATAGTTGTTTTTGCTGCCCACAAGGATCTCTAAGGTAGGCTGTCTGCAAACGAAGATACGTGAAATTCAATCTGACAGGAAATGCCTGTGTGATCACAGGGCAGTCATGAAGAGTTCTCTTGGGGATTTATTTTTTTTTCTTTGATTAGTAAAGAGCAAAAGATTTTTAACTATAGTTGTGAATGTGTAGCTGAAAATACCTGTGTGTGAGAATGAGGACATTGGAGGCTACGTCAGAATACACTGCAGAGGCAAATAGTTCTGTGGTGTAAATAGCATGGAACTCCTTCTGTAGGTGTGAGATGTGTTAAGTGCTGAGCACACCTTAAAAGCATAGTGTTTTTTCTATTTGCCATATTTGAAGAAATGGTTATAATTTTAACTTGAAATTCACTTTCCCTAAAATTAGAACATGTGCTGAGAATTTTCACCCTTTTAAATCTAGTATATTATCTATATATTAAAATCTGTATTTTGCTCCTTCTATGCTAATTGCCTTGTATGATGTGTAGTGATGGTTGTAAATTGGAATGTTCTTCTAAGGTCTTTAAGGAAAAACAGATAATGCTTGAAAAAGTTCCCATACCCCTTGGGCTAGAAGTCAGAATTCTGGTTGATATTAATTTTACTGATATCTGGAAGTATTGTTTCTGAGATGTTGCTTCTTTCTATTGGTAAAACCAGTGTTTGTCTTCCTGAAATGGAAGGAATTAAATCTTCTGTGCATAGCACAAATTGCAGCATTTACAGAATGTGAACTGCCAAACACAGGGGCTTTATAATTCAATAAATAAAATCAGAATCACTTTTACTGGATTGTTTTTTGAATTTAATATATGAATGCATATTGACAGCTGATACTGGCTTCTATCACTTTGTAACTTTATCAAAAACTTAAAAATACAAAGACTCTGATGTAAGAGAGATGCAGAACACAAATACAATTGGCTATTGCTAGTAGATGAGCTCTGTTTCCTGGAAGAGAGGAAGGCCCAAGAGTACAGCAAGAGAATCATTCTTCATATCCCATTTATGCATTATGTAGATAGTATATGATTAAAGTAGAGGTGTAGGTGCTGAAGATAGCCAGCAAAGCGTGTAGAGTGATTTAAGCTAATAAGCAGTTGACAGGATGCAAGCTTACTCCTTTATTTCACATGTGACTTTCAGGAATGCTTCGTTTTCAGTTAGTTAAAGGTATAGTAAATCTTGCTGAAGCTAAGATCACCACTTTTTCACCTGATTTGGAATGCTAGTTAAGCCTTATATTGGAATAAATTCTAGTACCAACAAGAAAACAGCTGAGAAATATAAGCTTGTATATGCATGCATCTTGTTACTTTTACTACCATTCTAAAGACTACGAGTAACTCTAAAACTACTATCACTATGTCAAATTTTCAACCTGGATTCCAGTCTTCTTGTATTGTGCTGCACTTCTTCAGTCTTAACTGTTGCCAAAGTGAAGCCTGCAATCTTTGCTCTAGGTGTTGCATAATACCAAGAACTTGTGCATCTGTGTACATCTTCCTGATAATGCCAGCCATCAATGATCAGCTCTTGGACAAATATCAAATGCAGGTGCTTTGTTGAAAGGCCTGGATTTCTCTAGTGATTCTGGCAACTTGTATCACTATGTACTTTTGTGACAAGGATTGGTTACATTAAAATGTTGTGCAAACTTGCTTTCAAGCACCATTTTTCTGTTATTATCTGTCTTTACCAAACATGTCTAGATTAAGATGTTGATTTACACAATTCCCTTAGTACTCCAGAATCATTTGTCCCTTCAAGGAAATTTCTTTTAGTTTGATATCGGTCACAGTCTACAACTCTTGATCACTAACTTCTATAGCATGACAGTTTAAACAACGTAAATACAGGTCATTAATGCCATAGATTTGTTATTTACTTGTGGATTGTATTTTTTAAATTAATATACACGGAACATTCTGTGTATGTGCTGGTTTAGAACATTCTGTAGAAGCTGCAAAATTGTGTGCATTAGCTTAGATCATGACTTGCTTTTGTTAAATGCATTTCAGAAAGGCAGTCAGCAGTCAGCATTGTTTGGAACAATATGCAGAAAGAAAGGCCTGCTACCTTGAACTAATAAGTAATTCAACAGTTAACTTTACATAGAAGGATGTTTTTTAGGTAAAACAAAACAAAACAACAACAAAACTTGTGTTTTCTGAGTAGTCAAGTCGAGTTTGTCCTTTGCTGCTGTATTGAGTACCTTAATGAATTCTGGATGGAGATAGAAATGATGCCCTTGATAAGAAATTTCAGGTGAGTAGGAATCCAGTTAGTCGAAGATTAAATACTGGGACAAGAAGGACTTTTTTTTTTTTTAAATTTCTAAGTACCATAGCTAGCAGCGTGTACTATTATTTATTTCTGCCTCTGTTCTTTTAATGATTTAACAGTGGTTTAGATCCCTTCCCAGAAGTCTTGGGGATGCTGTCTCTGTGCTGACTTGAGGCTTCTTGAAATATTTTGGTCAGGCTTGTGAAGTATTTGTGGTGTCAGTGAAACCGTATGCTTAGTTCAGATTTTAGTTCTTCAAACACTCAGTTTTTGTGTTCTCTCACAAAATTTTAAGTTCCCCATCATCTTTTTTAGAGAGACCAACTAAATGTTGTATCAAAAGGCAGTGTAATGCTGCCTTTCCATCAATACAAACCTCTTACTGGTCAATAATTATTCCTTCTCTCTTTGTTGAAAGTATGGTTTTGTTCTCCTCATTAAACTTGAAATATTTCAGTATTAATGATTTCCAAGTGTCCTTCTTCAATATTTGTTCTGGTGCTTTTCCACTGGAAGGTTTTTCCAGATAGGGTTTAGATGTCCTACTCAGGCTGCCCTGTAATATCAGAATAAATAACTTTTCTTTATTCCTCTGCACGTTGGTTCTGTTGCTTTGTTTTGGTTTGCAGCTCATCGCGTTGGCTGTAGTCCGTGCTCAAAATGTTCATCTAGGCTTCAGATCTTGGAAGATTCACCTTTGTTCTCATTTGTTGTTTCTTACTCTTCTGTGAGCTGACTTTTTAAAATTGTATTTGGTCAAGCAAGGGAGCCGAAGGTGTTGTCTGTTCACAGATACTAACTGTTGATTAGGGTAGTGTACGTATGTTAGAAGGGTAGTAATCTCTCCTTTGCTCTGTGTTCTAACCTGATGTTCCAAGTGTGCTACAACTAGTGGCAAATGATGAGATGATCAAACTGTATGCATTTGCCAGCTTGGTGGAAAGCATTTTTATGTGGTCATACTAAATACCTCCTGAAATTTGTGCTTTGTAGTAGTGTGGAGTAGAATTACCACAGTTTGTTCCTCTTTTGTTCCCTTGTGTGTTTTTATTAGGGAATCTAAATATATTTTCTAATATCCGAGTTTAAGAGTTTGCAAGGTCTAAAGTGTGATTGATTTATTTCCAAAACAATATGTAGAGTATCACTAAACAAACAAAAAACCCAACAACAACCAAGCTGCAAAAAAACCTCAAAACCCCGAACCAAAACCCAATCACTTTGAAGAGCATTGTGTTTATTTTTCCCCAAGGCTGAGGTCTTGCATGCCACTGGGAGCAAATGGAAAAGAGCAGGATGCTTGAGGGAAAGCTATCGCTTTTGAAATCTGAAATTGGTATTTCTACTTCTTTAATGAGTCGAATTTTGCTTCACTTGAAGTGTCAGCAGAATGAATGGCAGTAATTAAGATTTCCATTGTCTTCTGGAGGCGAGCAAGAAGGGCTTGTTGTTGTCATGGGGACAGCTGAGTGGCAGCTTCCAAGTGAGTAATTGCTGCTGAGAGCAGTGGCATGAACATTTGCAACCTTTCAGAGAGGATTTCAGGACAAAATGAAATTTATTCACCCCACTTTCAAAACAAAAACTGGTTTTGAAACACTAGAAGTGTTTCCGTGTAGTCTTTTTCTTTCACATGATTCTTCTTAATAATTATGTGAAATATCATGTCTAATTGCTTTTCCTTGTCCTGCCTTGATTGGAAGGACCCAAACCTGACATATGTGGTCAGAATATTCAGTGCCCTACAGGCCCTATATATTGATTTTTTTCTCTAGCACTCTTTCAGGGCGTGGGTATGTATGTATTTTGTCCAGGTGCATGTCCTATGTCTGTCTGCGTGGTCTGCATATACAACATTGCATTTACTGTATTTTGATGACTTGTAATTTTTTTCAGGTAGCAAGCTTTAATGGATTGTTTGTGAGGACAGTAGCATTGGAGTGTGAGGAATTCATTGCATGTACAGATTCTCTTAGAAAAGTTTCCTTAGAATTACACTTGCTTTTCAAAGCCCACAGATCCTATTTCTGAATAGTAGAAGGTAGGCATTTACTGAGTGAAGTTGTGTATTCTTGGTTTTGAAGTCTCCACAAGCATTTTTACCACTGTTGGTCCATGATTTAAAGAATGACAAGGGAAGTAAAATTCACAAGTTGTAAGGGTGCATGTAGGCTGTGCTTGGCATTAGGTAGTGATGCTCTAACCAATGTGTTGGTCTCACCTTCCCATACAGAAAATGGTAACCCACCTACGTGCATCCTTTTTGTCATTCATCTACTTGATTTCAAATCTGAATTATTTTCTAAAGTCATGGGAATTGTTACAGGAAAAATATTTTAAATCTGCCGTTTGTTTCAAATTTATATAATGTAGTGACATCAGTTTGATTCAGAATCCCTTGAAGTAAGAATTTCAGATGATAACTACAGTGCGTTAGCCTGTCTCCTTGGCTTTGTGGTCTTCTGAACGCTGGTAAGCATAGATTAATTCATAGGAGAGCTTCTGGTATATCAGTAGCTTACCAATAGTAAAATGAATTGAAGGTCTCTTCTGGATTTTAACTGCTTTGTTCTGTCTTTGAAGTGCTTCTTGGATTCATTTGTTGTGACGTATTTATTCTGAAACGCGCTTTAAATAAATACATAACATTATAATCAAAACCTACGTGATTTTCCTGAATATGCAAAGGACTGACTTTGTGAACTTGCAGAGTTTTAATGTTTAGGAAGTCTGCCTACCTTTTAATAACAAAAGCAGGCATGCTGCTTAGGTGGCCATTGTTTCTAGTGCTGCAAACACTGAGAAATACAAGGGGTCCTGTTGGAAGCATTTGTAAATTAAGCTTAACTTTTAATGGGTTTTCACACTGTAGTAGCTAAGTGACATGTCAGTTTTTTCATGTTTCATTTTTACTGATCTGTTTCTCTCTTAAGTAGCTGAAATAGAATCAGCAGTGTTGTTCAGACTTTCAAATGCTACTCTTGAGAGGTGTCAGCTATGCAAAGGCTATCATAGTGCTGGGTTGGAAAAGGTGCTGTTCTTTGGAACTTGTGGTTTCTGTCAGTGCAGATTTTCTCCTTTCCTGATGAAGGTAACATGCTTTCTGCCAAATCACTTAAACTGGTGGCTTTTTAAAATTTGTTTTAGAAGCTGCTTAGTACGTGTGCTTTTTTTCCTCCTGGCAAACTTCCTCTTGTATTATGGGCATAATGCATGTTAGAAGTTGTTTGCATTAAGGTGAGTTTTTAGTGTAATGAGTAACTGGAATAATATGTGATACACTGGTTCAGAAAACATAACGGGTGATTGTGGTTATCTTGGCTTAAAGACAGTGAAGAAGAAAATGTATAAGAAGAAGTTTGTCATTTAAGGAAACATAAATGCAAGGAAAGATTTCAAAGCTAAATTCCTTTTAATATGCTGAATATATGGAGTATGAGTCACACCTGCTTGGTGATCCAGTCAGCAGGTGATACAATCTTTGCTTGTCAGGTAAAATGACCCTATTTTCCATTGCATAGTGCCTGTGGCCCCACATCTTTGCTTAGTCCTTGATAAGAAGACTATTTCATGCCAGTTGAAATATCTATGAAATTAACAATGGAGAAAAGCGTTCGCAATTCAAGATAAGCTCGCATCTTACAAGTCCCACCACATTGTAGTAATTCTTAATTTACGATGAGGAAGAGTTATCTTCAGGTGTTTGAGGATGGTTAAGTAACATTTATGGTTTCAGCTATAATAAGTTCTATTTATGCTTTTTAGAAATATTAGCTGTTAAAGTTCGTTTTTCATAGAAATTTCCAGCTAGAAATCCTGAGTTTCTGTATTACAGTCTTTTCTCTTTGGTCATTATGACCTTTCTAGTAAAAGGAAAAGATGAGAGAAGGAAAACAGCCCATTATTTAAAAATGGTATTTCTGACACAGAGGAAGAAAACAGGCTAGGGAAGGAAAACTGTGCTAGGGCAACATTGTTCGGTAACTTAAGGGAGTGTGTTCTGTTTCTCTTTATATGCTCTGGTGCCAGCCTGTTGCAATGCCTGATGGTTTCTTGTGAATGAAGACTGATAGTGGAAAATATTCTTAAGAAAGGTTAAGAAAGATGAGACCTTTAGCTCATTTTTTGAAGATAATATACACCTGTGCAGTCTGCCTGCACCCAGTTCAGGATTCGTGTAGTGATCCCAGTGGTGTGACAGACTGGTTGAACTAAAAGCAGTGCAAAGGGGAAGTCCTGCTTGGAGGTGAACAGTTCTTGGAGAATGGTGTGAGAGAGCCTGGAGCAGAACGTGTGCAGGGTCGTTAGGATATTTGCAGATAAGAGTGTCTCATTTATAAAACAACGCTGCCAATAAGGGCTCTCTGGAAATTGAAGGTGAAAAGTTTTTAAAAGTCTGTTGGATTATGGAGATTGCAATAGAAGCAGTGTTGTGAACACTGAATTGAGAATCCTATCTCAATTATTTCCTGCTAATTGGTACCACTGAGATTTAATTTGCAGAAAAAATGCTGCTGCTCATGTTCCACATCCAGAGTTCTGAATATCTTCATTTTAGAAGGTCTGTTCCATTTGGAATCTTATAGGTCAGCTAATTTCTTATTCTTGAATTTATAATTGTGTTCTTGATTATGAAATCTGTGTAATTATATGTGTATGTGAATGTAATTGTAATAAAGTGATTATAATGCAGTTATAGTATTAGTTATTGTATGAAGAAGAGGACAGGATATTTTGTGAGCTGGGAACAACCTGTACTTCCAGCCCAAGGGAATAAGAGAGCATCTCACTTGTAGAGGATTAGGACACAAGGACGATCCCTCTAATGCCTATAGGACTGTTTTATGTGCTGGAATTTGGTTGCTTGTGGCTTACCTTAGGGAAAGTCCTGTGAATTATGCTGTGTGCATTGCACTGCTGCTTTCATGTCAAAGGATGTGTGACTTGCTAGTGTGGTCTGCTCATTACTTTGACAGAGAGGAAGTTTAATGGAATTCAGATGAACAGAAGCAAAATATGGGGCCTCAACTTTAGCAATAAGCTCCACAAGGGCTACAGTGGTGCTAGAGCCATGTAATGCTGTAATGATCTTTTATCTGAGGGACTGAGGTAGCCTGTGTAAGCTTTTAAATAATTATGTAAGGTGATGGTAGTGATAGCATGTATTTCAGCTGTCTTCAGTGCCCTTTTTGTCAATTCCCACCAAATATATGGACGTATCAATTCTACAGATGTGTAGTGGAGTCAAGTTGTGTAAATTATGAATGCAAGTATTAATTAAAATTTCTTGAGTGTTTTCCTCTTCTTTTGGGAAGCAGTTGGGAAAACTGACTTCTGCACGCATCTGATACGTGCCACTTAGCATCAGGTGGAGGTTCCTAGCTTCCAAAAATAGCTGGTGTTACATGTCATGTATGTAGATTCTCCTCTCTGCTGAAGAATCTGCTCTGAGCTGTAACAGGAAATATCCTTAAAGCAGAACTGAGACTCTTACGTCTGTGATTTTGTGGCTAGGGTAAGATCATCTGACTGTAACGTCACCACTCTTTTTTACTTCCTTCAGGTAAGCTTCCAGAGAGGACTATAAGAACTATACTGCGATTCTTGATCCTGCTGCAAGGTTATTTTTGGTGTCCTCCAATGACTGTTCCCTGTGAAGTGCAGGGAGCCGGCCTCACGATTGGCAGCAATGCAGTGGGTTGTTCTTTGCTGCACACAGACTCAGCTGGTGCGGTTACTGCTTGGGGTGCTTTGTCAGTGGGGGAGCTGGGGATCCCTTGTTGTCAGGAAGTACTCCAGCTCGGTGACTGATGATGGCTAACAGTGAAATATTTAAGTCATGGGAATCTGGTTTTGGTCAAACCACTCTTCAGAATACCTGCTGAGAGGAAGTTCTCTTTAGATTCTTAATGGAAGTAGGAGTGTGCATTGGAATCTGGATGGAGAAAAGTGGGTCCCTTTCAATTCCATCTCAGAAGGTGAGATTGTGATGCCTTTTTTTCTCTTTTCTATTTCTCTTACCCTTTGTAGGGCATGCTGACTAGTCAGAAATGGTGCTCTTAGAATGTCAATCAGTTATATTGCTTGTGTTACTTTATTTTCATCCTATTCACAACAAAATATTTAGAGCTGCTAGTTTCTGTCCCTAAAGCATGGTTAGCTATTTCCAAGTCTGAACTCCAGCAGCAGGGTTTTTTCCACAGCAATTCTCAACTGTCATTTTCTAATGTATCAATAAAATAGCTTTCATTGTCTATTTTCCAGTTCTCATACAGAAAAAATTGGCATTCATGTCAGTATCAATATCTGAAGGTGAAAACAAAGGAAGGTATGTAGGACCAGGCAGTCCAAGGTACCAAAATCTTTGGGTTCTTTTTTTTTAATACTTTTTTTCATGTCCTAAGAATGCAGCTTCTTACTCTCTCCCCTGTTAATGTCATAGGAATGTAATATATGCTCATGATATTTGCAGAATTTGTAAACTGTCTGAAAATAATTCAGAGATATTGATACTTAAAGTAATGACATAAAATATTTAACGTGCAAGTCCCAGAACTTTGGGTTTAAAACAGAGGTGCTGTCTGCATCATACAAGATGAAAACAATTATTTTTCCTAGAGATAAATTATTGTTATTCAGAAGCAGGGCATTCTCTCTCCTCTAATTGCAATTTGACATTAGTTTGTATTAGATTGTATTTGTGTCTTTACAATGCTGTACTTTGAGTTGAATGAATACTGCCACTCATCCCTTTAGGAGTTTAATTTACTGTATTGATGTGACTAATTTAGGTTCTTAGATTGTTTTCAAAGCAGTTGACTGCTGCAATGTGACAGTACGTGATAGCACAAAAGCAAACACAATATGAGGCATCTGGGACTGGACTTGATGTTTTGGCGCCGTTATTTATAAGCCAGTCCTGCATGAATTAAAATTGGACTGGAGGATCTTTTTCCAACCTGGGTGATTTTATAAGTAAAGTGCTAGTGACTAGCAAGTAAGTAATTGAGCAGAAAGATTGTCATTGAGTAGTACTGGAAAGCTCAGTGAGTTTAGCTTTGAAGACTTACAGAGCTGCAAGTTTTTAAATGGCGTTATTGCTTGAGTTTTGTAAAACTGCTCTGGCAGTTTAGTCTTGTCAAATAACTTTGCTGAACTTGATTTCTGGTTATCACAATGCATTAGAACTTATTACATTTCCGCAGGATTGTATCCTGTTGTATGCTGTTTTACCTGACAGCTGTGAAGAACACCAGTAAAAAAGGCAACCTTTCCACAACCATATGCCTAGTACTTCAAGTAGAAAAAATAATAGATGTAGCTAAAATGTTGTCTTTGGAATAAAGAAGATTTTGTGTTAGATACAAATATTATGAAAAAACAAACTTCCATGCAGGTTTTCTGTCATTTTGTGAGTGATTTAACTTGGAAGGCAGCAGTGTGACTTGCTCACCTTGATTCAGAAATTCCAGGCTGTCCTTTCCGTTGTGCTTTGATTGGAATTTTCTGGGAGGACCAGGGTAGTCCTTTCTGCTCTCAAAAGCAATGAATGATATTGCTTTTATGTACTGCGCCCAGAAAGCTGCAAATGAGCTATAGAGTCTAAATTGGCAGGCACTTGTCTGTCTTTTCAGGGTCTTCAATGTTAATGAAACAATGAATTTTCAAAAATAGAATTACTCAGCAAGGTCACACAAGAAATCTACTTCAGAGCTAAGATCTGAATCTGTCTTCCAAATCCCAATGTAGCAGTGCCAAAGCCATTAACTTTTTTAATCTGTTACTGATACAGAAAAACTTAACACCTTAAAGATTTTACAAATGTAGCCACTTTCTCTTTTCTTGTGGGAAAAGCCAGTATCTGTGTAGAGACGTGTTCCTAAGTCCTGGTCCAGTGGCTGAAATAGATACAGCGTCATCACTCAATGAATTCAGATTGCTTCAACTTTATAATGGAAAATGGATGAATTTAACCTTTAAGCAAAATCACTCTGTGAGTTAATGATGACTTATTCTACCAGAAAAAAAAAAGTCATTCTGAAGTATTATTAATGTTTCCTGTGCTACTTACAGATTGGTTTTCTTTCTTTTTTAAGTACTATTACCCAAGTGCTTTAAAGTGAAAAGAAAGTTAATTATGTCTTATAAAGTTCATGCTAAAACTGTTTAATGCAGTGTGGCACTCCTTCCAAGATGTTGAAAATGGATCATAGCTTTTGTTTCCATGGCAGTAATGTCCAATGTAGTTTTGGAGAAGAGGGAGAGATCCCTAGAGTTACTGAGAAAATCACTGCAGTGTTATTGCCTGCTGGTGCTTCAGTTGTATGATTATGTGAAGTATACAGTGAAACTTGCTTTGGAAAGAATGGAAGGGGCTAAATTACACACCTAAGTTTAAAGCAATTATGGAAATGCGTTTCCTATCATTAGTAAATTAAAATGGGACTGAAAAACAAAAAAATGAAGAGGTGCTTTGCCACTTAACCAGACTGATGTGCATATAATGTTCACATATAGTATGTAGCTTTTTTTTCTGTTTTAAAACTCAGAATTGAACAAAACCACTTTAACTACAGCGCCAGTCTGACCTGATCTGGGGCGTGCAGCTCTGCTCACTCATGCTTTAGAGCACTTTATTTTTAATCTCCCTTTTCAAGGGGAGAAAAATAATCTTTTAAATTTCCCAAGTAGCAAAGGATTATTTAATCAAGAGATTACCAAGTTTTCTGCAAGTGCAAGATGCACAGTTTTCTAAGTCATTCGGTCATTGTGTGTGTTAAATGATTACCTAAAGAACAAACATTTCATGTTGAGTTACTTCACCTACCTTGCTGCCAAGTTTCAGTCACATGCTTGATAGAGGCTTACTTGGCATTGAAAGCAGTTAATATAGGATCCAAAAAAGTTTATGGAATTTCAATCTCTAACCCTGTCCAGCACTCCCTATTCTCCCCAGGCCCTGTCAGCAAGCTGAGAGCTTGCTCATTGCCTCATCCTCTCTCCTCAGCCTCGCTTCTGCCTGCATGCCCTTCGGGCAGAGGAGAGGCAGCAACTGACCAAGGGAGGCCTGCAGGGCGACCGAGTGGGGCCATGCTCTGTCCTGTGGCTGGAAACAGCACAGGGCAATGGGGATCTGAGTGCTGAGAGCAAAAGGCTGGCCTTCTGTGAGCACTGGCTGGTCCTTGTATTATGCAGGTGAGAAACTTTTCCCTTCTCACTGATGTAAATGGTGTAGATCCCTTGGCTTTGGTCTTATTCTAGGGCACATTTATCTGATAGTCAGCCACGCCAGCTCTACTGCGGAGGCCCTGGCGATAAAGCAGCTGCCATTGTACTCTTAGAGGCATTATCAGCATCTGCTTGGTGCTGACGGCAGTGAAGCACTTGTGTGGGTTCAGCACAGTGGAGCTACAGGACGAGAACCAGACAAGCAACTGTGACTTGCTACTCAAGTGGTGCCAGAGGAATGCAGCTGATAGCCCACTATATATGGTGGTATGCTGAGGGCTGTTGGGTTTTGCTGCGGCCTTGCTCTTGGAACTGAAGTTAAGGAGCCCGATTTCATCTCCTTTGCCAATTTTTATTTTGGCTGTTATATTCACCCGTTGATTTCCAGGCTTATTGTGAAAGGTAGTGGTTGCTTCATTCCTCCAGTTACTTTGATAAATAATAGCACTCTTCATGTGTTTAAGGAAGAAGTTTTAATCTTTCCCAGAGGGACAATGTGGTTTCATGCAGAGCCTAATTCAGAGCTGATTTTAAAGCATGTTGTCCCCAGATGACATTGCTGCTGACAATGCGTATCAGTGTTTGTTGCTATAGATGAAACTTCCTTAGTATTCCTTACAAAACCAATAAAGTAGGTCTTAAAATGTTTGCTAGCTAAAGCTGTGTTTGAGAATGAAATAGTGGAAATGTTTCTTTATACATTCCTTGCACTGGTCTTCTTAGCCAGTAGCTCTTTGTATTGATATCACCTTTGTTTTCTGCAAACTCTTTCTGAGTTGGATGTTGGCTACCATTAGTGTATCTACTTTGAGGCATTAAGAACATTTAAATGTTTCTTCCATCACTGCATTGTTTTCAGTTCTACTGTCTTCCTTCTATTTTATTTTAATGTCTCGTTCTGAATTTTTCACCTTCTAAAAATGCGATGAGAGTGTTGTTGAAATTAAACTGAACACTGTGCATGATAAGAACTTTTGTTAATTTATGTTTGGCTCTCATAGCTAGACATTCAGTATGCTAAACTCAGCACCAATACACTGTGCAAGTAATAGAAATGGTTATTAACTGTTGGAGATTATATTTTGACTGGATGTGCTTTGATTACTTTACACTGGGTTTGGGGGTTAAGGAGGAAATACTGGATGGTGAAAAATAATTCATTCCCTCTCTTTGGATTTATTCAATTGATTTGCATTTAGCAGAGATAATTTGGGCATTACACACCGCAAAATAGTTAATTTTCAGAACAATTTCCTTGAATTTCTGCATTGAATAAAGTAATGAGTGTTAAAAGTAGTTTTACAGAGTTTGGAACTGTTTAGTGTGCTGTTATGGTTCCTACTGGTTTGATTGTATAAAACTTGTCTAGCACTACTGTGTATGCCTTAGCATATTTACCACTGTACAGAGAATGCTTTAAATGAATTCTGTGGCAGTATTTCTGTGGTTGCTTGGAAATGTCTCAGGAGTTTCTATTCTTACCTGACTGGGAGCCCCCGAGGACTTCGACATCTCTGTAAAAGGATGAGTTTGCTCTAGGTTATTTCTTTGATTTGGTTTTGCAACTGATACATCTATAAATCCTTTTATATGCTGAAGAGTTTTTTATTGAATAAAGAATGCATTTCTGGATAATTTTATAATCTGTTTAATCTAAGAGGAGAATATTCCACATTTACAGCTCTTAATTCCCAAAATATCTATCTGGGATTGGTTTTAGGCTATGAATCCTGATTCATCTCTCACTCCACCGAGGGGACGTGTTTCCACCATAAGACTGCCCGAACATTTGGATAAATGGCAGTTTAGTAATGTTTTATCAGCCTTATAGCTGTGCCCTCAGAATCATGCTCTGTGAGGTCTGAAAGGCCGTGGTTAATACATAAGACCTTGTAATACCATATTAGTTCTCTGCAGCTACTTTTTCTTTCTGTAAAGTGACATTAGCCTTTGACAGTGAAAATAATCCCTCTGGGTAATGTCTGAAGTTGTATTGAAGGGCAGTGGCAGCTATAGTGCTTTCTTCTGGCTGTGGGATCCCCCTCTCCATTTGTGGTGCAGAGAACGGTCCAGCTAAAGGGCCTTCTGCTCATCTGGGTTGCGGAATATCAATTCAGCTGTGAGTTGGTATGGGATTGTGTGTAAAGTGCAGTAGGGACCAATAAACTCATGCTTTAAGGTAATGGCTTTCCTATGCCAAGGCATTTCAGTGCTGGGACCTCTGTGGAAAGGAAAATAACCAGTGTCTGTTTAATTCGAAGCTGTGAAGTGCTTGTCTGATAGAGTCTGTTAATTTGTACTTTCTGGGGGCAAGCAGTTCAGGTATTACTAGCCTTCTTTCAAGCGAAGCTTAATGTTTCGTGCCCTTCAGCAGTATTGTACTTGCTTTTATTCTCAACATTTGATGGGGAAAAATACTTTCCCTTTCAAATACATTTACTTTTGAAGGAGATGTGTCATATTTTATCCAATAATGAGCTGCACAAGAGTGGGGAAGGAGGAACTCCCTTTAAACAATAGAGAGTTCTATAAACCAAAGGGAATAACTTCATTGTTGTCTTTTTTTTTTTTTTTAAGTTTATGACTTAAGCTATCCTTGGAGTACGCATATGGAGTTTGAAGTGTTTCGGAATTAACCACAAGATTTCCTGGAACAGCTTGGTGCCAATGGAGGCCCTCTTAGGAGTGTATGTGCCGGTGAACACGAACGGCCAACCCACAAGAATAGGTGTGTGCTGTGGGAATTGTGGTTTCTTCCTGCTAAACTGTCCTTTAGGGGAATGGAATGCTAATATCTTTGTTTATTCTTCAGCCTGATGTCTGAAGGAGGTGGAGTTGGTAGGATTGCGCTTAATGCCTCAAGAAGGTGAGGTGGAGATGAAGGGTAGTAGTGAGACAGAGCCATGAGCATTATGAAATTTTACTGCAGGAAATGTTTGGGTTGAAACATAGGCTAGGTAGAAAGCAGCCACAGGAACCCAGGCTGTATAAATTCTCTTCTTTCCTGGAATTGCATGTAAATGCACTTAAATCAGTGTCAGCCATGAGAGCAGACCAGCTTGCTCAGGTCTTCCTACCTTCTGGTGTTGTGAACTTCCAAGGATGGAGACTGCACACTCCCTCTGGTCAGCCTGTAGACTGCACCTCTTTGCGTCCTCAGGGTGGAAAGGTTTGGCCTATGCGCTGATGTCTTTTGAGAGGTCCAAAACTGAATGCATTATCCAGTGCTGCATTTTTGATATTGTATTCTTTAATCCTGTTCTGGACACTGGTGATTGTGCAAGAAAACACAATTTGAGTAAAATTGTATTCCTCTGGTGCAGGTTATGGATAAGCATTTCCATCCTGTGGAAGAAAGAACATGAGTGTGTTGGGTTTTTTTGCATTTTGTCTGAAGTTACCCACAGCAGCCCTGTAAGGTCTGTCAGCCTGCAGTATTGTCCACTGACGATCACTTAGTCACATTAAAGCATTAAAATTAATAAATAATAGATCAGAAGTGTATGTGTCTTAAAGAAATCTGTGTTCCACACAGTAAAGCCAGTGAGGAGAAAGCTGGTTTGGAAGTGATGCAATTCACATGGCAGAGAAATGAAGCTTTTGAATGCTTTTATTCTGTTTTTGTAGCTGCCATGTTAAATTGTTTCAGCTTTCTAGTTTGTATAGCTTGGTGCTTGGATGAAAGCTGAATGCTGAAAAACTTGTATTTGCTTTCATGTTTAGAACAATGCAGATAATCGTGTCTATTACTGGGTAAGCCTTTGCATCAAAGGGAAATGTATTCAAGTAGGACTGATGAGGGTGTTCAGCCTCCTGTGGTAGATTTACCCGGTGTGCATACAAACGTGTCTTTTTATTTTTAATCAGCTTTGTTATGGCTTAAAGGTTGAGATATGTAACATATTTGTGTAAAGCTTCCCCTAAATGCTTCTTCCAAAATAGTTTGCTTATCTGGCAGAGCTGGTTGGGCTGTTCCCTCACTAAACTCTGAATTGCAGTTCACTTTGGAATTTAATGGTGAGCTGCTTTTACTTAGAGTACTGTAATCCTAATACTCAGGAATATCACCACTTTCTCTTCTCTGAGTTAAAGTTTTTTATTTGCTTCCAGAAGAATCGGTGGCAGTGTTGCTCTCCATGTGATTCTCTTTTGGTAGGATTGGTTCACAGTGACTTCTATGTGTAACTGTTCTGCAGCTCAGCTACAGTTCCACAGTTATGTTGCCTGTATCCTTTCCTATTGTGTGAAAGGCCACATGGCCAACACTGCTTCTCCAATAGTCTTATAGTAAATAGTAGAATTTCCCAATGATAAAATAAGGGCCTGCTTTCCAGTTTCATGAATGACCTCAGTGCAAAAAAAAACAAACAAAAAAAAAACAAAAAACCAAAAAACCAAAAAACAGCCCCTGACTCCAAAACTCACAGACACACACACCAAAAAAAAAAAAAAAAAATAAAAAATCCAACACAAAAAAACACCAAACAAATCCACACTTCCTAAAAATCTTTGATTAAAAAAAAATCCTTGCCTTCCAAGTGAGCATCCATCTTTAGAATTTTCAAATCCAATTGGCCTGTTGGGACCATCTGTAGGAAGAGAACCTCTGAGAACTAATCTCAGAGGGACCAGTTGTCTACACCTTTGTAGAAACAGCTGTGCCTGCATTGGAGTTGATGACTGGGAAGAGCAGGAGAGAGAGATCCATCTGTCTCATAGGTACACGTGTGTGTGTGTTGGTATATGTGTAGGCATACACATATATGAATGCATGTATCACCAATACATGTCTTTATCTGTTGGACTCCTGTTTCCATTTCAAACTTTGGCATAGGCGTTCACGTGATATCTGTAAGAAACATACAATCAATTCAGTTTGCCATTCATTGTCATACTGCTGTCATTTCATTGTTTGACTGAAAGTCAAAGCTGGTTTTGTTAGTCACAGGTTTCCAAATTCATTTGGATATTTTTGAAGGCACCAACTTTTGTTTACGGACTAACCTCAAATACATGAGTGGGAAAGAAAAGAACAGCCCTAACTGAGCTCCAAGTCTGAATTAGGATGATATAGTAGAATAAAATGGTCTTTTACATTTCTGATTTTCTTTTGGTATGATCAGAGAATTTTTTTCTTTCCAGCTTCATTTTTAGAGGCAAATACTAATTTTCCTATAGGTGCAAAAGTAAAGAAATGGAATCACATTCTACCTTCCAGGAGTTTCTTCTCATCTAAGGGTTTCCTGCTCTTAAGAACTTTCATGTTTCTTTCCTTAATTTTAAGTTACTGTAATACAGGTTATTGGGTTAATACAGTCCTGATGGTGTCTTATGATATACATCAAAAGGATTTGTGAATCAACAGTTGACTTCAGCTGTATTATGTATGGAGCTCTGCAGTGATCCTATGGTATGATAGCGTATTCATAGTTTTATCTGTTCTTTTAATGATGGAAATATCTGTGATGATTCCTTGGCGTTCTCCATGTTAGCTTATCATTGACCTATTAGTAACCAAATCTTTCCTGCTCCTACTGATTATCTCTGGTAGCTCCCTAAGGGGAAAAAAAAAGAAGATCCAGATCCAAAGAAACTTCAAGTTCCCTTTTAACCAAATTGTCAGTGAGCTAGATAGAAAAGGGACAACACATGAGAATGTCTGTCAGTGTACTGCCCATTTATCTGTTGTTCTCAAAGTTTTCTTGTCTATATTTATAAAGAAAAATGGACAAATGTGATACAATTTAGAATTGTGGAAGTCATCCTTTCAACTGTCTTTAGAAACATGGGCTTTTGTATTGACTGATTGTAGTCACAGGCACAGCTGCTCAACACAGTTACAGAATTGTGTTCTAAGCAAGTACAAACTCATGATCTTCTAAGGAGGATTGTTTATTCCATGATTCTTCTGTAAAAGTTTAAAGGTTAAGTTGCTAATTAAACGATAGGAGAGGGTGACAGTTTAGAGCTCACTAAATTTAGTGGACCTTGATTTTCATGGAGTGAGGATTTTACTGCTAGTCTGAAGAGGCACTTTGTTATTTTAAACTAATGTCCAATCTTGAAAAGATGTTTGTGGTGTGTGCAGTTTGTAGCTGGTGCTATTGCTTGTGTGCTAAAATCAGTTGGTATTGATGCAGATTCTTCCAAATTGTTTGCATTACACTGTGTTTCTTCTTTAAAGAAGGACTTCATGGCACCGACTTTCTTGGTCTAATTGGTCTTTTCAACCAATTCTCAACACTAATATAAAAAGGGCAATGCTGAAAGTATTTTGAAGCTACTTATATATTTTAGAAGTGTTTTATACTATGAAACAAGCCATGTGGGACTGCTGGTCAGGTTAGGCATAAGCACTTTTCCTATTTGGAGAATGTGCAGCTGACCAACATGTCTTCCATGCTTGATTCTGTTGTCAGCTGCCCCAAGCAGTGTCTCCCATAGAAGCAGGATGCTCACCATTGCTGTTGTGGCTGTATGGGGCATTCAAGATAAAACTGCTCATGTTTGCCTGGTCTTGCAGGTAGGCATAAGGTGCTCAGCCAGCAGGGAAAAATGTACATGGTACAAATGGCTTGTAATAATTTGTAGGTTAGTCCATCCAATGACAACAGGAATTATTCTTGCCATCTATAAATTTGTTGTTAATGTCTTGTAGACTTGGTCAGTAATTCACACATTTCAAGGTTCAGCTGTGTGGGCATTTAAATTAATTTAGAAGCAATATATAAATTTCTATGACGTCGTATGTATGTCATCAACATCAGTCATGGCCAGAGATTTATTAAAATTTGGCTTTGACTCAAACACAGAATGAACTGAGGAGAGAAATAGGTGAAGCCGTGTTGACTGAGTTCCTCAAAAGGACCCGTGTGGTTATCTGGCTTTGCAAATTATGGGCCTGGAAAACTGAATTGCAGTTGTTATTTTTTTTTTTTTTTCTTTCTTGTTTTCTGTGTTTAAATGGCTTACATTTCATGATCTGAGTTATGTTAGTGCAAGCAAATGGTAGGCATTGTTAAATTTGCTGACTTGCTTCATCAGTAATACTTGAGAAATCTTGTAGGCTGTGCTCTGATGGCAAGCAACAAGGCGTCAGCAAGGATCAGTGTCTGTGTGTTGCTCTCCCACTCACCCAGGAGCTGAGCTGGACAGGAGGTGAGCTGTGAAGGAAGTGAAGCTATGGTACCTCTTTATGCTTTCATAGGTGGCTTTCGTAGGGGCTAGAGTTTGCCAGGGGAGTTAGCACAGTGCTGTGCTAGTACAAGTTGCGTGGCAGTGAGGATGAGGCATCGTGAGCTTTTCCAACTTTATCCAGATGTATCAAGGCTCCCTCTAGTGAAAAAGGAACAGGAGAAGCATGAAGAGTGGTGACAGCATATCATGTCTCTTCATTAAGACTTGTTTGCTGTGCCTTTTATACATGGTGGATTTCTGGACTTATTCTACAGTTGCTGTTCGGAATAAATATGGGTGATGAACTACCAAGAGGCCTGTTCATCTTGTATCTATGAAAAACAGTGGTGCCAAGGCTTGGGAAGGATAAACAGTTGTCACTGTAACAAGTTTCCTAGATCACTGGCACTGGAGATGTTACTACTTTTTAGTAAGCAGAGAAATTGCTGCTAAGCCAGTGTTTGAAAAATGTGAGAAGAGGAATGTGATCTAAATCCAAAAACATAATACCAGATCTTGATTTCTTCATTTAATTCTATTAAAAACAAGGCACTTCTGATGTCTTTGGACTACATCTATTTAAATACTGCTGAAAAGGTACAGAGGCATGACAAGAACTGAGTGCTAACTGGGGAGCAAGATGGGGGGAGGAGCACAGACTGATGGAATGGTGTAAATCATGTGGGAAGGAATCCTTGGATTCCCTGGATGCAGCCCCTCCTGTTCAGCACAAGCCCAGCTTCAAAGCTGGAACCAATTTAGGATGAGATTGCTCAGGGCCTTATCTAGCCACTCTGAATATTTCCAAGGATGGAGATTCCATAGCCTTGCTAGGCAACCTCTTCTAGTATCTGCCTGCCCTCATTGTGGATAGAAATCTCCCAGCTCCCTCATTCCTTGTTATGAGGCATTCAGCATCTATAGTATAGATTGTTTTGAACGGTATTGCTTGTTCTTAATGGTTCTTATGAGGCAAAACATTTAAACTCTGGCTTTCCAAATTAACATAAACCATTGTGTTGTACAAAGCTGCTGCTTCTCTCCTCCTAGCAGGTCCAAAGATTGCAGAAAGTTTTTGTTTTGTGTGTGTGACCTCATCTGTGAAATTCCTATCTCTGCATTATGTGGTAACGTGGCTGCGCTTTTCTGTTCCTCGGCTCTTACCATTCAAAGGGGAAAAACTGTTCCAAAATGGAGAACTTGCTCAGGAATTACAGCAGTGGAGGTAATTCATCTTCTGAAGGGCTGGTGAATTTCTTTCATGGGAAATAATACAAGGCTTAAAAAGTGCAAGTATGGTATGATGAAAAACTTCGTGTCCCGATTAGCCCTTGAGCACTTCTGGAATAGAGTCCTTTTTCTTACTCTTAATTATGGAGTTATTAATGACTAAAAGCCTGCAGATGAAAATTTGTTGACAGTTTGTCAGCCTCTGGAGAATAAAGCTGACAACGTGCTTTCATTTTTACAGCTGACAACCTAATTATGTCCCTGTTGGTAGCTGCTGCCTATGGATTGAAGGTTAAATGGGCTGCTTTGGATATGGCTTAAAACTGTTTGGGCTGTGTGATGAAAAAGAAATTTGTTTCTGCTATTGTTTATTTATTCATTTGTTCAAAAAAAAAAATAAAAATCTGCAAGTTCCTCTTCCTATCTTTGCACATATGCCCAAAATTAGAGTAATGCCTAATAAACTTAGGTGAAAGTGCTGTCTCTTTATAATACAGTGCTCCTTGTTCCTCTTAGAAGAAAAAGATGGCTACTTTGTAGATGTTAACACTGCAGAGTTGATGTAAACGCTTTCTCCGGACTTCTGACTTCATGGGAATGCTGAGGAGTTTGCTTCAAACCTCTGCCACAGACTCAGTTCATTGCTGGGGCAATGAGCCTTGCCCTGCTGCGCTGGGTGCTTGGTGGCCTCCTGTTCCTCTCTGTTCTTAATAGCTATAAGGCTGTGGTTTTGTAATGGCTGGGGCTGGGATAAGTCCTTTTGGTGTAATATAAGGTGTCACTGCTCTCATTTTATCATGGGCAGTGTTTATTATATTGCTTCTGTATTTATGATGCTGCGTAGCAAGGCATGTTGGAAAAGGAGTGAAAGGTTTACAGTGCAGAAAGCTTCCTCTGCTCTTCGTGGTTTAAGTGGACTTCCTGAGAGCAATATCAGTAAGAACTGAGAGGAGACTCAGCCACTTGGGTTCTTTGATGAAGGTCTGTCCTGAGCTGATTACATCTGAATGTTGTGGATGCATGTGCTGGTTGATTTTTAGGTATTCTCTATGCTGTAGGAAGGCTGTTATCTTTTTAGAATGCATTGACTTTGAAATCCTAAAATATTTCTTTATTCCTAACTGTTTCTTAACAGTCTAGGATAGCAAGATATTCCTTAGGTCACATCTATAAGACCTGACGTGGCTCAGCACTACACATCTTCTCTAAAACAGAAAAACGCACAAGTTTTTAGTTGTTGTTGCTTTTTAATAGCCTTTATATTTTATAATTTTGTATTTTTGCTTTCTTGAATACTTTTAAGCTTTTGTTTTATTTGATGGGAATTCTAGTTTTGGATGTTTGTACCTAAATGTTGTTAACTCCTGGTGTAAAATTTCAGAACCTTAAATAACTGAACTCGTTTTTCACAAGTCCATCCTCATTCCAGGGCTCCCAAACGGTGCATAGTGCACAACCATAGTAATTAAGAAATATGATCTTCCATATTTTATTTCTTTAAGATTTGTGATTTTTTTTATAGACTTGCTCCTTTGGACAGAGCTTCAGAATAAGGGGCTTACTATGTATGGAGAACTGTGGAAATTGCCTTGTGTCTTCTATAAAACTAATTCAAATGATGTATTTGGGAGGAGAAAAGACTACTTGTATATCTTGAAATAAACTTTCACACTGTATTTTTGCATTATATGAGTACAATTATGCAGATAGATGAATTAATAGACAGCCTTTAATGGACAATATTATTTAGAGGGTAGCAAAACACGTGATAGAAGTCTGAGGGGAAAATTGATTCAAAAAAAAAAAAACAACCACAATTTTAATTCGACTTGGATGAAATATTAAGTAATGTTCATTTATCTAAGGCACGCAACTAATATATACCATACCAGGGAGAAAAGAATGCATGTAATAAGTGACTTCCATAAAACATCAACATCACTGAGCTCAAAATATTACATATTTTGTGGCACTTTGAACTGTCCAACAGCATATTAGTATATGTCACTTGTCTTCTCTGTGATATTTGCAGAAGTACAAATGAATAATTTGTTTTGTAGTTTCTGTGTTGGTGTTTAAATAATCTGGTCACAATTGGATCTAAATAATCACAACTTCAATTGCATCTCCATTAGTAAGGTTTGCAACTAGGTTACTGCTAAAACATTAGCCTGTTTAATAATTAAAAGGTATAATATGCCGTTGACGGTCAACGAGAATGGAGCAAGAGGCTTGGAAATTACCTAAGAGAAATGCTAGAGTAGCAGAAGTAAAGCATCAATATACAGTTTTGCCTTTTGGGGTATCATAGGTATATATTAAGCAGTTCAGCACTTCAGTATTAATTTTTTTCTTTTTTTCTTTTTGTTTTCCTTTCAGCCATAATCAGCAGACCACGTCATTTAGACATCCTGTGACAGGACAGGTTTCTCCAGAAAATATTGAATTTATTTTGCAAGAAGAGTAAGTAGCTCTACACCCATGGCAAGAATCCTGAAATAGTGACACATTTACTTAGAGTGGTTTAGTGGTTTGACAATTCGTCTGGTACGTGGGGTAGCAAAAATGTCATACAGTTGCTTGATGCTTAAAAATTTACTACTTCTTGTGACAGTATATTTTTGATTGTAGCTATGTTCCATGTTGGGACTAGAGATGGAATCTTTCCCAGATCTTTAATTAAAGAAAAAAGAAGGAAAAAAAGAGGCATTTTAAATAGGATACCTATATAAAGTTGAAGTGTGGTTAAGTACCATCTATATATAAAAGAAATCTCAAACATCTTCACGTAAGCACTGAAATGCTTGTACTGAAACTGGAATACATAAAAATATTATTGTTTTCTGTTGTAATATCTCACATTTCCTTTGTTTTAGCTTTTTTACATTCATTGCGTCTTGGGCTGGTGTTTAATTGAAAATGGTTCCTCCTGCATTCCTCAGTTTATTCTGCAGACACAGAATCATGTATGTTAGTTCCCAGTGTATTTCCTTCTAGCATCACCCATGCTGCATGCTAGTTGGCTCCTGGAATCCCCTCTGTAACTGGATGACTAGGTATCTTTCCTATACAAAATCCAGAACTTCAGTGCTTCTTCACTTATGAATATATTCCAAAGAAGAAGAGAAATAGGGCAACAACAGGTATTCCCTTTTCCATCCTGGTCTTACAACACTGCTTCAGCAGCCACCAGCCCTCACTTGCGTCCCTGCATCACAGAGCATAGACATCATGCTGTAAAATAGCCTCTTGTGGTGGTTTGTAAGGCTGCCTTTGTGAGTTTGAGTGCTTTATATTTCAAACTATGTGACACTAATTTAATTTACATTTAATTTAAACCAATATTGCATTAAGAGCACTTAAGTGGTACTGAATTCATTGGCCTAGAGAAGGAAATTGTGAGGCTTCCAGGGGTCTGAGGCTTTTGTGACAATGTTTTCTGTTGTGAATCTGAGGAGGAAAGAAGAGGTGGAGCACAACAATATAGCTTTCTGTGCAGAGATTTAGGAAGGACCCCAGAAAGTGTTTCTCAAATAGTTTAGTAAAACCTGAACACTAAACAAACCTCCCTTCCAAGAGCCCAAAGCAAATCCAAGGGGTCGTCTCTTAAGGCCCATGCTATGAACCAGCACAAAATGGATGAATGTGTTCTGCTGTGGGGAGGAGAAGTCTGTGAGCAGGTGCAAAGAGTTTGAGATAGCTACTTAGAAGGAAATCACCCTGCTTAGTGACATGCACATGTCTTGTTGCTTGGGAAGGGACGGGCTCTTTTACAGGTACTCAAAGAACCTGCTCTGGTCATTTAGTGAGGAAAACAGGTATCTTGCAATGGAGCAACACTTAAGGTCAGTATAAACAACAGACACTATACATCTGTGTTCTGACTTCCAGCTGTTAATGGATCTTTATTTGATCTGCTGGACAAGTTTGATCAAATTTAGTATGGAGAAAACTCATATGTTTGTGAAGGAAAGTAGGTGTTTGGACAGAACTCCTTAGGGTGCCTCCCTGAGTTACTCACACTTCCATGTGTTGTTTCTGGTTTTGTAATCATGGTAGCAGAGAAAGTATTTGAAGCTGAATTGGAAGAACAACTGATTGCACATGGTCTTATTGATCTACAGCTATCAGAAGCATTTTCATAGAAGAATTGAATGTGTTTATTTGGGGGGCAATCTGATAAACAGGCATAACTTGTCATCAACTTCTTGCTCTGAGGTGGTGTCAAAAGTAGAAAAAACAATCTTTCAATGCAGCAGAATTAGTAGAGACAAGTGGGTTTTATTTTAAGTGAAGAGGGAATGACTGCAGAGGTATGTATATAGAAAGATGTATTTGTAGTGACTTTTCAGAGAACTGTCTTTGTGAGAACAGTTCTCTAAGTTTTATTATTGATCTGAAGTACACAGGGTGTTTTTAAAATTAGGTATTTTTAATATGTAAGCAAAAACTGATTTAAAGATGGAAACCTGAGATCCTCTGGTTTCTTTGATTTTGATTTTTATTTTTACTACTCCTTCCAACAGTGTAGTTTTTACACAGATGCTGTTCATTGTCGTCATACCCGAGTTCCTGTCAGATGCTCTGCTGACATATGCAGATGTCTCTTTCCCTCAAGGATTTGTGTGGGATCAGAGTCATAGATTGCATTTTAATTTGGAATCAGTGTGGTAGATCATATCTTGTGATGAAAGGTTTTAACTAGCAAGACACAATTGGAAAGTTTTTACCTGGATTTCCATTATCTGAGGTAACTCTTTCCATCATCTGATCCTTTTGAGCAGGAGTACCTTTTTTTCTGTAGCTCAAGAATCCTGTCTGATATAGCAGCACTCTTAAGAGCTTCATATACAGCAGTTTCTTCTTCAGTGATGTTGTGACGTGATTTCTTCCTTACAGTTTGATTTTAATTTAAGATTAAGGCTAAAGCCTGGAATAGTCACTAGATATTGACTAGGAGTAGTGGGGAGACCTTGGCAGAAACTTGTTCAAGTTGCAACAAAAGTCTTTATTAAGAGGAAACCTTTAACATCAGAAAAGTATTTTACAGTAATGTAGAGATGATGGATGCATGCTCAGGCCGTTCCTCATCCAATCAACATACTGGCAAGGAAAGAAGATATTTGTAAAATGATGCCATTGAATAATTTCAGCCTCGTGTACTTATGACTCAATTATGAACCAGAAGCCCTTGACTCACTTGATCAAATGAGAACTGGGCGCTTTCAGCAGATAGCTGAGATTGTCCCTCGCTGGCGCTTTCCCAAGTAATTTTGCCTTTTAAACAATATCGCATCATTCTTCCTGCTGAAGCCAGAATGATTTCTTCAACTCCGTTGTAGTTGGAAAACAAGGACAAAGAGCATTGCTTAGAACCGTAACTTTTTTAATTGCATGACTTTTTTGATCCTTTTGCACTTCTTTCTTCTTGGCAGTTCTCGTAATTAGATTTTTGAAAATATCAGCATTTCCTGACCTATTCTTAGCTAAGACAATTATCGAATCCCCACCTTTCATTCTCAAACTACTGACCAGGCTTCAACACATTGTTAGTTATGCATTTCTTTGAAAACCTCATGGTAGAATTGCTTAGGATAGACACATGCAATTTTTGGATTTTTGTTATTTTTTTCTGTAAACAGCTATTCATTACTTTATAGAGAAAGGAAGAAATAGGTACTTACAACATATATCTAATTGCATCTGTTGCTAAACACTAGAAGTTGTGTATTAGAAATTTTACAGTGCTTTTTATTTTTAATATATTTTTTACATTACGCTTGCAAATGAAAAAACAGTACTTTAAAGTTAAAAAGGATAAAACTTCAGTATAGAAATAGAGAAAATACATATGTTATGCCTGAAATTCAATGTCTGTTATCCCTTTTTGCCTGTTTTTTTTGTGCAACTGATAAAGTCTGTGTATCTCTAGAGAGAAAAGCCATCTTGTCTATTACATTTGGTTACTATAGCAGCAAAAGTATCAGGTGAAGAGATGAGAGGAAACCCAAAAAGCACCAAAATAAACATCTGTCATGTTTTATTTGTATAGAAATATGAGGACAGCTAAATCTCTTATTCAGATAAAAAAAAAATTATTAATGTAAGAGCTGGATTGACATGATGTTGTTTTGTTCCAACAAAATAAACTTTCTGAGTTACTGGTATGGACGTGGATCTTTTCAGTTGACTAATCTTTATCATCCTTTAGAGAAAAGGAATTTGTTTTCTCTCGAGGACTGCGTTTTCAATATAAGCTACTGGTGTAAAATCCCATTTTGTTCATTTTTTTAAATAAATCAAATACTGTCAATGTGATTCTCTTTGAGTTAGTTTTATGTGATTTTTTTTTAGGCATCCTTGCACAGTTTGAGTAGGAAGTTCCTTGATAGGAGGGAGATATTAGAGCATATATATATGTTAGAATATGGAGTTATTTTCATGTGCTTTATAAAGATTTACAAGGAACTGGATTATGTTTGTGCATGTACACTTCTGTGGGAGGCAGCAAGAAAACTGACCAGAACATAAAGAAAGCCAGCACTATGAAGAGAATCTAAACAGATATTATCAAACATTGGCAGTAGTGATTCTGAACTAATGCATCTAAATGTACAGGGCTAATGCTTTATTCCCTCATTTTTGAAGATGAATCTGCAAGCACTGTTAGGTTGATGTTAACTCTGTTACACACACAGAGATGCTTCAGGTAATTCTATATAATTTATATATTTTTCTTTGCTATTTAAAACAAACTGAGAACACTAATTAGCTATTGAGAGACTTGACCTTGAGATTGATTGTGATCTGATTTAATGCAAGTCTGTTATACTATTTTAATCTCGAAATATGATGTAAAAGTATTTTAAATTCATTTTCAGTACTGTTTTGTATCTTGTATCATGTAATCTTTTGTTATGTCTTAGGTGCCTAATGTTTGGATCATCAGTGTTTGCCATCAAAGACATTGTTTTAGGAGAATGTTTGTTATTTTTTTTTCCTGTTCCAGTTGACTCACTGTCTCTTGCTGGCTATTTGTGTTTTTCCATGACAACAACCTTGCATGCTTTTATCTTTTTCTCCTTTATTTTTAAAATTTGTTATTTTTCAAGTTGAAGTTCTTCATTTATCTTGATGATACTAACAAATGAAAGCTTTTCTTTATTGACAGTAATTGTTTTCAGTAACAAATGGAAGAGAAATCATTAAATGGCAAAATGATCAGTTCTTAGAAACAGTGGATTTGTTGTTCTGTATTACATTACAGTTTTCTGATAGTTCTCTCTGATAGGTCTTGTTATTTGTATAAATCTTGCCTTTCTCTGTAGTTCTTAGCTTCCTCATTTTCTGTTGTTGAATTCCTTTTTTTTTTTTTTTTAATGTGTCAAGTTTAACACCACAAAACAGTATCTTGTTGAACAGCAGACGTGAACATGTCATTAGTCTGTGGGTGCCTACACTGATTTGCACTTAAAGCCATTCTTCCAGGGTGGGGGAGGTGATCATTTCTTTTTCCATAAGTTTTGTTGCAGAAATTAATTTCTAATTTGTTAAGACTAAAGTTTTAGTTTTAATTTTTCTTCTCTCTAAGTTGGCATGTACGTGCTCTCTCTGTCTCTCTCTTTCTCTCTTGCTCTCTCTCTGAAATAGCTACTCTATGAAGTGAAGAAACATATCCTAATCAGATTGTCTGCAGGCTTTTCACTTCACAGGTTTCCTGAGTGTGTATGTTAATTGTTGCTTGGTGGTGAATGGACTTAACCCAGCTGGTGACTGATCACGAATGGTGTTCCCCAGGGTTCTGTATCGGGGCTGGTCCTGTTTAATATCTTAATTAATGATCTGGATGAGCGGATTGAGTGCACCCTCAGTAAGGCTGCAGATGATACCAAGGGAAGAAGTGTTAATCTGCCTGAGGGTGGGAAGGTCCTACAAAAGGGATCTGGAGAGGCAGGATCAATGGTCTGAAGCCAACTGTATGAACTTCAAAACCAACTACTGGTTCTTGTGCTTTGATCACAACAATCCCATGCATCACTACAGGATGGAAAGCTGTGGAGGAAAAGGGCCTGGAAGCATTGGTTGATGCTTGGCTGAACGTGAGCCAGCAGTGGGGCCAAGAAGGAGAGACCTTATAGCTCTCCACAACTTCCTGAAAGGGCATGGTGGCGAGGTGGAGGTCAGCCTCTTTTTCCCACATCGGAGTGGTGAGATGAGAGATAATCACAGAATATCAGGGATTGGAAGGTACCTGAGAAGATCATCTAGGTCCGGTCAAACAGGAACACATCCAGGCAGGTTTTGAATATCTCCAGAGAAGGAGACCTCGCAGCCTCCCTGGGCAGCCTGTACCAGCGTTCTGTTATGCTCACCATGAAGTTTTTTTCTCATATTTGTGTGAATATGTTCCAGCTTTCCCCCTCAAGTTGCTCTGGGGGAGGTTCAGGTTGGATACTAGGAAAAATTTCTCATCAGGAAGAGTGGTGAGGTACTGGAACAAACTGCCCAGGGAGGTGGTGGAATCACCATCCCCAGAGGTGTTTAAGAAACATAGATGTGGCACTGATGTGGTTTGCTTTAATTCTAAGAGGCAGGGTTGAAGGCCTTTACTCTTCATTAGAATTCATCTTACTTTGAAATGCCTGAAGCAGGGAAATGGGACCTTTTTGATAAGCAAATATTAGGAAATGGCAAGTATTATGCTTTTGCAAGTAAAATGTGCCCCTTGTAAGCATGTGTTTTCTGTCTGTTCTGAAACTTTGTAGAATAGAAAAGAAACTAGTGCAAGTCAAAAGGCAGGTAAGACTGACTGATAAGAAATAGTTTGGTCAGGTGACGTTTCTCATGGGAAGTGTCTTAATCTGCTTGCTGAAAATGGGTATAACTAAAGCTGATGAATTGCTGAAATAGGGCAGCTGGTCCCTAAAAAGTACAGCAGATTGGCTCAAATTCAGGTCATGAAGTGCTTGCACACTGAAGTCTGGCCCAGGATTTTAGGTGCTTGCTGTAGTTCATTCTCCTGTCTTGGTCCTGTATTTACAAAGAGGGAATTTATGCCAGATAAAGCAGTGTATGAGGGAAATAGGTCAAAGTTAAGGTATTAATTCCTTGCAAGATGAGTTAAACTGTAGACAGATGTGGAAGAACGTGGTTTGTTTGGTTTTTTTTTTTTGACATCAATTATAAAAGCTTTTGGACAGGTGATTGTGTTGTAGCTGAGAGTGCAACGGAAGGCAAGCAGCTTGTTCTTGCTTAAGCTAAAGCTATATTTTGGGCTACTACAGTCACAAACTTCTGTTCTTATGATTGAGAACTACTCACAGTTGCTCTGTTTTCTGCTGAAATTGAGGATATGATTGAATCAGCAGCAGCTATAGGAATGCTTGTTGTGGCTTATATTGTGTTTTGTCTCTTGTGTTTGTTTAAAAAAATGGAAAAAAATCATAGTTTGTTAGTAGGTGTTTTGGTTTGTTGGTTTTTTGTTTTTGCTTTTTTTTGCAATGAATGAGTTAATGTTCCTATAATACAGTTTGCTAAAGTGTTCTTAATGATTTTTTGAAAATACCACACGCTGGCTCAGCTCACACGTTAGCGTCAAGCTTGGCTGCTGAGGCTTCTGTTTGTAATCTCCATAAGGAATGCCACAGGATTTGTACTTGCATTTGCCCTCATTTCTTCATCTGGGCAACTGTACTGAATTTTTACTTGTTGGACAGGTTCTTACTGTAGGATTCATCTCCCTGTGTTTTAAATGTGCATCTGCATCTGAGCTCGTTATCCAGATTTCTTGAGTACTTGTATGACTCCTAGGTATTTATTGCTTTCAGTACGTACCGTGAATTCTATCACTTCAAATAAAAGTATTTTTATTTTAATAACTCATATTGTAGTATAATTTGTTTTTTTGAGTTAGAGTGAAAGATCAAACATTACATTAGCCTCACCTTTAATTTAAACAACAGACCACTAACTGCAAAGTGTTTGTGACTTCTGCCTCTTCCTCCTTGGTCTTGTTTCTTCCTCACCTTTGTAGCCAAGCCTTTGAAACAGGCATAGCATTAATCTTATCTTCCCTGAATGCTGTTGGTTGTAACTTGGTTCTCTGTTGGATTTGAAGACTTGACGGGTTTCTTTCTCCTGATACACTGGAAAATGCCAATCATCAGATGTCACTGGCAGTATATGCTTGAGAAATACCCCAAATCAAAACAATAGGGAAGGTGCCATGGAAGCTGACACATGGAGAATGTTTCCCTTGTGACTGGACCAGCCTGTCATTTGATTATTTAGAATCTCAAATATAAGAAGGCAAAAATAAGAGTTTGATACAATATACTTTAGAGTATCTGTTTGTTTTTGTTTTCTAGACAGAATTCACCCATGTCCAAGCCGCAAATAAACCAAAGACCTTCAAGCATGGTCAGTGAATCGTCCACTGCAGTAACTATGTCTGCTGTTGATACAAAGCCTGGTTCTAAGGTAAAGGAAACAGACTGTTGTTTGAATTTGGTGATCAGAACTTTGCTTGCTTTTAAGACCAATGCTGATATGTTTTATCATTAATTGTAATAGGGCTCTGAGTTGGGCTAGAGGACTAGTACTTACCAAGTACTCGTGCGTTTGAGTTTACATTTATCCTCGTTATTCTCATTTTTGTAATGCCAGCATTAGTGGGAGAAGGCTTTATTTTTTCCACTTTTAAAATGGGTGAACTTGGTGGGGACCTGATACTCTGCTTTGATATGGAGATTTTTTGAGCAGTGTGGTGTCTTTAACTGATCCAGGCTCCTACTTCTGCCAGTAAGCGTGAATCCAGCATGAAACCAATGTGCTCCGCTGCTCTGTTGTAATTGCACTGATCTAATCTGGTTTTTCTGCAAACAGTAAAAACAGCAATTGACTAGATACAATGTACAGGCCCACCCACGTGACAGAGGTGGTTTATGGGAGACGAGAACTGCACAGCTAGATGGAGGGAAATGCTTTTTTCATTGCAGCTTCGGAAAATAACCACAGTCACCTCCCAAAACTTCAACAGATCTGTTTATGATCTCTTCTGCTACTTTGTTTGCTGTCCAGTAGTAGTGTGGCTTTACATGTTTCTGCCAGGCTGCCAAATGTGGCATTTTTAAAAATACTTTGCAGCTTTAGACTTTGACTGGACTTCTCATAGAGGACTTGCCAGTACTTTTCTTCCACACCAACTTTGTTTATGTGAACTCCTTCCAGCTTTGGACCCTTAATAAGTACTTCATTTTTTATTAAGACAGAAAACTAAGGTATTTTTCATATACGCTCTGATTCATCATTGAATTCAGGTTTCCAAGCTTGAAAACGCTCCCTATGTTCTGTAGGATCAGAAAGAAATGTGTTAAATTCCTTCACAACCCATCAGAATTGATTCAAGTTAACCAGCAACAAGAAGAAAAGCTGTAAAGTGAATAATCTGTGTCCTCCACTTTGAGGTTATTTGTTAGCACGCTAAGAGTAGTTTTTAAGAATCTTTCCTCAGTTCTCTACAGGTTTCTGTGAGTTCTGTAATCATTGTTTTTGTAGAGTGAGTTTCCAGGCACAGGTCTGGGGCACAGTCGTGAAGCCAGAGTCACATTGTATTTACCACAGCTTCTTGGTACCTATAGCTGGCTATCACGTTTTATGAAATGCTTCGTGGTTTTGTGCTGGAAATGCTATAGTACTGACACTCTGTCTGCACATGGTTTGAATGCTGAAAGAGACAAAGCCTACTGGTTTCCTGCTTCGGTATTCAATTCTGAGCTTGGGAGTGAATCAAATGTAGGAAATAAAAAGTGGTTGTTTTCAAAGAGAATTTTGCATTCACTCTACTACAATGTCTGTTGTATACTGCACAACAAAGATGAGCATGTTGGAAAAAAAACAAACAAAACTATCACAAACTAAAACCAAGGCTGTCACTGTTTTATTGATATCTGTATAAATGCATGCCTTCATTTCGTAAGACACCTGGGAATAGGTAGTTTTGCAGAAACGTATGTCAGTCCTTAGGGTGAGCCTCACCCCCTTCACGCTGGTATTGTCTGAACAAGTCATGTGAAGACTTCAGACCAGTTCACCTTTTGAAGCTTAAGGGGTATGGAGTTGAGGAAATACAAATCAAAATGGATGTTGATGAAAATCACTCTCTATCCCAAAGACAATTGATTAAATTACAGAAGGATGTTTCTCCATTGTGAACCATGTTAAAAGCTGTTCATGTTGACTATGAATAAAGGATATTGGAAGAGTAAAGGGCTACTACAATTTGAGAATAATTTGGAATATAGTCAGTTAGCAAATGCTACTATTTTTGTCAAGGCAGAAGTGTAGAGAATAATACCGTCATGTAATTTTTACTTACTAAGTGCTGTGTGTCTGTTTTTGGTAGTTTCTGTCCAGGAGAAGTAGTTGAATTGTTGTTAACGTTGATAGTTGCTTATATTTTTCCAATATGCACAGCTGAGAATTACAACAAGTAAATAAAGAACGGGTATAGCAGCTGAGAGAAACTGATAATGGTGGCAAGTGTGCAGTGGAGCGAACTCTGCGGCCATTTGGAGCTGGAATGTGGGGATTAGGTCAGGGCTGCTTCAAAGGAATGTTCATTATCAACAACAGGAACTCAGAGTGTTTCAGTTCATCCTATTTGAAAAATAAGAATTCTGTCTAATTTTCTTAAAGATACAGAAAGAATTGATGAATTAATTTGGCTATAGAACATCTTGAGATTGTTGAACAGAACAGGTTAGGACATAGAGCTAAATACTTATATATTTTTGTTTTATATGTGAAGTTGTGCATTCTCTTGTGTGTATGTGTGCTTCTTTTTTCCCATCAAGATAGTCTTTTTTTTTTTCAATTTAGAAAATGTCTTCCAGATGAAATGCTGATTACTTTTTTTGATTGTCCAGTTTTAAATATATATATATACATATATATAAATAAATAAATATATATATATAAATATAATTAACAACTTTCCTTCTCAGCTAGATGTTACTCTAATGGAGGAGAGGATGAAGCAGTGTGATGAAAAGGAATTTGAAATTTTGGCTCTTGATATTTTGCTTCTTTGTGGAAATGTGAGTCACTCACAAACAAGTCAGTGTAACAGATGCGTTGAAATTAAAAGTGACTTCCTTGTCTTCAGCTGATCTGACCTGCATGTCTCAACACGACAGTGGTATCAATATTTCAAGTTAGGAAAAGATCACTCCAGCACATGCAAAGAGTTTTAAAATTACACTTTTTCTTTTAAACTGACTTCTTACTGTAGCCAGTGAAAGCAAGATATGAAGTTGTTTTTACTCTAGAACTGAATGAAACAATTTATGCTATGGATAATATGAAAAATCTAAATTAGGTGGAAGAATAGTTATTTCTACTGCGATCTTTGGTATGAAATATACAGCCCTAGAAAGGCTTACCCCCCTCTTGTCTAATAACTGTTGTGTTTTGGTTTTTTTATAAGTTAGTCCGATGGTAGCTTTTCTGCATTTAGTAAAATTGAATGAGATCAAGGAATCCAAGTGCTTGATCATCTGCTCAGAAAGCTGGTGCTGCTGGCAGCCTGGCTTGTTAGGTGTGTGCTAGCCTTTGGCAGCTGGGTTGTTCAGATATTCTGTGTAGCACTGGGCCACAGGTAAACCTTGTTCAGCCTCTCACTGCAATGCCAGCTGTGCCTAGGAAAGAGCCCACACTTGGCACTCTTCCTGTCTCCCCTGTGTCAGTGTCTCTCACAGTGATGACGGTGACGTGCAGCTCACCCGCGTCTCAGCAGAGCGGAAAGCACTCTGCTGCTCCCTGAGAAACAGACCTCAGCACACTACCTAGTAAAAACTGTTCTTTGTTATCTGCTTACAAGTTACACGTTTACATGGCTGCTTTTTATGCTGTGGCACCAAAGCAAGGAAATTACTGGGTGGTTTTGTTTTGTTTTAACTAGTTATTGTCATTATCTCAATTCTGCATTAAGAGTTGTGCTCACATCTGCTGAAATATATGAAATTTAGTATAGGTTGGAAAAGCCTGGCCTCAAAATGAGGAGGATTTTTCTTTGTGTACTCATACATTGCTGGAGCGTTTTATGATTATATGTGCTGACTTCGAGTCCAGATGTTGCCTGACAGGAAGAAATAGTGCACTGAGGTTTTTCTATATCATCTTTTGCATATGACAAACATGCTTATTTCCAGAGCTGCTGTTTGTTGCAGCTGACAGAGTAGCAGTTCCCCGACCACTCAAAAGGAGAGGTTTGAACTAAGACGACATCGCAGGGTTGTTTTAGGAAGGAGGCAGGGAGTGAATCTGGGCAGCTCTTTCCTTGGAGAGATTGGGTGCAACTCTGAGGGCGGTTTGTGCACCTCGGGTTCCTAAGCAATTGCGGTAGCAAGCTGCTGAGATTGGAAAAGAACAGGCAGATCATTCATCTAGAGAGTTTTGCTCCTTTTTGCACAGACTTTCCCTGCTCCTTTTTGAAATTGGTTTGCTGATGTGAGTCAAAACCAACGTTGCATTAAAACAAAGCGTTACATAGCCCTTATTTTCTCTTTACTACCATCGAGGTCTCTTCCCTAGCAGTCATGCTGCTACATCTTCCCCTTTTTGCTTGCGGGGTTAAAGTCAAGCATTTTATTAAACTGTCTATGTATTTTGAATTTAAACGGGAAAAACAAACCACCAAACATAGAGCAAGCAACTAAAAACAAGATTACTATTCCTGAACACAAACTCCTATGTGTTGTAGAGGGATGCTTACATGCAGGTGTTGTTGTGCACTCAGAAATACTTTCCAAGCACAATAAAACTTAGTGATTCTGCCATTCAGACTGGAGCCACCAGCACTACTGCTGTTAGCACACCATCCTGACACCAATGTGTTGATGAGAGTGGGAAGTTGCTTTTGCTGTATGGTAAATATTTTTGTCTGTATGCTTGCCCTTGGAAATGCTATAGTCTGTTAATGTGTCATGACTTGTTACAGGGAAGTTATTTTAAATATGAAGTGTAAGAGCAGTTTAAAAAATACTGCTACTGTATACTTCTGTACAGGTAATGAAGGCTGGAAACAAAGTTCATAGCTTTGGAAAGAGGGAACAAGCTATCAGGAGAAATCCCAACGTTCCTGTGATAGTAAGAGGCTGGTTACACAAACAGGTAAGCATGCAATCATCTGTTTCTGTCCACATGCTGTCAGATAACTGTAAAAACTTAAGTCCTCGTGCTGGTTATGCTGGGCAATGTTGGGAACACCCATGAGCTTTTGTAACAAGGGACTTGTGCTCAACACGTGTGAAAACAAGGTTTTGCATACACGTTTGATACAGAAGTGGAAAAAAGTGATGAATGGACACTGCTATCCTGGTTAAATGTTTAAGCTATAGCTTTGTTGTCAGTGTCTGGTGATTTCCACTGTTTTATTCTGCTAGCTTACTGCCATGCTGATCTCAGTCCCCTTGAGATCTCATCATTAACCTGGGGTTGGGTGTGAAAGCCATCTGCTTTCTTTGCCCTTAGGCTCTGGATCAAAGGCTTGAGTCCAGTTCATTTGCCTTTAGAGCAGAGGGAGAAGATGAAGGTAGATAGGGCCTCATCATCACACATTGCTGTCACCAAGACCAGTGTCAAAATAAAGGCAGGATTATTGAATTTTGCAGTTACTGCATCTTGAAGCTGGCAGAAGACATCTTTGAATGCAGAAAGTGAAAAAAGCTGTTATATAAGAAAACTTGCTTCTGATTTGATAATAACCTGGTGCATGCTGATGAAGGTCTAGCAGCTTGTTTAAGGGACGAGTAGGAAAAGTCTGAGTCTTAAAGGCATGATTCTACATGCCAGGGAAAAAGTTGCTGACAGCCATTCACTTCCTTCTCCATGAGATCCATGTTCCATTTGACATCCACTAAGTGAGTCCATTGGTTTTCAGGGCAGAGGCAGAACTATGCTGAGAGCACGAAAAAGAAAAGGGAAGAAAGTCATCGCATACTTAATATGACTGGAAAAATAAGTGAAGTAAATAGTGTCTATAGTGTTCATTTAGCTATTTCCTTCTGTCCACTTACTTCTACTTGCAAGCACTTAAAGACTAAAGATGCTTTCTCTGCAGTTGGTCTCATCAAAGCCTTCAGTGTAATCAGTTGTACATGCTGAGGTTACATTTTGGCAATTTTACAGGCTTCTAAAATTAATTTATATGTAAATATTACTCATTTTGACTAGGTGATGTATGTTATATGGAGACATTTGTCTCCACAGGCATATTGAATTATACTTCGTTAAAGTCTGTATGTTATGCATCCTGGTCTATTTCCTTAGGAATATTTATTAAGTTACATTTTAGGCATGGGTAACGTATGGAAAATGGACCGTAGAATTACAGGAGATTGTTGTCTTAAACTTGAGGTCATATTTCACAGTCGTAGGGATTTTCATCTTGATCTAAGGGCAATCCTTGTTGGAGTTTGTGCTGTCAGGATGCATACCTTTGTTTCTTTATTACGGGACAAAGCTGTCCAATAAAAATATGCACTGTTTGTTTATGGGGTTTATCTGAACGCTGGATGTAAGTTTAATTGCTTAGTGAAAATGAGCAGTTTGAGTATTCTAACCTGATCGTTTTATAGTTGGATGCTTTACTTCTTCCTGAGTATACAATATTTTCCTGAAATATAAAATGGTTGTTTTTGTAATTAGTGCCATACTTGGGTGGATTTCTGGTAAGCTGTTCACTGATACAGCACTGCACGTTAAGCTCTTATTGTCATCAGATGAAAAATGTATCACCTTTCTTCCGTTTCAGGACAGTTCTGGTATGCGATTATGGAAAAGACGATGGTTTGTGCTTGCTGATTATTGTTTGTTTTACTATAAAGGTGAGTAGATAGTAGTAGCTCTTCTGAGTTGGCCTGTAACAGTTTACCTATTCAAATCACACTGCAAGTATAAGCTAGTTAAATGTTTCAGGTACAGTTAGGTGTTCCAACAGAATGCACCGTAAAGCAAGGATTTGCCCATTCCTCTTTAAGGTGTGGCAAATTTCAAGCCAGAGGTGGGGACCCAGGGGGCTGCTGTATGATATTTTGTCACATAACTTGTCTTTCCTATATGCCAAGGCTTACGTTACAAAATATTTGGCAGCAATACCAGTTTAAGATTTTTTCCATCCATGTTCGGAGTTGTTACCTACCTCCTTGTGGCTGTGTGGCTGATTATGATAATACAGTGCAACCAGATCAGGGCATCGATTCAGCTTGCATCCAAGTGATAACACAAGAGTGAGAATCCTGTAGTCAGTATTTCTACAGGTTAAACACAATTTTACTTTGAATAGGAATAATGGTATAATATTACATAAGGTTATTTCTAGGTTTTGATTAGGATTTTACAATTTTTGGGAAACGTTGTAGAATATTAAGCTCAAATTGATGTGGGCACTATATTTCTCCTGCTGTTTGCTTAAGAGTTGATAGTAATACGGGCTTTTTCATTATAATAAAATGCTAAATGGAAAGCCATTTCTGTTACATGGCCTATCAGAGTTCATTTGTCAAAATAAGCTTTGTTCAGGAAGTCTGCTTTTGCCCAAACCAAATTAAACAAACAAAAAACCCCCACCTACTTTATTATTAAAAAATACAATATTGCTTCTTTAAAAATGAAACATTTTTCTATGTTGTTGCCATGGAGTCACAATAAAATTTAGACTTCAGAGAGCATCCAAACATCAAACCAGAGTCCAAAAAAAGGAGGTCAGATCAGGCTCTTTGGGGCTTAATGCATTCATGCATTGAAAACCTCCAGTGGTGGAGATGACACAGCCTCCTTGGTCATCCTGTCACACTGTTTCTCTGTCCTCCTGTAGAAATTTCTTTTCCTTATATCCATTTTAATTCTCTCACATTCAGACTTCATGCCTATTGTCTGTTGTCCTGTAATAGACCACTCTGTGTCCATAATGGAGAATGTATTGATATTCCACTGAAATGTGCAGTGAATTAGTGTTTTTTGTTGTTGTTTAAAATTATTCTTTATTATTCTGCAGATAGCAGAGAAGAATCTGTGTTGGGTAGCATACCATTGCCCAGCTATGTAATATCTCCTGTTGGACCTGAAGATCGTATAAATCGCAAATTTTCTTTTAAGGTATGGGTGCAAAGCTTAGCAGCTTACCATATTTTATAATGCTTATTTGCATTAGAAATCATGATGTTGTTGTAAGCAAAAATATCTTCTTTCCTATTACGATTTTTTTTCAAAGGCACTTTATCTATTGAAATGTCACGTAGCACTTTTCTGTTACTTTAAATTGTTTTTAATATATGTTACTATGTATAGACGTCTTTACAGCTTGATAATTAGAAATTCATGTTAAGTTGTTCCACTGCTTTTAGATATTGAAAGAGTTGACATTTTTTTTTTCTTTATAGGGTGGTTGATCTTATAATAGACTGATGGCTTTTTTAAATTTTAATTTTATTGTGGTTTCTTTTTTTTTTTTTTAAAAAAAAGCAGCTCAATTTTCATAGTTATAAAACAGCAACACTGGCTTCTGATATATAATTGCCTCCTTTCAAGTGAAGAAAGAGTATGCAATTTCTCCTTTCTTTTTTGGAAGTGATAATTGTCCTAAGGGATGTTGAGTAATTTTCTGCTTTTTTTTTCTTCTTTTTTTTAAGGTAAAAGCACTCATTCAATGCAGCTTTAATGTTCTGGTTTTTGTTTTTTGTTTTTTGTTTTTTTTTAATTAAAAAGAAATTTAATTGTATGATTTCAAATTCTATTAGCTCTTATAAAAATCTATGGAGGAAGTGAAATACAAAATTCATTCCTTCTTAACAGTAGAAAATCCTGCCTGATTGTCCAAGTTGCAGCATTAAGGCAAAGATCAGAAATGTCAGTGTATGTTTGCAAATTTGTTATGCTGGTATTTGGAGAAAAAACCTGTTCTGCTGTGTACTAAAGTGGCAGGTGAGCTATATTACTAAACAAACAACTATTTTTTTTTCATTTTTTAGCAGATGTAGTTTAAGAGATCTGAAAGAAATCTTTCTCTTTATGTATTTGCTGAAAACATCTGTTCAGCTTTCAATTTTTTTTTTAGGTGTTTTTAAATGGTAGACTACCTTTTGTAGTAGCATTAGGATTTATTTTCAAGTGTACAATGATTTGAATTTTATTAAACAAATATTAACTTGAAATGTGTTTAAAAAAAGACCTGCTGCTCATTGTGGAAATATTTGTTGTACTTTTTCAAATATATTGAATATGAGATAGCAGGATAAGCTACAGAGGATTCTTTGTTAAAAATCATTTTACTCCAATTTTGAACAAATGCGATTCATGAAGTTCTCTTTGAGCCTTTTTTGAGGCGGAAGCACATGGTGCAAAATGAGGACCTAATGCATACTTAGGCTTCTACATCTATTGAATAAATCTTAGTGCAGGTTGGGAATGGAGGTAAAATAGCAGTAGTATCTGCTTGAATCTTGCTGTTTTATTGTTTTGAAAAGATTCTTTTTAATTTCATGGGAGGGTGTTTGCTAATGTGTTAATCAAGCGTGGTTTAGGATTGTTAACCTTCAGCTGACTATCAGTCATTAGGGAAAGAATCTTAATGTGTGTGTGCGTGTAGATACGTGTATATATGCACACAGAGTGGCTTTGGTTGGAAGGGACCTGAAAGAACATTCAGTTCCAGCCCCATGCTATGGGCAGAGTTGCCACCCACTAAATCAGGCACTAGATCAGGCTGCCCGAGACCCCATCCAACCTGGCTTTCCAGGAATGGGGCAACTACAGCTTTTCTGGGCAGCCTATTCCAGTGCCTCACTACCCTCTGAGTAAAGAATTTCCTCCTAATATCTAGTCTAAAAATCCTCTCTCTTAATTTAAAACCATTCGTACACACATATAGTTTCCAAATGATACGTTCTGTAGGCAAGCTCTTGGTCACCACTGCCGAGTTGTGCATCTTTCTTCCTGCAGAATAGAACCCATGGTTATGACGTGATTAAATATATTCAGAAGCAAGTGCAGACTTCTCCTGATCCTTCCAAGATATTATACGTATGTGAGCTGTACTAAATCTTTAATCTGAATCTTTTCTGAAGATTAGTTTGAGCTAGTAAACTGGGATTTTCAGTTAATAGAGAAGCAAGCACTTGCAATGCAGTTTCATTTTATTTAGAACCAGCTCTTAGGGCAGTTGGCAGATTTTGAATGATTCCTGCTGCCTGGGCCCCACTCGATACCAACATTCAGTGATGGCAGCCTTGACTGTGGTGGGAGCACGGCCATGATGGCATTCCATCACTCACCAGCCATTACCTTTATCTAATCTCAGTGCTTCGATAGCCAAAGCACAGACGGACATTCTGTCTCAGTGTAGCACAGCCAGAAATAGAAAACTCAACGGGAGTAAGCCTGAAATAAAGATAGGACTTTCTCACATTTAAGTCCCGAATGAGTAGGAGAATGCGGAGCATCGCTTTTTGCATTTGGCCTGTCACTTACTCTGGTTGCTGTAAATTGTTTGTTACAATGGAGGTTTCAGTTTAAATGGCTTTTTTTAGTGGCAGTGAGTTGTTGAAGCTAGGTAAGTGTTCAAACTCTGAAAATGTTTTGTAAAACTAAGAGGAATTTTACTTAGCAAATACATGAATGTTTTTGGTATATGATGCAGTTAGAAGACAAATTCTAAAGTATGTGTTTACTAGTAAACTAGTAAAGTATGTGTCTACTTTAACAAGTAAAACATTCCCTGTGGAAGTTCCTCTGCCCTTCTATCACCTCCAAAGGACCCATGCATTTTGTGTCGTCTTTAAATACTTGGTAATAACAGGCCTGTAGAAAAGCATATGGCTGTTCAGATGCATTCAAAACTTGCTGGAAGTGTGGGAATACGTGTGTTAAATTGCTCTGATCAGCAACTTCTAAGTATCCATCTTGACAAGCTTTTCACACTGTTTATTTCTCCCAAGCAAAGTCCTGTGGTTACTACTGTCATTAATTTGTGTGGTGACCCTTAAAACTGAGGATCTTTGCACATTCAGTTCTGTAGCTAATATCTTAGAAGTATTAATTAATGGTTCTATTTCTTCATATAGTAGTTATCTGCTGATACAGATGTAGGATACCACAAATGCTATGTTTGGACTTCGCTGTGAAAAAAATCACATGACATTCATATATAACTGGAAATATTCCTTGTGACAAATAGAGAATGTACTGTGCCTCTTAGTAATACAATTTTACATATAAATATTAGCAATTCATAGAAGATAATGTAATTGCAGTCTCTTTAGAAGTCTTCCTGCTCTCTGTCTGGAAAGATACTTTAATTGATTTTATATGTTAAAATATGAGAAACTCATTTTATAAATCTGACATTAATGCAAATTGTCGAAAATTGGAAGGTCTACCAGCATCTGCTCTAAAGAAAGCTGCAAAACTTCAAGCAAAGCCAATGTATGCGAGTGGATGTCAGTATGTATATGCACATCTTGCCACCAGATAAAGTCAGTGAAATAAGCTTTGATGCTCTGTGAGAGATGTGAAGTACACTGGAGCTAAAACCCAAACAAATAAAACTCCTTTTTACTTTGATACTATCCTTTGCGTTTTTTCAGAGGTTTAGCCAGTCAGTGTGGGGGCTCTTAGAGCCAAGGAAGCCAGGCCAAATCATTACTCCAAGAAGATACTACTCTACTGTTTTTTCAATATATTTACATTATTGATACTCAAGACAGACTAAAGCAAATATCTGTTCACTGCTTAGACCAAATGAGACAGGACAATTTCACTGGTTTTCATTTAAAAAAAAAAAAAAAAAAAAGCGGAAAAAAAAAGTATTTGTCTTGCCATCCCTCCATTCTGTGAACTCTGGCTTTTTCTCTCCTCAGAACAACTTGGAATAAAGATAGCAGTTGTAGATACTTATTCCTGTATACTTAGATTACTATAATCTTTTATTGAATATTTTCTTTAGAAACATGAATCTTTTCACAATTTTAACTTAACTTTTTGTCCCTGTCTTATTTTATTGATACGCTTTTGGGGTTTACTGTCCATTTCTCCTGTGCATTTTGGGAGAGAGACTGCTTCCCTTCTCAATCTATCCGCATTAAGGCGTCTGAATGCATGAATAGGTACTGGTATTACTTTTCCCTGTTGTGTACTACATATGTGTGGCACGTGCTGTGTTTTAGGCTTGTTCATGTGCTGTAGTCATCCTAATAGCTGTGGCTTTAAAAACAAGCAAGCAAAAAAAAAAAAGCTGGCTTCTGTGTCTACTAGGAGTGACAGCTACAAGACACGAGCAGAAAGTGGCTTTCTACTTATTACACATGCTACTAATAAATGACTGTAACTGAAACGTATCAGAATTTTCCTTCCACTGATTTTATATATTGTGAACTTCAAGATGTCGGGTCTGTTGGTAACAGCAAGCCATCTCTGTTTTCCCTTCTGGAGCAATCAATGTTTTTGGCTGCGATAGCTTCAGTTTCTTATAGGAGAATAGTGCAACATGCTTTGTGTTTTTATTCTGTTTCTCCATTGCCTTTTAAGCAATGCTTTCAGCTGTGTTCATTGTGCACCACTGAAAGGGAGCATGAAAGGCAAATGAATTATGTTGAACATAACATACAAGTGAAATAAATCCATGTATTTCTGGGGGTATACAGTCTCCAGTTTGTTAACCAAGGTCCTGTTGTTGGTTTATTATGTTTGTATTATTTCCATCAAGCTTGTAGCCAGAGAAGGTTAGGATCCTACTGGTGCATGTATCGTCTAGAGTTGCTTCACTTCAGTATTCTAGCATCTTCTCCTTTAGATTCAAAATGGTGTATATAGGAATAAAGTCACTGATTTCTTTTTTGTCTGGAGCTGCTTTTCTTGCTGTGTTCTTGCACTGAATGTTAATTATAAATTGCAATGATTTAAGTTCTTCCCAACCAAAATTTTTTTGAACACTTACGGTATTTTCAAGAAGGCAGAAAAGCAAGAAGACTCCCAACAGTAAAGAAAACCCAAAAAACTCAATCAGCCAAACAAATGAAAATAAATCATTTGGTTCCTAAATATGGAATTGATCAGAGCTACTGTTTCATTTATGTAAACCCTACTTCCTTTTGTTAAGTTAGGTTACCTAATGGTGGGAAGAGAGATACCACCTTGTATTCCGTTATCTGCTACTGGAGGTGGGAAGCAAAGGCTGTGGAGCAGGAAGAGAATCTTGGACTTCTGTTCAGATTTTTTTTCCCTCTTCCAAAAAAAAAAAAAAGATGCTGTCTTAGCCATTGGCTTTTTCTGTTATAGCAGGTTTAGTTTTATTAAAAGCAATGTAAATAATTTTATTTAGATTTTTTTTTGCAAGAGCTTTCGTGTTGAGTATACTTGATTCAGCTTTTTGAAAAGAAATAGGGAAATCGGTCTTTTCCTACTAGTTCTGTTAACGAACGTGAAGAGCATATGAAGTGCTAAACAGCAACTACATCCACAAGGTAATTTGGAGGAAATATTAGTCTTGAAACGTAGTTGTGTGACATAGTGATGTTTATACTATCCCTTATACAAAGGTGGATAAGATTTGATTAAATTCATTTAGCCTAGAGTTGCACAGACATCCCATTTCAAACATGATTTTGTGCACAGCACTACTATTTAGGTGTTTGATAGGTTTATTGAGAAATTTCTGAATACCTGTAGTCTTCAGTGGAATTTCATGGGACATTTTGATATACAGAGATGCTTTTCAGTATTTTATGCACTTTAGTAATTCCATCTGTATTGATAACTTCCTCAGTAAGTCTTGTGATTTTGCAGCTAATACGGGGGCTCAAGTGCACGCTTTAACAAAAAGATCTTAACAGTTCTTTAAGAGGCAGTTTAATTGCTTGAATGGTAAAATTTTTGTCTTTGTTTTGTCTGACTAAATTGCTTTATGAAGAAAGCTGTGGTGGTTTGCTCACTTACACGTGTCTCAGTGAAAATTAATTTAATTTGTTTTGTGTGTTATTGGCAGTAAATGGAACATCAATTAAGAAAAATTTACCTATTTACATCCTACTATGAAAAACAGAAATGCTGTACTTGTAGCCTAATAGTGTGGGTAAGAATTTCAGTAAAATTTAGAGAGTGCCGTTGGTGTTTGCTGCAGAGCTACCGGTTGTGGCAAGATGATAATTTTACCCTAACTTCAGCCAAAGAATGCGGAAAGTTTTACTTATTTTAAAGATATCAGGAAAAGTTGCAATAAACATTCTGGAGAGAAAACAGCAGTGCTGTCCAATGTTGATTTCTTTGTGTTTTGTTTTTGTTTCTTTTTCTGACAGGCTGTCCATACAGGGATGCGGGCATATATTTATAATAAGAATTCTGTTATTGGCTCTCAGGCAGAGCATTCAGGGATGCGGACATACTACTTCAGTGCAGATACCCAGGAGGACATGAACAGCTGGATTCGGGCTATGAACCAAGCTGCCCTTATGCAAACACGCTCTTCACTGAGAAGGCAAGTTCCATAGGCCAATTCCTAGCTTAGAAAACAAACTGGGTGGTGATTTCTGAAGGGGAAACTTCTAACTGTGTGCTATGAAACCTATTTCAATTTTAAAGAAATGATTCTTCGTAATTTCTGCAACTTGTTCCTGTTGCAGATCAGCTAGTTAGCAACAAATAGACTGTATGCCCCCGTTCAATGACACGGATTTCTTTTCTATATACGTATTTTTAGGGAATTGAAGTTACAATTGTTTGTGAGAAAAATTCATACGCGTGCAACAGCCAAATGGCAGCTGTAAGGAAGGTAAATAGAAGGGAAAGAACAAAAAGCAGTGAGTCATTTCAGCTAAGTGTTTAGAACTAGGATCAGAGCCCTCCTAAGAGGGAAAAGAATGTTAAAAATGAGTACATTACAAATGCACAGAGCTATGTTTATTAGCTAATTTATGCAGACATTAACTTGCTTATTTTTGGCTTAATTTGATGGCCTTTAGTATGAATTAAATGTTTTCCTCAGTCTAGAAAAAAGTGCAGTTTTAAAAGAAGGATGTACTTTGGTTCTTTAACAGTGCTTGAAGCACTGTGCCTTCATGGGCTTCCAGGTTTTTCCCTTTTTTTAAAAACTGATATAACTTTCTCGATTAAGTTTTGACTTTGGTGTGATTCTTTCCCTTTGAGCCCTTGTGAAAGAAGCCTCTGTTGTACTGCAAGGTAGCCCTGCTTTTTATCTATGGCACTCTGAGAATTGAAATGTCATAGTGCAGTTTCTCAGGGTATCTTGGACTAGTGCTTGCTTCTAGTAAATATAATACAGTATAAGCAAAAGTCTAACATCCCTTCTGGACTTTTACACACTATATGATTTTCGTTAAAATTAATTTTAATTTCAAATGTTGTGAGACCTGTTACTTGTTATTCTTTGTCCTTTATAAGGATAGGAGTAATTGAAAGAAAAATCGTGGAAGCCTGGCACATTAGAAGTATTGATAGTTCCAAAATCATCACAAAATCATAGAATTCTTAGAGGTGAAAGGAACAAAAGGTCACCTCATCCAACTGCCCTGCAATGACCAGGGATGTCCACAGCTTTAAGGAAACATAGCTTAGAGAAAATGAGATCGATGCTACTATTAAACTGTTAGAGGTAGGGAAGTTTATGACTATAAAGAGATGAAGAAAATGGCAAATGAAAGGTGTTGTGTGTCAAAAGCAGTGTAAAGCTTTTTGGACCCTTAGACATTTTGTAGTGCATTGCAAATTTTGTATCAGGAATTTTGGTATGGAACTTTTGAAATATTTGGATGATAAAGTAACATGAATGGTGTGTTTTAGGGAAAATTGAGATTTAATTTAACTTTGTTTGGGAATAGCAATACTGTAGTTTTCATAGACAATGGCAGTACAGAATCAAATGTAGATGGTCTGTCCTCTTGCCAGAAATTACTAGTCCCTAGGGCATCTATGAATATATGAAAGACTTTTTTTTTACTTTAAAATGCACAGTTGGCAGTTGGTTTTCTGTTTTTTGGCTTTCTGTGCTTCCTTGGATAGGAAGATATCTTTTTCTATGGTTGTTTGTATGTAGTATTACACAAGTTGAACAATTTTCATACAGTATTAATATTTTCAGTTATTTTACAGCTGCATATAAAAGATTCCTGCAGAGATAACTTTTGTCTGACTGGGATAATAACTTGAGTTTTGTTGACCATATCTGTCTTAACATCTGTCAAATTCAGTACAACCTAGAGAAGGTGCTTTTCTAGCTATCCTTTCTAAATTATTAACGAGAGTGCATCAACTTCTGACAGCTAACGGTGTTCATTACCAACATATATTTTCTTTTCAGAGAAACTGAAAAGGCGGATCAACGAGCTGTTCCCCAAGTCAATCATGTGGATGCCTGTAACGTGTGCGTGAAGGCAGAAATTACCGACACAAAAGAAAGTTATCAAAAATCTGCTGAAATGCTCGGATATGATAAGCGTGAGGAGATAAGAAGAGACAAAGAAGAGGAGGAGCGTTATATCCACAGAAAAGAAGCTCTAGAAACTAAGAAGGGAAAGGCTAAGCATGCGTTAACAGAAGCTGATTCATTATTTCCAGATTTAACGAATGCACCACGATCCCAAGTAGCTCAGTCTGTGCCCATTGAGAAGAATGGAACGCTTCCTAGCTCATTAAGTATGAGTGCTGGCCTAGTGGAGCAGAATGGTACCGGTTCATATAAAAGAGGGTTTGTTCCCAGGACAAATCCAGATAAACAGATTCAAAGAAAAAGTAATATGGCTCAAGTGGAGCACTGGGTAAAGGTCCAAAAAGGAGATACAAAAAGGTTAGTAACAGGCCCTGTCTGTAAATAGACTGCCAAACAGAATGTTCCTAATATAAAGGAAAATAAGCATTTGGAATATATTCAGTGCAAACTGGAACAATACAGAGGCAATATATAACAAAACTTGCTTTCTCTTTTCTAGTGCACAATGGTATTTTTCAGGTGTTTATCTCATGGGAAAGTCAATATAGGATTGGCTAATCAAATTCCTCTAATCTTGTCACTATGTTGTAAATTAAAAAGGTGAGATTAGAGTGCCTTTAAAAAAGAAAAAACAGCAACACAGGTTTTCATCACTGTTGATACTTAAAAACTTCTTTACTATTTACTTGCTGAAATAGAGGAGTAAGAAAAGGAAGTGGAGACTTCAGTTATCTCTTATTCATAAACATCTACAAAAGGTGAAATATAGATTATCATTCCACTTAAAAGCAAAAAAAAAAACCATAGAATGCTGTTTTTTCTTGTGCTCCTCTTCCCAACATCCATTTGTTTCTATACATCAGATCACTGCATTTGTGGTTAATGCGCATGTCACATATTGAAAAGTCTCTGTTCATTTTGTTAATGAAAAAATCCTAGGATGCTCTCATGGTTTCCAGGATTCTCTTTTCCCTATTCAGTCCCTGAAAATTACAGAAATTGTGCGGAAAGCTGGAATGCACTTTTGGAATTTGGAAGTCTCTCAATTGCATCACTAGTGCGTGGTGATGGAGTGATGGTTATATGTGTCAGATGTCAACTTAGGTCAAGTGGCAAGAAACACAGCTCAGCTCTGTGCTGCATGTGAGGCAGATAGAGGTAGCTGACTGAATTACTGTCTTAGATATTTCTTGAAATCTAATTGTAATATAGAACAATAGGAGATACTTGCATATGATTGTAGGAGGAAAAAACATTTTGGACTTTTTTTAATACTTATTGAGCTTAACACTTGTCATCATAGATCCAGTGAGAAATTCAAGGCTTGCTAATTCGGTTTGGAAATCCATTTTTCTACTCTTACTTTTGGGATTACCCTTAAAGAAGCTTTTGTGCTTCTCAGTATTACTTAATTTGTTTTAGAATGTTAGAGTCGGTTTACATCTCTTTTTATTTGCTTGGCTTGTCAGTGCTTCCTGAAAAAATGTAACATTAATGGGGGAAAAAAGGATTTGGTGTGTTTGTTCTGTACATGCACAGAGGTATCAGTCTAAAGTGATCCAGAAAACTATCAAGCTACCCAGTGCTGAATGAAATTTTCATCGGTGCTTTTCACATCTGAAGTGTAGGCAGTGAACAGCCTTGACTGATACTGAAGTAAGCACTGTTTTCTCCCCTACTGGTCTTTCCAGTAAGATTGACTCGGGGTGTGTACCAGGCACTGTGCTGTGTGGTGGTGCTGCTGTAGGTGCCCTAGATAAAACAGCTGCCTCAGCTGGCACCACCAAACATGCAGGGAGCCTTCAGGGGTGTAACTGCAGCGACGTAACCAAAATCTGTGTCTTTTAGTAATTTATACAAACTTTATTTCCGTTGTGTTTTAGCTCAGGTGACCTTGTTTTCCTTCTCTTCCCCTGACAAACGGCATTACGTTCTTTGCATCTGAATTGCATGTTATTTCTCAGAGATTATTGGCTCAATCTTATACGTGGTGTCTGTTGAGGTTGTTGCAGTGCACTGAAGTGATGTTTATAAGTGGTATGGCAGTTGTCTGATGTACTCTTGATTTCAGGATATAGGAATTTAAAATAGAGGTGATCATTTCAGTGAATTTCCATTTTGCTTTTAGCATGAGTGGAGCACTTAATTTCTTATTGCTTCATGGTTACTGAAATGTTACAAATAAAGAACCTCTTAGGACTTAGCCTTCAGAATTTTTGAATACAAACTGAGTACAGTTCTTCTCCTGGCTGAGGTGTATGAAGATGCAGTGTGTGCCAGCAAGCTGACTATGACAAGAAAAAGCTCTCTTAGTTATGTGTCTCATACAAATACATCAGCTGTTTCAATAATTCTTTGCAGGATTGCACTCTTTGCATATTTAGATCTCTCAAATAGGTATTTTACTGCCTCTTTTTATAAAGCACTCAGAATTGTTTGCTGAGCTAACAGATGTTAACTGTCAGTCACTTCAGAGATGCATCTCTCCTTGATGGCTAACTGTTAGATGCACTGTGGTCCAACGCTGTCACCCAAACCCTCTCTGTTCTCTTCAATAGGCTACTTCAGTAAGGTTCATCTCAGCCTCCAGGAGAAATACAGAGTTTGGAAAGATGCTTGAAAGGCATTTTAAATAATTGAAAGCCAGAGCCAACAGCTATCTAGAAATTACTAGTCTCTGACTGGATTTCAGTGTGTGGGTAGATATAGTGAATTCACTATTTACTTGCACTAACAAAAAAAATTCATCTGATAAAAATAAATGTAAGATTTCTGAACAAAATGAAGTCATGTTGAGGAATTTTTTTTTATTTTTATTTTTTCAAATACAGTAATAGAGTATTAAACATACTTTCTTGTGCAGAACTTTGTGTTCCTTTCTGAGTTAAGGAAGAAACATTACATGTCTTTGTCAGTTTCTGTGTATTCTCATGAATGCACATGGTGTTTCCAATAATGGTATTTGTTTTCTTTTGGACGTTTATCTTTGTTTTTTACAGTACTGTCTGTGTAATTGCTTCCCACTGCTGATGTTGAACAACTTCCATGCTAAATAGTCTTGTAATATGGCATCAGGCCCTTTTTTCACTCTTCACTGTCTGCTTTCCTTTTTAGATTATTTATACCTTATCATTCAAGAGAATGAGAGTCTCAAGATTATCTACTGTTCATTTTACTGTTGGTCTCTGAGAGAAGCCATTGTTCACTGTTCATAAGAGAGTAATTTGAGTTATTTGAGGACATCGTTCCTTCCCTTTTCTAGAAATTTGTATGTCATTTTGGTGCTTGTTTTTATATAACACTGTTTTTAAGAGTCTGAAATCTTGTGTAGCAGATGTGCCATCTGACTAAAGCCTGTTTGTTGTCTTAGCTGGTGGTTTGTCCCCACTTCATGCCATGAGAAATTACAGCCTGCCTGTATCTATGCAGTTGCATCAAGGGAGCATGACTTTCTCCACGCAGTGTGCAACTTTCTTTTTTTTTATAGCATACAGTGCTTTTATAGGCTGAAGAATTACATAAAGTCAGTGCTTCCTACTGCTTGAAACATGGCTCTAATCCAAACTGTTTTTAATTCCTCTCAGACTTTATTTTTTTTCTCCCTAAAGGATCCCCACCCCCCCAAAAAACAAACAAAAACCAACTTGGGATGTTGTTTTCAGGCTGCTTCTGCTCCTACAGCTGCTAGCCCTGTTGACTTCATTGACTAACAGTAATTGCTGGTCATCTGAACACCTCACCCTTTTATGACTGATTAGAGCATAACTGCACGTGGATGGTTTGCAGCGTACAGAACTTGGTGGTGGCTTTGTGAGGACTTCACTAGGGTGGAGTATAGGAACAACTGGCTTTTGGAAGAGCCTCTCCCCTTTTTTTCCACAGGAAAGTCATCTTCATGCCTGTCTCAAATGTATTTTTGAAGCTTTTGCTGCTCCTAGTTTTCTCAGTTCTCGTTTCTATCTGGAGAAAATACATTTTTAATAGCTGCTTTGATCTTCATGTGGAAAGAATTGGCAGCTTGAAATATACAAAGTAATGCAGAGGAGGTTACTTGACCACTAAATGCTGATTTTTGAGTTGCCTCTGTTCCATCCTACCTGCTTATTTTACCTGTATTTTGGAATTCTATGTAACATGTGAGAGAGCAGAGCTTTTAAGAATTTGTAATCCTCTTTGCAAAGTACAGCTGTTATTCTGCTTTCTCATAAGTAACTGTATGGACATTCTCAAGAGCAGTGTTTCAACACAGTCCAGCAATGCCAAATCGTTCAAGTAGAAACACATAGAGGCAACTATTGAGCAACAGTTACGGATATCAATTCTTTTTCTTCCTGCTTCAGCTATGCTTCTCTTATTCCTGGATGCTGGACAAAGATGCTCCTTTTCAACCTGCCCTTTTGTTGGCATGGAATTCCTGCAGTTCCCTCTGTACCAGATCTCATTCTCATGCAGAGAGTGAAGCCTACTGAGTGAAGCGAGGAATCTGCTCTGAGTTTAGGTTTTTTTGTTTGCTGTTTCTGTTTGTGAGATGATTTTGTGTGTGTGTGTGTGTGTGTGTGTGTGTGTCTGCTTATTTGACTGATTTTGTTTGTTTTTGTTTGTATTGTTACTCTGGCAAATGTAGCAGAATGGTTTCCTGTTTGGGAATGCTAAAGCAAGAGATGAGTGACTGCAAGGAGGAAACTCATAAATGTTTAGTGGTAGAATGAGAAATGAGACAAGCAGGTTCCTGTGCATGAGGCTATGGAGACATTTTGAATTAGATCCTTCTCCTACTTTTAAGTGCACTTTATCAAAACTTTCCCCAAATTCTGTCTCAAATCTCTTGGTGGATACAGAGTGATTTCTAGAGTTTTGGAAGCAGTACTAATACCAAGATGTAGCGACTCTGTTTATATTCTAGTTTGTCAGTAAGTTTTGGTGCTCATCCTTGTGCCGCTTAAAATGGTAGTAGAACTCATAGCATTTGATCAGATGAAAGTAAATCGTACCGACCTGGGAACTTGGAGCTCATTCTTAATTTTTGTTCATGTTAATGAAGCAAAAAATGTGTAAGACACTCATTCTGTGGTGAGTGAGATTTCTTCTCACACTTGCAGGTAATTGTTTGCAACAAGCTTGTATTTGCTGTTTGCAGACTGCACCATCTGGTGGTGAGGAGGCTTTTGGAAAAAATCCTTATTTTTAATTTGAAGATTTTCTCTTTAAAACTAACAGTAATTTCTCTCTTTGTGTTTTGACACTCATTTTGGTCTAAGTAAAGGTAATGCAGCTGTCCCTTATGATTATCTCTACTAGGTCATTCAGGTTAGACACAATTAAAAGCCTCTGTTTATACTGTTTGCATCCGTACATGAATTCAGTGTAATGTTTTTTTGCAGTGTAGATTTCATTAACTTATTAATAGTTTCTGTGAACTTTTTTTGAAGGAGTTCTGTATTTGGAGTCCTGTAGCTAATGTCATCCCAGTTTATTTTGTTTTTCTTCTACTATAATTTTTATTTATCAACCACTCCTTGTATGCTAAAGTTTTACTCTTTTCTTTCCCCCCTTCCCAGCCTTGCTTCTGATCTGACTCTCACACGCCAGGGTCCCAATCCACCTTTTTCTGAAAACTATCACACTTTGCCAAAGAATACCAGGCAGCCTTCAGGGAGCTCACCGCCACCACTGAGTCGCAATTTGCCGAGTGACTACAAGTACGCACAAGATCGTGTTAGCCACTTGAAGATGTCCCAGGAGGAAAGGAAAGCAAATAAGGACGGAACTGTTTGGCAGCTTTATGAGTGGCAGCAGAGACAGCAGTTTAAGCATGGCAGCCCTACTGCCCCGCTTTATGTAGGCTCTTCGGATTTTATGGATCGGGGTAAGTCAAAAAGTTCGTTGGATGTTCCACGATCAGTATCTGTTCCACCCTCTCCATCTGATATTCCTCCACCTGGACCTCCAAAAAGCTTTCTCCCGAGGAGACCGCACACTCCTGCAGAAAGGCTTACAGTTAAACCATCTGACGAGAGACAAACTGTAGACAGTCCTTTCGCTGGATCACCTAGGAAGATTCAAAGTAATGCTCTAAAGGTTTGTATGCAGCATAACAATAATTTCAAGCTATTTTGCATGTACTGTGATATGTTGATTGTTTAATTTAGTAATTTTTGTTGCATCCTGCCTGAAAGCTCTTGCAAGCTGTGAGAGTTAACACAGTGGGTAATTTTCTCCTAAAACTCATATCTTTGTGATTATCTCAGATTCATTTGTGTCTGTGATTTTGGAAAGGCAAATTAGTGACTCATCTTACTGACTTGGAATATTTTCATTCAAAACGTGGGAGGTGTGTGTGTGTGTATATATAAAATATATACAAATTGTAGTGTTTCAATGAATAGTGTGGAGAATAATATAAAAGACAGCAGGATGAGCACATCTTTGATTTATACTTACAGTTGTGGTTTTAAGTGTTTGCCATTCTACTTTCTCTTAACCTTTTGCTTGTATAGTTGGTCATATAGCTAATCCAGCTGAAAGCATCGCTTTTTTATTTTTTTTCATGCATTTGACAGTTTACATGCTTTGCAGAGTTGATAGCTCTGGACTAACTACAGTCAGGTAGTGTTGGTCTTAAACTTTAACCTTCTGCAGAATTTAAGTGTGGTTGACTGTAGGCATTTTTTTAACCTCTTCTCCAGAGATGACAGAGGTTTTTTCACTTAGTATTTTGTGTGGCTCTACTTGTCTGAGAAAACTAGGGAAATTAAGGATTGAATCAACGTAGAACTTGCTTGTCTTGGTAGGACTTACACTGGAATAAGTGGAAATAAAAGCCTTTGCATTCAGCCAATTCTTTAACCTCAAACATGAGCTCTGTTGGGGAAAGTATTTGCCAAGAACGAGTCTTGTACATTCACAAACTCAGCGTGAGTTCAGGACCGTGAATTTCAGTTGTGTGCCAACTTCATCATGCACAGCAGATTTTTCCTAGTATATGCTGTGTAGCTGTCAGGTGTCTTTCAGCATTTATAATTCTGAGTTGGGGAATGAAGCAGTTTGGAAGCAGCACTGAAAATTATAAACTCTTGTTATATCAAACATTAGTTTCTCTACGTTGAAATTGAAGCAGCATTACATCCCCTATGAGGGTATGTTTAGTAGTCTCCTTCCTTCCTGTGTGGTGTAGCTGCATAAATTTTACTTAGGAAATAAAACTCTTTTCATGTCACATTGATTTTTATATGAAGCCGTATATGGAAACAAAATTTCACTGCCAAATTTCTCTGCAGAGGTTTCTTGAGGAAAAATGTTTGTGTTCTTGTATGTAAGCACACAGCATCATTTTACATTTAAATGTGTATGTCTACAGAAGTGTGTGATACTCCCCCTTAATGGAACGCTTCATTTAATTCTACCCACAAAAACAAACAAACAAACAAACAAAAAAAGCAACAAAACAACCCAGAACAAAACAGCATTCAGTGAGATTCAGACAGGAATAAAAACAAATCTTCAGACATTTGGTCTGCCTTTAAGAAAGCCATAAGAGCTTGGCATGAAGGGAAAGATGGAAGAATGGATGTGAAATGGGTACTTATAGTATAAGCAGAAAGAGACAGAAGAAATCACTTAATACAACCTGGTATTAATGGGACCCCTTGCCACAAGGTGTCACTCCTGTCAGTGGAGAACTGCTCCATAGCTAAAGGAGGACATTCACAGTTGTTACTGTATGGTGCACAAGCCTGCTGTTTAAAGGTGTTAAGCCAAGCAGATTTTCTCTAGGAGACAATATGTGGGGGGGGGTGGAAAATTTTGAGCGTTCTTTTTTGACTTGGTGAAAACAGCTTTGCACATGCTTCTGAAGCTGCTTGTGCTGCCAGAATCCACTGCCCTGTCCATCATCACAGGTTCTACATTTGTTGTATTTGTTCATTTATAAGTTCCTCTATAATTATTGGAGGATTCGGCTGGCCCCTGATCTAAGCATGGCTTGGATTCGAACAGAAAATTTATAGCAGAGGTGCATATCTTCAGAATGCTCCCTCTAGTACAGCATACATCTCACTTGAGACAATGCTTATAATTCTGCCTGGGGCTTCTTACAGAGCTCAACTCACATTGATCGACGCTCGATGCCAGCTATGGGCTACATGACCCATACTGTGAGCGCACCAAGTTTGCATGGCAAGTCGGTAAGTTGAAGGAGCAATTTCTTTGCCTTTCATGTCATCATTGTGTTGTAGTTAAGTTTTAAAATCCTGCTCATTCCTAGTTGGGTGTTTTGTTTTTTTTTTTTTCATTAATTAAAACATAAATAACTTGAATGTGAAACTTGAACTTAAGCAGTGTGTAGGAATAATAACGCCTGTAGGGATTTTGCTCTTATTTGTGTGTGAACAGGAGTGAGCTATTATTACAGGATTCAACTTCTATTATGTTTATTTGACCAAATGCAGAGTTAATGAAATAATTGCTTAACCATGTCAAGTAACTGCTTTCTGGGCACTGAGGTGAAAAACATAATTACAGTTACTCTTCCTGAAGACTGCTAATTTCCTCTTTACAATGTGTCTAAATACCTGCAGCCTGAAGAGCTAACATTGCTTCTCATTCGATTAAGGAGACATCAGGCTAAGTTGGCTAGTATACGAAATTACACAATCGCACAATTACTGCAGCACTTGCCAACTAATTCCACCTATCAGGTCAGCTGCTGCTTGGTTCATCTGTACCGTATGACATTTTGTGACTCTGCAAACGCTTCGTCAGTGGCATGCTTGGGTCTGTGCTTTCTTGCCCATTATCTGGTATTCTGCAATGCCCAGATCATTTGCAGTTTTTCTTTGCTATTCTTGCTGTCGGAAATAAGCATTTGAATCTACAGAGTACCAGTGCATATGTTTCAAAGTGTTATGTATACTTCCTCTTTGTACTATTTCTGAAAATGCTGCATTTTCAGAAATGTGTGTTACAAGATTAGATATGCTCATTCTACAGCAAAACCATTTCTTCGTGCTGCTTTCATGGTGAGATTGGCTCCCTGTACCATGTGCTGCCACACCTGCAAGTTAAAATGCATCAGCCAGTTTGTATCTTCATATGATCTTGTAACTATCAGTTCTGCAGGTGAACATTATCTCATAAAGATTCGTGGGCACCTTGAACCATGAACGGTGCTCTTGATTGCATTGATGTACAAAACTTGAATGTGGGATGAAACAAATGTTTTTGAAGAGCACATTGGTTTATATTAGAGCCTCAAAAATAGGAATAAAACATGGTGACTCTTTTTGGAATTGGAGAAGACTTTATATTGGCCTAGAATTCAAGGTGTTTTTTTTAATTTGGAAAAGTTTACTTTCCTTACCTCACCTACAGAACAATTGCACTAAGGTGGTCTATAATAATAAGGACTTCTCCTTAAAAATGGGCATACTTTCTAGTCAAAGCCTCTGGCAGATTCAAAAGGTACTTTTGGAGGTACAATAATTTAGGTGATGGCATCTAAAGAAATGTAAGTGGACTATGTCGATTTCACTGCAGCAAGGGTTTTCTTTCCTTTGTTAAATACACAGTCTCATTGGCACAAGCTTGAGAAAGACTAGAAGAAAGGTACAACTATACCTGACTTTTAGTGAACTCAGAGTAGGAAATTGTCCGAATTTCAGCTGTAGGAACTGGAGGAATTTTGGCTTCTTACCAAGTCCACTTGTAGCAGTTAAGTTTTACTTCATTATGTGTCACAAACACCTCTTAGGAAAAAGAAGTAACTGTCAAATGATGTCTGTGTATGCTTTTCTTGAAGTGATTCTAAGGAAGATATTACTAGTTGAATGTACCTGTTTGACTAAACTGACAACAGTTGGGGTGAGCCACTGAAAAAGAGGGATCAAGTTGAATGCTCATTCACTTGAAAAGTGAAATGGATTTTCCAATCACGAGTGAGATCTTTAGTGTTCTATTCATGAAGCTTATTTCTTGCCTTTCTTAAATGGAGTGCTTATCTTAAGACGTATGTGAAACCAGATCAAAAAGTGTTCCAATTATTTTTATATACTGGCTTCTACTTATATGCGCCATTCAGTTAGGCAGAAAACTTCTCCTAAAGATATATTGTGCTGGAGGACAACTCCATCATCTTTTTGATGAAGGGATAGCCAGCAGAAATTGGACTTGAAAAAAATAAATGAAAATGTATTGTTTATGTAGTTGTGTATCATATTAGTGGTGTAAAAATCAAGTCTATCTGTTCAAAGAATGAACATGAGGTAGTAATGATCTCAGGAAATATTTTGCCCATTTTTTCAGCTGTAAATAGCAATATGCTGGTGGAGCAAATGTGCTTTTGATGTTCTTCCTACTCTGTTATTTTGTTTACTTTTTCATCATTTTCTTTATATTTCCAATCTATTTTGAAGTTATTTTTTCAAACCTTCAAATGTATTGTATTTTTTTTTCCTATGTACTTACCTGAAGGCTGATGACACTTATATCCAGTTGAAAAAGGATTTGGAGTATTTAGATCTGAAGGTAAGCTTCTATAAAAGTTTACTTTCATTGTTTTATAACCTAGCTGTCTTTGTGTGCTATCTTTACACCTCCAGGTTTTGGAATCATTTTTCTTTCAGAGACTGATACTCTGTGTCTTTTACTCTCGTTGTGCTTAAAATAGTGTGTGCTTACTGTGGTAGCTGTAGAACAGACATGGAAACAAAAAATGTTGATAGTTCGGTTTCCAGTTAGTATTTGCATCAAGGTACTTCAGATGGGTGGTGTTTTGTGGATTTAAAAGAAATAAGATTACAAACTGCTTCAAAATGTTTTTGCTGTTGCTTTAGAGCCAATATGAAGTCAGCTGCCCTAAGTTAAGAGAGAAGTTATTTCAATTCAGCTTTTATCTCTTTAAATCTACACAAGCTGACTTTTGTTTTTATAATAGGCTACATTTCTAATGCATTTTTTTGTGAAAATGTGGTGATTAATTGGATGCTTTCGTTGTTTTCATGTTCTGATGGCTAAGAGATCTATATATCAGATCTACATATTTATTCATGCGTACATATAATTTGCCCATGTAATAATAGGTGATATTTCCTAACAATGAAATAAAAATATAATATGGTGTTCAGCATCAGGCTGTCTGTCTAAATGAAATTACTTCTGTATCTGTTACATCTGATAGTTGGCAATTTGAAAGCAGTTCTTGATACCAGGTATTTGAAGGAAAAAAATCAAACTGCATAATCAGTGATTTTGCTTAATAAAGCAATCTACCCCATTCCATGCTGTGTAGCATGTCTTACCATATACAAATCACATGGTGTTCCTGAAAATAAAGGTGAAGTTTGACACCCTATTATCCTTGTTTATTTGTCTGTAGTTATCACTGATGCCAAGAGGCTTTGCCTATGTGCCACTAATGAGCTGCTGGGACCACTAGTATGGCAACTTCAATTTCATCTGCTCTTGCATGGTTGAATATACAACCAAATATATCAATGGAAAATATTAGCAATACAGATATATATATTGCATCATATTTGCGGTGTATGTAGATGAAATGATCATGTATATAAACTGTTATAGTCATGAACATACAAATGTAAAATCAGTTGGACGTGTTTCACTTCAGGCCTTGTTCTTGATGTGTTCTTGGCTGTGCCAAATGTAACTGCATCCCAAGCCTTTGGCTGAGTTTTGTGACATTTCAGTTTAGGAGGCCCTACAATTTTACAGGTCATGAATAAGTACAGTATTCTGCCCATCCTAAAGCGATGACTTTCACTGTTACAAGGACCATGTTGTAAGTGCCTGAAAACGTTAGGTGCTTAGAGGAATTAATAGGATGGGTTCTTAACTTTTTAGTGGATTTCCTGCAGATTGATCTGTTGCAGCCAAGGTATGAAGAGTTGCTTGGCCCCGAGAGCTCCCCTTGTGCCCAGAAAAGCAGCCAGAAAGAAAAAATGTATGGCGGCAACCTGATCTTTATGCAAGAAGAAATGTAGTATTACTTCGAGTTTCCTTTTGACAAATCTTGACAGTCAAAGTGTCAAGTGAGGTTCTGTAAGAATCATATAATATTTGAAGGTGGCTGTTTCTTTCTCAGATACTTTCATGCTCAAAAGAATAACCTTCTTTCGATGGTGATCTGAAAATGTAAAATTCAGATAGGGGTGCTGAGAGATTAAAATGATCTTGTGAAATTTGAGTAGGTGTCTGTGTTCTTATTGAATTTGTGCTTTGCCACTGAGTATAAATTATTGAATTCACAGTATGAGGAAAGCTAGTATCAATGAAACAAAGCAAATTACAAATTGATTTGATAATGGTGGAATATTGTGAATTCATGATTAGTATACAGGGTGCCTTTCATTGAAGACACTGAAGGCTTAGATATAATGCCCTTTATTTCAAACATCAATTTTGACTTCATTGGCCTGAGTTGGATCTACTCCAATGAAACAATTTCAAATAGGATTAAAAAATTTAGAGCTGAAGTCAAATGTTTTTACTTCATTGTCTCTGAAGATGTTTCTTCCTAGATATTTTGAAATATAACTTGTCAACATGGAATAGCGATTAAACATTCAATTAACTGCTTAATTCCTGCCATAGTATTAAAACAGGTTGCAATAACTCATTACAAGTCATTTAGTAATTTGTCGTAAGTCAGATGTTTTGTCCCCAGAGAAACCTCAGTCTTATCCTACTTTACTGATCTATTTTTGATTATTATTTAAAAGCTGAAAAATATTATCTTAGAAATATTTTGGTGTTACTACTACGATGGTATTGTTCAACATTACAGCGCTTTGTCATGAGTGGTATAAGTGAAATAGATAAGCTTTACAAATATTAATCAATGTCAGGATTTTCCTCCTGCATGCAAACTAGTTCTGACATTAAAAAAAAAAAAATGCCAGGGCCTTCTATCCTTTTTCACTTACGAAATATAGATATGCAGGACATGACAGAGATGTTGTATCTCTATGCTATAACACAACCATGCTTTTTCTGCATATGGATTTCCATGAATGTGTTATAGCTTTTTTAAAATCCCTTAAATGAAGGTGGAAAAGTGTGACCCTGTATAAGAAGAGCAGAAATAGTGAGTGAAAGATTCTTTCCCCACAAGTCTCTGAGATGATGTTGCAAACAACGGTGGAACACAATCAGGGAAAGATTTTTCCCTTTCCAAGACAATGAAATAAGTTTCAATCAGGCTAAAGGAGTTCTGGACTGCAGTTGCATTTTCAGGAATGTCTGTAAACTATCTGGGAGTCTTACACAAAACATGAATGAGTATGGCCTGCTGAAGTGTGAAGTTTGTGCTTCTAAGTACACGTTGTGCAACCATTCTAAGCCAATCTGGGTCCCTCTCCAGTTGCTCAGCACTGGTGCTGCTTCGTTCTTCTGCAGCCACACATGAAGCCGTTTTGTTTGTACTGCTGTTGGAAGAGGTTGCTAGTACAAGGTTGTGCCACACAGGTGCCTAAGGAAATGCTGCCCAGCAGGTATTTGTTATGGGAATAATGGTAATTGTGAGTGCGATTCTGATGGCTTTGTTCATAAAGGGTTTGACTGCATTGCTCCAGTTATCAGCATAGAGCTCTTGATGCAAGAGTTGTTACGTTCTACGTCACAGAAAATGTCTTGCCATCACCCCTGGCACTTGTTAAACTGTGATTGTGCAGTGTGTTGGTATGTGTGCTTTGCGAAAGTAAAAAACAAAAGTCTTATGGTTGGATGAATGATCTACTGAAAATAATAACACTGATAGGTATCTAATTATAGTTTCCATAATGGGAAAATATATAGATTCTAAACCTTGAGGGTCTGTGTGAAAGAAGAACATGAAATTGCTGCTGCTTATGGAGTTTTGTGTGCTAAGGTTTTGTTTCTTCAGTCTTTACATCTATAACAAGCTATTGTTCAAACTTGTGTTTAAAACAGATAGAAAATAATGGACCTCTGATCAACATGATTTACAAAGTGCTGAAGAACTCAGCACAGGGGTTACTTTCCAGTATACATGTAAGATTGCTTGCATCCAAAATGCGTTCATCCCATTGCTTTTTAAAATAGCAGTCAATGTGTATGTATTCTGGCTTTTGCAGGTGTCTTATAGCAAATAGTAGAACTTTCTGTAAGATTTTTTTTCCCTCTTTTCTTCTCTGTTCCCCCACTGCCTTTTGGAGTCTGTGTGTGAAGTTATGGCTGACCTCAGTGTTTGGTTTCATTTTGTCATGAAAATGATTGTGTCAAGCAGCGAGTCTGATATGTAATTTGGAACGTGTGAAAGCATGCTGAATCTTCATTATGTTCTCATACTGCTTGAAAATCAACAAAATCTGTATAGCTGTGATTATGTAATTTTAAGTCTTCAGAATTGGTAGACTGTGTTTTTTATGTTAACTTCATTGCTTTGAAAAAGGCTTTTGCATTCTGTTAGTTTGCAGGTAATAAAATTATTATTTGTTATTACTTGGACATGTTGACATTTCTTCCTCTATGTAATTCTTTCTTACTATTATACATAGGACCTAGCACTTAAACAATTCCATTTACTACCTTAGAAGACAGGATTTTTCTTAAACGCATTTACTGTTGAAAATATTTGAAAATCAGAACGTAACTTTTGAGAGACAGTGAAGTGCTTTTTGATTTTGGAGTGGGGAAGTAATAAATGTGTAACTTTCTCCACATGAAATCCTACAATAAGTATGTTAATGGAGCCTGCAGTCAAAGGGGAGGAGATATTAAACATCAATAGTTATTGTAACCCTGTCTTAAATGTAGTTTATCTGAAAATACTCAGCCTGTGAAATCAGAAAGGAAGTTGTATCAAAGATTGAATTCCACTTGCAGTAAAAAATAATTACTTTCAGAAATCAAGTGTGATCCCGTTAAGTTAATTAGGAAGTTGTGTTGCTTAGGTCTACAGACTGCCAGTCAGCACATATTAAACTGTTTTTCTCCCACTAAAAAAAGTAAAACAAAGGAAACCACACCAACCAAAAGACTGACAACAAAAACTAATATCCCTACCATTTCAAACAACAAAAAATAAATTTACCACTTACGTTATTCAATACAATAATTAGGTGATTTTTTCTTATATTCTTGTGTGTATTTGAGCACTGTACTTTTCAGTACCATGTGTTCCTTTGGTAAGGTAGGATTTGATTTAATGGACTTTTAAAAGTATTCTAATTGAATAAGTAATTAGTATTCTAACTGAGTAAGGCTTTTAAAATTGTACAGTTCAGGAGTCGTACTATGTGACCATTCTCTTAGCTTTGTTTATTCATCAGAAGTGTCAAACGTAAGCACTGGAAGTAATAAACTTTTCTACAGGGGTAGACATGCCTTCATCTTAGGCTTGCTGGAAGGAAGGAGTGTGATACAGTACAGTCTGTATTAATTTAAAAACTAAGTTACGTGAGGAGGTAATCTCATGAGAAATGGAATATGGAAACAGTGATTTATGGAATGAGAAATTAGAAATATTATAAACATATCAAAATAGGTCAGTGACGTTTGAATTTCACCCTGCAGTTTTACAGCAGTCTGTCTTTAATAAAATTCACCCTGTGCTGTGGAAGAGACCGTCCTTTGTAGAATGAAATAGATGCCAGGAAGGTATATTTCAGTCATCGATTAATGCTGTTACTCTTGCAGTTGCACATTCTAAAAGAACTATTTAAGTCCCCATGGGCTCAAGAAAGTTATTAAAAGCAAAGAGATAAAACTGTTAGGTTTTGCAGGAACAGGACATTTGTAACCACCAACAAATGGGATTATGCTATTTTGTACATTTTTAAGCTACTCCAAGAGTTATTAAATAGCACAGTATCATTGATAATCTTTTCTGGTTATGTTTTTGAGAAGTGCACTTTTAAGAGACTTATATCCAAGATTTTATTTCTTATTCATCTTCGTTGTTGGGCTTGCACATTTAACAAAGCTTTTGTTCTCATGGCTGAAACATAGTTTTAGTTTGCAACAGATTTCTCAGATCTTTCAAACCTGTTCCTCCTAGGTGTCGGGACGTGACACGCTCAAAGAACGAAGTACGAAACCTGTCAAGGTTGCAGAAAGTGATATTGATGTAAGTATCAGCCACTGCTTCAGAAACTCTGGTGTTGTTTTGGCCATTTGTTGGTACTGCTAATTGTTTGCATTTATTATTCTCTTTGGGATAAAATATTGTTAGTGGAGACTTTTCTTCTTAAAAATCTCACGTTACATATGGCAATGTGGTTTTATTTTCAGGTCAAACTGAGCGTTTTCTGTGAGCAGGACAGAATTCTGCAGGATTTGGAGGACAAAATAAGAGCTCTTAAGGAAAATAAAGTAAGAGCAAAGAGATTTCAATAAAATATGGAATTACAAATAATACCAAGTTACTGGATGCTGCTTGCTTTGTAATAGTTTTATTTGAAAATGTACATCAACTTTTATGTGTAAGTTTTTTTTTATGGTAAGATTGAGTACCTACTTTTAGAAAACGTTTTTGAAGATAAGTGTTTTAGAACCATATACAATTAATCTGGCATTGTTCACAAATGAGGGTGTATACACAGTTCTGTGTGGTTTTGTTTAATGTCTTATGATTCATGTAGTGGGAGGCAGTCATGTTTCATTCGCAGTCCTTCCCACGCGTGCAAGCACTGTTTGCATAAACAGCAGCATGCTGTGTGTGGTAGTGAGATTCCCATTTGTAGTCATTTGGGAACCATGCTGGTTTATAGATAGTTTTGAGCATTGTTCTGAGACTTGTGGCTGAAATTCTGGAATACTTCTGGACAAGTTTGTACTTGGAACCCTCTTACTTCCTCCCATGCCCTATCGATTCATAGTTTGAACAGTAAACAATACCAGAAGTGTCTTCTCCAGAAGTGTCTTCCCTTGCATGTGTTTATGTGCTTCCCTCACAATGAGCTATAGCTGTCAAAGAGTCTAAGGCCAGGTGGTTCAGAAAAAATGCATTCTGAAATGGAAGTGCCATCCAAGTAGATCCTTCAGTGAGCTGTTGTGCAGAAATGCCCCACTGTTACTTCTGACTGAATGCATCAGGCCTCCTTAGTGTTTAGGTAGTGTTTTAATCCCTCACGTGGCTGCTTTAGCTATAGCAATGAGTGAGAAGTTGTCTATAAATAAACTGCTAATACTGTGGTATGCTAGGGCTATCACAGTTCTGTGCTGCTTAAGGAGATTCTTCTAAAATTGTAAATTATAGTTTTGCACAGACTATAAACAGAAAAATTCTCACTGATTTGTGTTTTCCACAGGTTTGACAATTTAAACAGATGCTATAGAAAATATTAGAAAATTTTAAGTGATTAAGGCTCCTGCAGTGTTTCATTCATTTACATCTTAGTCTCCACAGTAGCAGGGCAGTCCTAACCTAGTGGCTTAGAGGGAACACTGGAAGTGAAGAGTACAGCTTTTATATTCACAAAGGTAAATTTGTTTATTAAGTTTGCCATCAATGCTGTAAGCTTACTGTTGTCTGCTTTTCTGTTCTCTGCTTCTTCTTAGGACCAGCTGGAGTCTGTTTTGGAGGTGTTGCACAGGCAGATGGAACAATACAAAGACCAACCACAGCATGCGGAAAAAATTTCCTACCAGCAAAGACTTTTGCAAGAAGATCTTATACATATTCGGGCTGAAATATCCAAGGTTTCAACGGTATGTATTTCAGGTTGTTTTCAGAAAGCAGTAGCTAAGATGCCAATCAGAGGAAAACTATATATTTTTTAAAAAAACCTATTGTGAACTGATTTTGTTAAAGTGGAGGATACTAAGTCAGAAAAAAGTTGTATATGAGTGACCACTACAGCTATCCTCTTCGATGCACTCCCTTCAGAAGCTCAGAATTTCATTTAAAAGTTTTGCCTGTTATAAATAGGCCTTAAATTGCAAATCTTTCAGCTAATCCTTTTCGCAGTGCACATATAAATGTGAATCTATGATATTTTTCCAAGGGAGATGGCATGGGTCTGTTTGTATTTCAGTCAAAATTTACTGTTACTATTACAACTTAATATTCAAATGCAATTTAATCTTGCATTTTTCTTAAATAAAAATATTCGTAAGAATTGGTGATGAAAGAATAATATAAACTTGGGTGTTGTGTGCTCACTGTATTAATCTTATCTCTCAAAAAAACAGGGTCTGCTCTTCATAAAATTGCTTGAGCACCTTTTCTGTAGTAAGATCTGAACATTGAAATGCCAGCAGGAATTAAATGTATGTGTACAAGGTTTTCTGCCTGCAGAAAATACAGGTGGTCTGTGAAAGTTCTTCACGTTTAATCTGCCAAGTAGCAAGTCATTGTGAGAATAGCTGCACTGGCCCAGTCCAGGGTTTCTTCTCATGCAGTGTTAGGGCTTCAGCAGTGGGCGTAAGGATGTGTTTTGGGAAGAGTAAGGTTAGGAGATGGGCAGTATTTTCTGTGATAATCAATCCAGCTTCTATTTTCTGATTTAAAAAAAAAAAAAATTCCTGAGACCATTATTTTATGTCTGTTTAGTAATCCTCAGCATATCTAATTTCCAAGTCCACTTTCCTGTTCAATTCTGCGAACCGTTTGCATCTAAAACATAATTTCACAGAATCACAGAATTGTAGGGGTTGGAAGGGACCTCCAGAGATCATCGAGTCCAACCCCCCTGCCAAAGCAGGTTCCCTACAGTAGGTCGCACAGGTAGGCATCCAGGCAGGTCTTGAACATCTCCAGAGAAGGAGACTCCACCACCTCCCTGGGCAGCCTGTTCCAGTGCTCCGTCACCTCACTGTAAAGAAGTTCTTGCGCATGTTTGTGCGGAACTTCCTATGCTCCAGTTTCTGGCCGTTTCCCCTTGTCCTGTCTCCACTCACCACTGAAAAGAGTCCGGCCTCGCCATTCTGCCCCCCACACCTTAGATATTTATAGACCTGGATCAGGTCCCCTCTCAGTCTCCTTTTCTCAAGGCTGATCAGACCCAATTCACTCAGCCTTTCCTCATAGGAGAGATGCTCCAGGCCCTTCACCATCTTCGTGGCCCTCCGCTGGGCTCTTTCCAAGAGATCCCTGTCTTTTTTGTACTGGGGAGCCCAGAACTGGACGCAGTACTCCAGATGAGGCCTTACCAGGGCAGAGTAGAGGGGGAGGATCACCTCCTTTGACCTGCTGGCCACGCTCTTTTTAATGCACCCCAGTAAGCCATTGGCCTTTTTGGCCACAAGGGCACACTGCTGGCTCATGGCCAGCCTGTCGTCCACCAGGACACCCAGGTCCCTTTCCGCAGAGCTCCCCTCCAGCAGGTCATCCCCCAACCTGTACTGGTGCATGGAATTATTCCTCCCCAAATGCAAGACTCTACACTTGCTTTTGTTAAACCTCATCCGGTTTTTTTCTGCCCAGCTCTCCAGCCTATCCAGGTCTTGCTGAATGGCAACACAGCCTTCAGGCGTGTCAGCCAATCCTTCCAACTTCATACCATCAGCAAACTTGCTGAGGGTGGCCACTATCCCCTCATCAAGGTCATTGATGAAGATGTTGAACAAGACTGGACCCAGCACAGACCCCTGAGGAACACCGCTAGTTACAGGCCTCCAACAGGACTCTGCACCACCAACAACGACCCTCTGTGCTCTGCCAGTCAGCCAGTTCTCAACCCACCTCACTGTCCACTCATCTATCCCACACTTCCTCAGCTTTGTTATAAGGACGTCATGGGGGACAGTATCAAATGCCTTGCTGAAATCAAGGTAGACTACATCCACTGCTCTCCCCCTATCCACCCAGCCAGAGACAACATCATAGAAGGCTACCAGGTTGGTCAAGCACGACCTCCCCCTTGTGAACCTGTGCTGACTACTCCTGATAACCTCCTCTTCTTCCAGTTGTCTGGAGATGACATCCAGTACAAGCTGTTCCATCACCTTTCCAGGGACAGAGGTGAGGCTGACTGGCCTATAATTGCCTGGGTCTTCCTTCTTGCCTTTTTTGAAGACCGGGGTGACGTTGGCTATCTTCCAGTCTTCAGGCACCTTCCCCGTCTTCCAAGACTTCTCAAAGATGACCGAAAGCGGTTCAGCAATCACCTCTGCCAGCTCCCTCAGCACCCGTGGATGAATCCCATCGGGTCCCATGGATTTGTGAACATTGGTGTTGCCTAGGCGCTAATAATTTGACCAAGTATTGTATAGATCTATTCCCCAGTGTGTGGTCAGGCACTTTGTTGTTTGTTCTGAGCCTGACTCGCACTTGTTTCATGCAATAGACCCTTGTTTGTGTACAAGGATGGGGAACAACCAGTCATTATCCAATCTGTCAGTGCATCTCATGGTTTTGTAGGCCTCCAGTATTTCTTCTGCTCAACTCCTCAGTTATCTCTTTTCCAAACTTCAGAGGAAAGGAAACCTTCTCCATCACTCTTTACACTGACTTGAATTTTCACAGTTCTGGGTCAGAAAGCATCCTGTGGTGTCATGGGTGCTGGAAATAATGTAACATAAAAGTGATTGGATAGCTTTATTTTCCAGGTGTCTGCTTGTTTATTTGCTTACAGTGACATTGAAACACTGTAATCAGAACTTTAAAACTTTAAACTTTGTGTCTTAAAATATCATCTCTGGTTCAGCTGCCTGTTTGAATTTGTGAATTTGTAGTAGAGTGAGAAGGTAGAAAGGAAGTAGAATTTGCTTCCTTCATAGCGTAGTAGAATGAGTTAAACTGTAAACAGCAGTTTTACGCTTAAGAAATGGTTCTGTGTCTGTAAGCTAGCAAGAATTTCTTAACTAGGGATTAACTAGGGATTAACTAGTCTTGCAATCAATAAAGCATTTTGAAGTGTATCTTCAAGTTTATATATGTGTGTATATGTATATTTGTATAAAATACAGGCTACAGAACAGATTTTTTTGCTTCTCTTTATAAAGGCAAAAATCCATCTTAACAACACTCAATTGCTCAATTAGAGAATTGATAGTGATATCCTGTTTCATTATAATTGTGCTAGAGTATTATCTTTGTTATTAGGAAATGGAAAATGCCTGGAAAGAATATCTGAAACTAGAAAAGGACGTGAGCCAGCTGAAAAAAGCCTTACAGGAACAAATGAATAGTTCATTGGTATCTCAGGTGAGTCTGTTTCCAGACACTGGTTTACTTGTGAGAAAATTATCTCTGAACTTGAAAGCTATCACAAGAGAGATGCTCTGTAACTTTTGCTTTGTATTCAGCTGTCACATCTTAGTTTGCAGAGTTCCGAAATCTTAACAGCATTGCTGTGCACTAACTAGCTATCTTCTGGATGTCTAATAGTTTCTCATAAGTTTCCTATGCAAATTTGTCATTTTATTATGTTTTCATTACATGCTGACATCTTGACATTGATAACATTTAATTTATAAGACTATGCAGGACTTCTTTGTCATACGTTTATTTGATCTGACATTGTTGGATTCTTTATCCATTTTTAAGAACATCAGTTTTGGCTTGTTATTGTCATTACTTCCTCTTTGTCATGCCTTCTCTTTATGGAAGTTTTACCTCTGCAGATCGTTTTGTGAAGTGGAATAAGTGTTTAACAGCATCTCAGTTTTAAATCAATTATTCATTTTTGAATCTTGCAGAGAAGCTGTGTTTGAAGCAGAACTATTCTCTTTGCTGAATTGGATGTGGCATATGAGATTAATTCTGCATACCTGCTTATAACTGATGATTTTATTCTTAGGACCAGGAATACTCTCCAGGTTGTTTTTTCCATGTCTGTGCGCAACAGCTGAATTTTAAAAGACAAAACATAAGAAACAAAGCCAATGTGTTCAATTGGCTGAAACCCTAGCATACTTTGCCAAGTATATTGGACCAAAAACCCAACATTTTTAATTTACACATTTGCAAAAAGCATCAGATCAGAGGCAAGTTAGTATATCTGTTTTCACTATTAATGGATAAACTTCTATCAAAACAAGAGGTGTAAAACCTGCTTAGATGTTTCAATCTTTAGATTCCATTTTCAGCCACTTTTAAATTTGGTGTTTTTATTTTTGTTCTGTGTGTGTAATCAGTTTCTAGAGCCAGAATCTCATTTATTTGAGCTCAGCTGTAGAATACGTTCCTCCAAAACATCGCAGAGGTATTTTAGAATAAAAGTCAGGTCTGTATGAAGTTCAGTCGATTAACAAAGGGGATGTTCTACACAGAATGTATTTGAACAAAATACTTTAACAAACAGTTTTTGGTTGTGTATTGAACTCACTTAAAATACTGCCTGTGTTGCAAGTGATGTAGCAGTACAAGTAGATGGGCAGATGGTTTACACAGAACAAATGTTAATTTAGTTTAATTAGCATCTCGTACCAAATTATGCGTGAACATACCTATGCATAGGATGTGTTTCATGTGTGCATACTGATATATGTATGTGTATATATCTATATGTATATATACACACATAAGCACACACACAAATATACATACTTGTTTCTGAATATTTGTTTTGGAGATATGAAGGGGAACTGATTTTCCCAGAAAGTCGTGAATATTCTCAAAATCATATTCCTTCAAAGAAGTATCATTAAAAGTACCCAGAATCATTACAGTCTTTAGATTGCTACCTGGCTGTGAATAGGCTCACGATTATTTATCTGGCATTTTGCAGTAGCATTAGGTAAATAAACACTACTGAAAAAATTATGCATTCTCCATTAAATATTACTAAAAATTCCATAAAATTGCAGCAGCGTGTTGCTATAGAAAACAGCTAATATTATTTATACATAGCATTGACAGATTAAAAACTAAATGGTTCAAACTACTTGCTCAAAGTAAATCTTACTTTTAAGAGTGTATCTTTGTTGTCTTTTGTTTAAGAGTCCCACAGTCAGGTATGCTGAAATTAACATAGAAGTATTTTTTTAGTGATAACCTCTCATTAAGTGTTTCTGCTCTAGTTTCATAAATCATTCTAAATTACATTTCTATGTGAAGGAATTTAGAGAAACTGACACATCTCTCCAAACTAACTTTTCCCGCTTGCCTATAAGGTACTTTTATGCCCTTTGGTAAACAGCAATCCAGACTTTCATAATTCAAAAATAAATTTATCTTTTTGTATTTTAGATCTACCCCATTTTTTGGTTAAAAAGATTCTCTTTGCATCGAGATTTAAGTAATGGTAGGAAATAATATTAGAAGATCTCGTGGTTTGTGTATATTGCTGACCATGCAGTTTCTCCGAGTGATTTCAGAAGCAGGATTTTTTTTTGTGCATGTGGGGATTTTTAACCAGTCTTGAGACGTGATCACTGTAAATCCATCATTCGGTTCCTTGTAGTGTGATTAAGCTCAGAAAAACGTAATGAAATGTGCAAATTTATAGTTTGTATCCTGACAGTCTTTCAAGATATCCCATCCATGGAGTGAGATTACTGCAGGCAAATAATGTTCTCCATCATTTAAATGTTTGTGTTCTTGACACCCTGTTTGCTGATCTATAACTTGACTGGACATATTTTCTGAGCTAAAACAGAAAGTAGAAAGCAATTGATACGCTTTCTCTAGTTCTGTGAGGTGTAAGAGCTTTTACTAAAGTTTTTCTCTTTCAGGTTTATGAGATTAATTAGTTATTTTGCAGCTCCTGGCAAGTGATAGATTCCTAGTGTTGCTAAGGAGTTTGTAAACAATTCCTAACTAGTGTTGCACAACATTCTGCCTTTATAAAGCCACATGGAAAACAATATTATTTATTTTTTTTCTTAGTGCTGTTATTTTTTTTTTAAGGAAGAGTTATTAGGCATTGATTCCTTAGGAAAAGTAATAGATTACAGTAAATTAACAACATTACTTACAACCTGTGGAGGAAAAAAACAAAACAAAACAAAAAAAAAAAACCAACAAAAAAACCACACACGAAATAGCTGTTTTTACCTGTGGTTTATGATTGCAATAAACACGTCTGAAGTGATGGCTTCAGTAGCCACAGCTTCTAGCCACAAGATACACAAAGGCAGAGTCCAGGGGTAGAGAAAGCTTCCCATTCTTGCCTGCTAGGAAGAATTAGTAGAACAAACAGGGCACAAGTTGAGACTTAAGAACATATTATATCCAGTAGGCTTAACCATCCAAGTATAGAAAGAAATTATATTTGTCATTTCTTCTCAGTTAGTTTTGGTTTTATATTTAATTCATTACAGGCTGTTAGACAATTTTATAGCATTATTAATGGAGAACACATATTTTTTGTTTTTAATATTGGATATTTCATCTAAATCTGCAATTAATAAATCTGCAACCTTAGCATCCTAAAGTGTGCTAAAGGATTTAAGAAAAGTTCAATTTAAAACTCTCTGTAAGCTCAGTTTATGTAGAACCAGGATTTTGTAGCCTGAATAATATTGTAGGGAACAATATAGAGATGTCTCATTCCATGTCTTCTCTAGGAAATCTCCCAAGACTCAAAGTGCTCTAAATTCTATGGATGTGTGTGCAAGATATGTTGGTCTGTGGGTAATGTGGTTTTTGCTTGTTTTAAACATTAAAATAATTGTATAACCTATTTTTATGCCTGTAAGTTCTCATATAAGTTCTGAAACATTAGTTTGGTTTTGGTAAAAGAAATAGAAATCCATTGTAAATTAAAAAGGGATATAATTTTTTGTCTTTTTTTTTAAACTATCAGGAGAAAACACAAATACAAAAAGACTTGTGGAGAATTGAAGATGTTACGGCTGGCTTGAGTGCAAATAAAGCAAATTACAAAACAATAGTGGACTCCATCAAGAATCCAGGTAAAGAGAACATAATTAAAATGTAAGAAATATATATATATACAAATGCAGTTGAATCTTTGAATCTATGTGAATACTTGAGAAGTATGTTCCAGAGCAGAAAACACAGTTAATTCTGATAATTTCTACATTGGAAATCTCTGTATCTTGAACACATTGTTTTGGCATTTCTTTGGTTGAGCCAGCAAAAATGCATGTGTTTTTTCTGTTTGACATACTGAGGCATAACAAGCCACAAAAAAGAGAACAATAGCAGTGGGATTAGTTATGCAGGTCACAGAAATAGCTTCACACGTACACCAGACTCATACCAAAGTAGTATCTGTTCTGTATGTTGTCTGGGAGCTCCTCTCTGTGCTCATCTGCTTTTTTTTTTTCCTCTTGGATTCTGTCCGACTGCCCTTGCCCCAGTTGCCTTCCCCCTTCCTCTTCAGGCAGGTGCTTGGTGGGCAGGGCAGCAACATCAGCTATGAAATAGAAGAGAGAAAAGAATATGTGGTCTGCATTTCAATTGCTTTATTATGTTTCAAATAAAAGAGAACACTGGGATACCAAGAGGCTGTTAATGCCTCTTGTAAATTTATGTTGTATTTTGAGTGTCTTTGCTTACCATTTTACACACGGAAATTAAATTGTTCTTGGTGAGATTTTATTTAAGGTATGGCTATTGGTGCTTATACCTTAAGCACAGGTATGTATGTCTAGCTCTGTAGCCAAAGGATTATGAGGTAGGGAGCCATATCCAGCCATTGTAATGATTGCATATGACATGTGAACTTTTCCTCCTCTCCCTCTTGCCAAGGGATTTGTTTGAATGGTATTAATGTATATTTTTATTTTTAGCCTGAAAGGTTATTTGATCCTCATCAAGAAAATGTTTCTCATCCCTGCCGTAAGCCAGCAGTTGTAAATTTTTATATCAAAAAACCCTCAATTTGTGTTGGAAATAATTTGGAGAGCTTAATGATATTGATTTCTATTTGTATGAACATTGTTGACAGATATAAGAAACACAGAATCTAACAGATATGCATATTTCTCCCCTAGAAAGAAAAACAGTGCCTTCGTTTTCTCAGTCTACAGTGCCTTCCTTACCGGCTTCTCTCACAACTGTGGAGAGCAAACCTTCAGTTCCACAAAGCCCTCCATCTAGCCTGGTCAAACCTTCCCTAGAGGTGAGACTGTATCCACAGCCTTACTTCCAGGCCAGAACGCAGCAACAAGTACCACAGCTGAAAAAAATTGAGCCACCTCTTCAGTCGCCAGTTAGGCTAATGCCAAAGGTTGTAAGTACTGCTGTTGTAAGCCTTGTTCTCCGTTGTTTCCATTTGCTTCTGACAGAAAGCTTTCATGGTTGCTAAGTGCATGCAATGTAGAGGCACAGCAAAGGGAGACTTAAGGGTTATAATCAAACTGAGCAGTAACAAATACACGAGAGTGTTTAGAATCATAAAATCAACAAGGTTGGAAAAGACCTCCAAGATCATCCAGTCCAACCGTCCGCCTATCATCAATATTGCCCACTAAACAGTGTCCCTCAGTACAACATCTAAACATTCCTTGAACACCTCCAGGAATGGTGACTCCCACCTCCCTGGACAGCTCATTCCAGTGTCTGACCACTCTTGGAGAAGTATTTCCTAACATCCAACTTGAATCTCCCCTGGCGCAACTTGAGGCCGTTTCCTCTAGTCCTATGTTAGTAACCTGGAGGCTTACTCACAGTAGCTATATAGTGTTTTAGAATGTACCATAGCAGAGCCTTCCTTGCTGTTTAGTTAATTATGCCTTTTGGTTCACTGGTTATTTGCTTTCTTGGGTCTTGTTTGCTTTCAAGAACTCAAGCTTCTGGTGGACAGAGAAGAGCATGGTAAAGCAATTACAAATAATTTGTATAATGTTATGAACTTTCAGACAGTTTATTCCAGACCAGACTGTTTGCCACATACCTGTGCTTTTTCTGACCAGGAAGATGAAGCACCGCCCAGACCACCTCTTCCTCAGTTATACAGTCCTGAAGATCAGCCACCAGCTGTTCCACCACTCCCAAGAGAAGCCACTGTCATCAGACACACGTCAGTGCGAGGCCTGAAACGTCAGTCGGATGAAAGAAAGAGAGACAGAGAACTAGGACAGTATGTAAACGGAGATTATAGGGTGAGCACTCATCGACCATCTGCACTGTAAGGAGTGTGTGAAGCAATAACAGACAGTAGTGTCTGTGAAATATGTGTACTGCTAGATCTTGTAATGAGAGGGAAGAGAGAGAAGACGGAAGAGATCTGTATGTTACAGCAATGGCAGAGACAGATTCAGTAATCCAGAAACAAAATTGCTGGGATTTGTTTTCAGACTTCAGACTTGCTGTCTGTGATGTCATTTGAGCCAATAAATATCTTTCCACACAGGTAGAACTGCGTTCATATGTGAGTGAACCAGAACTAGCAATGATAGGCGGTGACCTCAGCCAACCTTCCAGTGGTTTCGTAACTGTTGATAGTGGATACCAGACATTGCCTACTCGTGGTAAGCCAGGAATTAACACAGTTGATTTTTAACAGAACTTCTTGCATAGGAGCTTCTCTCTTAGGATTTGCTGGAGACGATCTTTATCTTGAGGTTGTTATTTTTAGGTTAACTGCACAGTGCTGGGAAGTTCTAGAGAATCTGTGATTTTAATGGTGCTATTATGGATTACCACCCTTTGGCAAAGGAGCTTCGTATGGAATTCTTAAAGAAACAAAAAGCATAGCGAAAAAATGAATGTAGCAGTTAGAATATCTCCTGTATTCACAATTGCTTTTCCTTATTATTTCTGTGTTGTATTCACAAACTCAAGTGATTTTTTTTTTTTTTTAAGTATGTGTATTGAAATACATGTAGAAGTCAGTGAAATGGAAGCAGTAAAGAATAAAAATGCGATGCCTTCAAACACTAAATGTGACTTGTCACTAGGATCTCATTGTGCTAAAGTCTTTTCACCATTTAACAGATGAAGTTAGAGAGGATATTTGAGGAAAAGTAGTTTGTTTTTTTTATCCCTATAACTCTAAGCACTGTTAAGGTTTGTTTTTCTTCATAGATGTGATTATTTGTAAAGCATATATATTGTTGTACAGTTGAGTTCACCCCATACTTCATTTAATATATGTTTAAAGTATCAAAGTATCATAGACTTTTGTGTTTTGATCGTTAGTGACTCAAAACAGTTGTGGTTGAAATGAAATTTCATGCCTCTCATGACCTTCTGAACTGAAGAAAAAAAAAAAAAAGAGAAATGTGAACTAAAATAATGAAAATATCATAAGAAAAAAGAAAAGTATCTGACACATCTTGGTTTTAAACCATTTTCTTTTTCCTTATAAAGGCTTGTCTGGATCAACTTCCAGATTGCACCAGTCATCTACCATTTCATCATATGCAACTCTTCGAAGAGATAGGTCCAAGGTAAGTTTTAAAAGAACATCTGAAGACTACTGTCTTGATCTTCCAAATTTTTCTTAAATCCAGAGTATACGTTGCATAGCTGGAGATGGGATTCTAATGCCATGGGAGAGGACCCATCTCCAATGATTTAATACTATTTATTTTCTAATTCTCTTAAATGAATCAGGAAGTAGAAAGGCAACTTACTACATTTCCAATAGATCTATAAAAACAAAGTTTGGAACCAAAATCACCTGTACTGATAGATATTATAACATTGAAATATTCAAATTAATACCAAGCGATAGAGCAAAATCATCTTAATTTAGAAATAAGGTGGGCGAAAGGTGCTGCTTATTTGTGTGCTCCTTATAAACTTATTAATTCCAACACATTTTTTTGTGTGCTTTATAACTTCTTCAGGAGAGACCAAAGAGTGCCTTGGAACGTTTATACTCTGGAGACCACCAAAGAGGCAAGATGAGTGCAGAGGAACAACTAGAAAGAATGAAACGACATCAGAAGGCATTAGTTCGTGAACGCAAGAGAACCCTTAGCCAAGGAGAAAGGCAGTCTGTTTCATCTCGGTCTTTCATCAGGCCCATTTCTGCAGACATAGGCTCAGTATGTTAGATATGCCTTAAAAGGACTAAACTAGAAATACCTTTGGATTTATTTTTTTTTTCCTGGCAAGCACTTTCACTTGAGTGTGTGTGATGCTTCTAGTATAATTAAATTAGTGTTATACAGTATAAAATGAGTTCAGACAGTGCAGCTAACAGACGGTTGTTTTTTTACTAGTAGTTACAGTATATGTAGCAGATTTGGCAGGTAAGTTGGTCAGAGGTCAGTGTGCTGAGTGGATGGAGGTGAGACTCTGTTAGAGCGAATTCAGAGATGTGATTGCTTTTTACTAGAATTGTATTTAGAAAGTGTAAGAAACTTTTAGGATTTTCAAACTGCTTCATAATGGAATGGGCCTTTTAGAATGTTCTTACCACGGTTATTCTTCTTTTAAATTCACAAATTAGGCTGCAAGATAGCTGTGCTAATATTAGGCCAAGCAGGTTCTGTGGTTGGTTTTTCTTTTTTGTTTCTGTTTTTAAGGAGAAATGGATAATAAGTTTTGAAACCTAATCACACACTAAATTAGAAACTTAAGATCAAATTTGTTTCAGTTGCAGCAAGTCCTCCTTTAAAGCTCAACATGTAGAATATTCTAATAAGGCTCAAATCTAAGCTGCTGAAGAAAAGAATTTTTGTTGTGTTCTGAGATTAAATGCTGTACAGAATCGAAGTTTGTAATGATACGTTTTGGATACTAACCAAAGCAATTCTAATTGGTGAAGCTACCCAGTTGCTCACTTGGTGCTAAACCAAGATTGTACTGTAATTGCACTTACGCTGTAGCCTTTTAATTTATTTTTCATTTGGTCCACTAGAGCTTTAGAACGATCACCTTGTTTTACCTAATTCATTGCACAAGATCTCTTGCTTTTAGATTCGTCACTCATCATACCTAATGCCTCTTTTTGTTTGCTTGTTTTGTTTTTAATTTGCAGAATTTTGTAGTTATTTTAAAATTTCTAACTGGACTACTCAATTTTTACCAGGCTTAATTGCATTTAGTACATGTGTGTCAATTGCTGGCATTTAAACCACCCCTTATAATATTCAGCCTTTCATTCCCACCGCTCAGTAACACTATTTTACAGCCAGTTCTTTATATTTACTTTCCCAGTAAATATGAGTGCACAACTCGGAGACATCCATCTATTTTGCCTTCTGTTTTGCAATCACAAACTTATTAAAGGTAGTACGTAATACTTGGGAAATATGGAACTACAGCAGAACCATTATTTTCATATTTTAATTAGAGGAACTAAATCTGAGCTTCTGATGTTTCCGAAGTCTGGCGTAACATACACAAGTTGAATTTAAACATTTTTGTGACACTCCTTATTAACATTTGTGACAAGTACTTTATCTATAGATTGGGTGCCATCTTGGTCTTTTTCTTGCTGTAAAGAATTAAAATTGAGTCTTTCAGCCCTAGCAGTATTTTGCAGAGATCATCTCTTGTACCTACAGGGCTTCAAAACGCAAAAAGCATGTTCAATAGCACAATTACTTACAGCATTGCAATTATTTAGCAGCCAAAATGGCAAACAGTTAAATGTATAATTGAAATGCTGCTCAGTATGTAACATTTGCTTAAAACATGCATTGTATGTGTAACTCGAATTTTTAATCAGTCAGCTCGCAAGTGTAGAATGGCATTTGAAGTATGGATCACAGTACATGGGCTCATTTGTTATATAAAATGCCTTTTTAATGTAAAAGTGCAACATCAAAGCCAATAAAAATTCTGCTTTGTAATAATGGTTTGATGTTTTTCTTACCTACATAACATAATTTGAAGATGATTCTGTGTATTTCAAGTATACTATGTCAATCAGGCCTGGTTCGAATATGAGTAGAATAACAAGTTTGGAGTGTGAGAACGATAAAACATTTTTCCTCCTTTGAATTCCGAAAAAGAAATCTTAATTTTTGAGATGAAATTGCCTTCTTAGGTATATTAACTTCCTAAATATACATGGAGGACATGTGTCTTTTGAGTGAATATCGAGAGCTTGTGCATGAATAGGTTTCAAGTAGATTTAATAATGCAAGTAGCATCCTGGAGGCTAAGGGCTTCATATAGAGTTCAAACTTCAACCAAAGCAAGCCAGAGATGTAATAGAAATATTAGACACTTTTATTAAATGTAATGGCATGCTCTCCTACTCAGGAGGTCATCTTATTGTTTCTGTCCCTTTTCTTCCCCACTGCTTTTAATATGTTTCAAGTCTGTATGGTAAAGTTGCTGATATCTGCTGGATGGGGCGATGCTGCAACAGAGCTTCGTTTTTTGATATTTATGAGCAAATGCATTGTTAGGGCTCTTAAGCTTGAGTTTCTATGGAGCTGTACTGTATGTAGCTGTGAAGGGGCTGCTAAGCAATAATGTGGGAACTCTTAAAATTATGCTGTTTAATTTAACTATGCTCTGATTATGTTATTGCTAAATATTTATCTTGTAAGGAGAATGTGTAAGATTTTTAATTTTTGCAGGTAGCTGGGTTAATAGAGTGTAAAGTAGCTTAGGAGTTATTAAAGTTACTGTTTTGAATTTCAGACAAGTTAATGCTAGTACTAAAAATACCAACCTCAATCACTGAGTCTTTTTCTAGGAAGACATGTAGAGTTAACAGGCAGTGATTCTCAGCCTGCAGTATTAATGTCCTTTCTGTGTACTGATTTGCAGTGGCACAGCACTGCCTGGTTAGAGTGCCTAAGACAAGGCTAGCACTCTGCAGACTTGCTTGTACTGACATCTGTACTTCTGTGGATGTTTGTGCTGGTGCCACGTTCATCAGCATTTGTAACATTGTGGTTAATATACTTGATAGAGTTTAATACAGCTGCACACTGTGTATAAAATTAAACAGTACTCTGAAATCCGTTCAGCGTTGCTATATCTCCCAGCCAGGAATTGCAAGAAATACAGCAGCATTTTCTCTTTTTCTGTCAGTTAAAGAGTTTGCTCTGTGGATTCTCTCAGCAAAATAGCCTTTGCAGACACAGTTATGTACATTGCTGAAAGTTGAATTTGTCAGTATGGTTGAACACTATTAATTGTTTTGTATCTATTACCAGTGGAAGCGAGAGCAAGAATTTGATTTGCAGCTACTTGAGAGGGCAATTCGTGGAGAAGACAAGGATGAAAATGAATGGTTAAAAGTTCAGCCAGTAGCAGTAGCGGTGACAGAGACAGACCTGGAGCCTCAAGACTACGATTTAGACATCAGCAGAGAGGTAACACTCATAATTTTGCTTCCTGTGTATTCCCCCTGATATTAACCTTAAGTTTTATGTAGTTCATTTTCACCTTTCATTTCAAAAGTGAGCTGGAAGCTCAAACTGAAAGGAGTCTTCTGGGTATTGAAATGAAAGCATACTTTTGGCCTGGCTCTTGGGGTGTCTGTAAGGTTTGTGGCGAGAAAAAATGGAAAGGTTGGCTCTACCTTGTGAAATACATAGGCTTCATGGGGAAAAGAGGTAGTTAGGCAATGTTATATGAGAATTAGAAAAATAAAGATGACAACATAAAGAGTATTTAAAATAAGAAAGTGCTAAGAGGTAAAAGCTAGTTCCACAGAGGTACCTTACTCTTGGTTTTGATATGGCAGAAAAGGTTCTGCTGGCTTTTCCTGTGACTTCTTGTTCCCGGGGTGAGATTTGCTTCCAGCTCTGGTATCTGAGCGCAGTATTTGTTTGAAATGCGATTGAGCCATCTAGTGGAAAGGGAGGAGTATAGCTAGTGGAAGGCAGAGGTATGTGCTGCATGAAATGCCACAGCGGAGGGAAAGTCGATGAAATTAACAGTAGGAAGACTTTTAGAATAGGAAGCACTTTGACTGAACAGGCCATCCCTGTTTAATATCTTTATTGATAATCTGGATGAGGGGATGGAGTGCGCCTTTGGTAAGTTTGCAGACACCAAACTGGGGGAAGTGCTGATCTACCTTTAGGGTAGGAAGGCCCAGCAGAGGGATGTGGACAGATTGATTGCTGAGCTGAGGACAAATTGTATGAGCTTCACAAGGCCCAGTGCTGGGTCCTGCACTTTGGTCACAACAACTCCACCCATGCATCACTACAGGCTTGGGGCAGAGTGGCTGGAAAGCTCTATGGGGAAGAATCTGGGCATGTTAGATTTCAGATGTGAGCCAGCGCATGTTTTCTTTGAGACCTCCAGGGCTTCTTGAATCACTTGCTAGTCCAAACTAGCAAGAAACATTTGTGCATGTAGACATTTCTGTCATATCTCAATGTGACTGAAACAGTCTGAAGGTCTGGGTTTAAAGCTTCTTTCTCCAGTTCCTCAAGTTGTCTTTTTCCTTTTCGTTTATCCATCCTCTTCACCTGGCCAGTTCTGTACCTCATAAGGCTATACCTTTTATGGCTGATAAATCCTCTGTTCACGTGAAAACTCTTGTTTTGGAAGTGGCAGGGTGAGCTATTCTCAGCTAGCTGTACTATAAATATACACATTGCTCCGAGGGGGAGCTGGAGTTGAAGGTAAGGAAATGCAACAAAAAATCCTTATTTTCAGAAAGCATTGACCTAGGGGTTTTTTTTGAAAGGGACTGTAAAAACTTGAGGTTATGTTTTCTGTTTTAGGTTATGAAAGACAATTACTTATGGAGTGCTTTGGCACTTTGTGCGTTGCCTATTATTGCTGATCTTCATCACTGAAGGCAAAGCTGGATCCAGCTGCAGGAGAAAAGTTCTCTTTCTCTCACTTTTCTTTATTCATGTTCGCTATTTATGCTTTTCAAAAGCAGTCTACGCTTTGGCTTTCAGTGTCCATTTGTAAACTATGTTCACGTATGTTCATTAGGTGGTTTAGATATCTTCTGTGAAAGAAAATCTTTCTGTGAGGAAACTGATCCTAACACAAAAATCATTGCTAGCTTTTGTGCAATCAATTTTAATAATTAAAATGTTCAACCTACGTAATTGTGTATTGAATGTGTTGTTAACAGCACTGTCTTGGTGTATTTGTGGGTCAGTTCCCTGGACAACTTTTGAACACCTAACATTTCAGATTCTGCAGTCCAGGAATTTCCAAAAGTGTTTATAAATTGGTGGTGTTTTTTTTTTTCTGCTGCTCATGGAGAAAGATTATGTCTCAGAAGAGTGGTACCTAAATTAAAACTTGAGGGGATACCTCCTCTCAATTACAGGAAATCCTGGAGTGACATAAATACCTTCCGATGTTCATTTAAAATTTCTGGTTGCTTCATCACTCTTGTATATCGTTTCTTCTTCCTATTGCAACAGCTACAAGCAGTGTCCTACTTTGGGCTCTAAAGCTGAGCTGAAGAAAGGCTCCCTATTGATTCAAATTTCTTCTGTAATCCTCTTTAATATTTGTTTGATTTATCTTCTAAAAGAAGGGAAAAAGACACTGTTAAAAGGGCATCAGCTCACTTCCAGAGGGAATGTTTAGAAGCAGGTACATGTACTGACAGTGCAAACCTGTGCTTTATTGTTTTTACTATATTCTTGTGTTAAGAAGATTAAATCTCAAAGTGTTTAAGTCTGGGCTGATAAAACTTGATGCTTGTTTTTGTTCCACAGTTGTCAAAACCTGAGAAGGTTGCGATTCCGGAACGTTATGTTGAATTGGAGCCAGAAGAACCTCTTTCTACAGAAGAACTGGCAGCAAGGCAGCGTAAAGCAGAGAAGATAAAGAATATTCTTACTAAATCAAGGTCGGTTATTTTTTGATCTTACACAGAGGTTGGTGTTAAACACTGGAATCTAACTTCATGCAACAGTCTATTTCCTGTACAATTTAATTACGTGAGCAGGGAAAATGCACACAGAATGTATGTATTGTACTTAGCATACTTAAAGTTCCTTTTTAAAGCCAAGTGTCAGAGATTCCAGTTATGACAGATTTTGCATATGTCCATTTTCTTGTTTGGAGCACCTTAAAAGTTGTTACTACACAACCTGTAGGTAAGAGGGGGGAGAGGCAAAGGTGCAGATCCAGCCAAAAGCAGGATAAAATTTGGCTATTTCAGGCTGACGTAGAGGCAGCTGAAACATGCATTTTCATGAATGTGGTTACCTCAAGTACCTGTAGTCTCCTAGAAAGAATGTAAATGAGTCTGAACATGAGGACCATCACTTCCTCTGGACAGTAACAAGAAAGGTTATGAACAGATACAAAGAAATAACATTTTTATAGTGCTTTCCTGTACATAACTTGTTTACTGCAAAGGACTTTCAGGTGTACTTAAGGCTAAGCAGAAATTGTGACTGATGTGTTAATGGCTGCAATTACTTGTCTTTGTTTGCCATAGTTAAATACAATATCTAACACTGCTTCAAAGGAATTCAGCTGAATACGGAGCTTGCCATATGAGATCCAAACACTACTGTATGAATTGAAGCTTTTTCTTTTCTGCACAGTGGGCTCTTCTTTATGTTTGTAAATGTTAATGTTGTTTTGCACTTTCCTGCTAGTATGCACAATCTGCAGCCTACTGTTGCCCAGGACAAGCACAACTCAGTTGATTTAGATTCACAGCTCCAAGAGCAGGAACGCATCATTACCATATCATACGCTTTGGCTTCTGAAGCCTCTCAGAGGAGCAAGGAGGTAGCAGGTAATACTTAGTTATTTACCAACTAACAGCTGTTTCTTATATAAGCAGCTATCTGCTTATAAAGTTGTGTGTGGTTTTTGCTGAACTCCTGGCCTAAGAGAACTTTTTAGCAATTCATATTCAAAACATTCATATTCACAATAGCAGAGTGCTGTCTATAGATAACATGAAGAGAAGTTAAGGTTTATGCTGAGCATTTGACATTCAGTGGGAGAATATACTGTGATCAGAAAGTTTGGAACTTGAAAACTCACTCCACTGATAGCACTAAAAAAGTAATAGTTCCAATGAATTCCCTATAATTACATGAAATAAGCTATTTCTGTACTCATTTTTAAAAAGTAAATTGGTCCCTTATTTTTAAAAGATGGATTTATATATACACACCCTTCTTAAAAAAATATATATATATATATATATATATATATATATATATATATATATATATAAAAGAGAGATGCACTGGTTTCTGTGATTCGAAGTATAGTAGAACCACTTGCAGCTTGAGACAGCAGGCTAAAAGTCTTAAAATTGGTATTGGTATATTTCTGTTTGGTGATCAAGATTAGGGACCAGAGCAAGACAAGCATGCATGAACTCTGCTTGATGTCTGGAGATTACTAGACCTGTTGCAATATGTTAGTTAAGATGATAATTTCACTCTCGATTGCTTTATGGTTGAAATAAATAAAAAGTGTCAACAGATTTGTATGGCACGGTAACAGATGCAGCAGTTATTCTAGCCAGTACCTGGGCAGCCATTTATAACTGGCACTGCTCACTGTTCCAATGGAGAATAGAAATAATGGAGTCTTAACTATGATGGAGAAAAGTGTGCCCATTTCTCATCTGAAGCTGTCAGTTTAAATGGATGACACTTGCCACAAAAGCCCTCAAGACTTTCCCAGTAAAGACAGATTATTCTAATATCCAGATACGTAACGTGCATCTGTAATAACAGACTGTGGATTGGATATGGCTGTATACTCACAGATTCAGTGGCAACTGAACCTAAGGGGAATGCAGTTTTCAGGGGAAGGGATACGTTTTCAAGTTAGGAATCTTGAGACAAAGGAGAGTTTCAATGGGTGATTTAACTGACTTGAAGGAATAAAAGTGGTTCACTGGGGAGGGTAGACAACAGAAATAAACAGAATTGTAAGGTCCTGGGAGCATTTCAGAAATAGCTTTTCAGATCCTCAGTCTTCTCCACAGGCATTCTGGTCCCAGTTCTAATAACGAGGTCCTTGGTACTGTAACACTAACTTTCATGTTTTGGTTACGGAGTGGGACTTGGGTGTTTCAGGAGGTATGAACCAACACAGCATTTTGCCATATGAGTTCTAGCTTCTTCTGGGGAAAGCTAACACTCTTGCTTGAAATTATTCCAAATTTTGGAAATTCTTAAAAAAGCAATGAAACAGCCAGAGTAGTTTTATTTTGACTGATGGTGTGCAATCCGTAAAAAGAATTTAGGATTTTGGATTATGGGGCATTTTATGATAATCTAAAGTGATTTAAAATGAAAATAATGTGATGCTTCGCACAGCTGATTGCACATTCTAATTTATTCCAATTTTACATATTCCTTCACGTTTTGTTCTTTGAATTTAAAATATATATTTTTTGAAGTTGCTTTTTGCCAATGAAACAAACTGTAGCTGAAAATCCAAACCTACATGTCCAGATTTTGTATCAAGATTTGCTTTGAAAGAAACTCAGGCTTAACTCCTTACATTTTTCTTCTGTGAAGCAGATAACTAACGTTAGGATGCTGTGATAATGCACTTCACTTTCAGTATAGATTGTGCATTTGTCTAATGCCTGTCACGTAGCATTGTAGAGTTCCTCTGAGCTAGTAGGAAATCCAGCTCCCAAATAGAAATCCTGCCAAGAATCTGAAAGATTAAAGTAAGATGTGCACATTTTATGAATTCAGTTCCTGAATTGTGTTTTTTTGGAAACCTTTAGCCTTCTAAAATGAAAAAGCAGAATTTTAAGACTGTTTCGGAATTATTGTCTCTAAATTACTCTGCTTTATAGGCAAGAATATTTTTATTCTATTTTATTTTTTATTTTGAAGTTTCAAGCTGAGATCTGAGAATTGATTTATTGTGCACTGCATTACATAAAAAGTTACATATATCTGTAAAATATTGTTTGTGATTTTCTTAATTTCTGCTTTATATCTGTAACCAATGGAAAGCTGAGAACCTGTACAACCTCAGAAAAATCTCAAAACCAAATTATTAAACAGCAGTGCACTTCCAGATCTGATTTTAAAGGCAGGATTTGATTAGGGTGCACGAGTGTTGTGTGTTCCTTAGTACATTCCAGTCATAAGATAATTGTCCAACTTCTCATCAGAAGAAGAATGTTCATTTGCATAATTTAATGTGACTAATAGAAATTCAATTCTAAAGCAATTAGAAATGTTGTTTGTGTTCCATGTAACTACAATAGTGTAACACCTCACTGCATTACTAATCAGGTTCCTTATTCATGTGTTAGAAAATTGAGGTGGCTCTGTTTTAATGTGAATGTTTGATTGTGCAGCCTAATTCCTGTATGTGATCCCTTCTAGCTCAGCAGTTGACCTATCCACCCAAAGCACCCTCACCTTCTGTACCACAGCCACCTCACTCTCCCTTAAGCAATGGATTTCACTACACATTTGTTTAAACACCTTAAAAGTAAGAACTAACTGCTCTTGACATGTCTGATTTACCATTGTATCTTCGCTGTGGCTTGCTGAATTTTTAACACCTAAATCAGATCCAAATCAACGCATGCATCCATTTTTCAGAAAACTTTCATTCTTGTATAATAAATATTGCTTCTAATGAGCTAACACAGCTAATAGTCTTCAAATAACTGCTGTAGCTTTCCAGATGAGGAACTTCCATGTCCTCACTGTGGTGAAGGAAAGAGGCGTCTACACTCTTGGTAGCGTGGGGCCAGATTTTCAGCCACGTTTGTACTCCTATGGCAAGTGTTGCATACAGCTGTGGCTGCAGCTGAGCTCTGAAGGCAGTTTTACCTGCATGTGACCTGTACGTGTACACTTGCTGCACAAGAGAATTGAAAGTGCAACCAATGTTGTGTATACAGGGGGGGGGGGGGGGGAGGATAGTTTATGGGCTGATATCTAAAAGTACACAGGCCAAAACTCATGTCTTGTTTGAGATGAGCTGAAAATTTGGCCCTATATAACTAATTCTGCAATACTGTGACTGCTTTGTGTCTTTGTGGGTTTTTGTTTTTTTTTCTTTGCTGGATTGGGTTAACGGAAGTGTTAATTTTTGTCTCTGACTTGGTAATTTTGACATTTCAAGTGTTAAGATAATTTTGTTGTTCTTATAAAGTTATATAAAGAAATACTTATCATCTCTTCTCGGTAGTATTTGCAGTGATTTTTCTATTTGAAATAGAAGAACCTGTCAATATTATAATGGCTAACTGCTGGATGTGCTGTAGTTATAGCACTTGTGTATCTGTAGTTTCCTTCAGGAGTGTTTTCATGTTCCTGATTTCCTTTGGACTAATTTTGTTAACTAATTCTGAATGAGAACTTAAAACAGAGATGAAGCAGTAAAGCAGGTGGATTGAATGAATGCCTTAAATAGTGTTAATCTTTAGATACCTTTGTTTTCAGTTTCACCAATCTGAATCAAGTTCCTCTGCAACAAATACAAACTAAATAAAAGTGAGCATGTTCCAGAAAGGCCCAATGAGTCACTGACCTGTCTTCAGAAATGCTGCAGTAAATGAGAGAAGTAGAGTGAGAGAGAACATGCAGAGACATTCAGAGCGGTTCTACAGAACTTGGTGGAAATAGCTATTTGTGTTTCTGGTTCTGTTTATCTTTCTGAGAACCAGATTCTAAGTGTCTCTGCTATGACTAACAGTTGACCCTGCTAGGATATTGTCAGGTTTGAGCATGGACCAGGTGAGCTTCCAACCAGAGGTCCCTTTCAAACTCAACCTGATTCCAGGCAGACTTCACATTTATCATATGTCTGTATAAATATACATGGGTGTGTGTGTGTTTGAAAAATAACCAAGAAAATAATTGCAATAACCAGCAATATGCAGGGGACCCAACGTTTTGAGTGTGAGCTCAGTGGCATCATTTGACTATGGTTTGCTTAATATTGTCAGTGCTAATTTTCTTCTTTCTGTCTATCTTCAGGACGCTTTAATCCAAACATACATTTCCTGAAAGTGCTTGCTGCTTGGCATCAGTGCACTCGCTTTCATATTTAACCATGTTTTATTTTACTTCACACCAGCCAAAGCAGTAAGTGAGCAATGATGTAAGAGTCGAAGGCAATCCCACCCCAGTGGCGCCACGTGGAAGAAAGAGGAGATTGATTACGAGCACTCTGTGAAGGCATTCACTGGCTGATCACAGGTTCTTTCTTTTGGAAATATGTTCAGAGAATAATGGGGGATTTTCTATGAAAATGGAGAGAATTGCTTAACATCTTATTTTGACTTCAGTTTAGTTCAGACTTTTTATGTGAATGAATGGCACTTTTAATAAACTCTGTAAAATACTGACAATGTATTTTTAGAACAGAATGTATTTTGGAATTTGTTTAAATCAAGGGCTGAATTCATTTGAAGAGGAACTACTTGCATAGTTGTTACGAGATGCTGTTACTTCCCCCTCAGGCTCAGAAGCACAATGTAAAGTTTTATGGAAAAAAATGCAAGTTGAACAATCCTAGAAACATGTTTGTAGGGTATGGGTAGAGCTAACCCCACTTGAGAGGTTTGCTGTAGGGGTGTTTTGGGCTCAGTACCTTAGCAGAGTTAATCACCCACCCTTTTGCCCACGGAATAATACATTGCAAGGAACTTGTAGTTTGATTTCCTAAATCTCAGTGTAGCAGAAATTTTCCACGAAAGCCATTACAAAAACCAATTTTGAACTCCTGTTTCCTTTTTTGATTGCGTATGATTAAGCTTGCTGGTATTGATACACAGCATGCTACGTTGCTCCTGACAGTAGTAACAACCACCTAGCAAAGTATATATATTTTTTGAAAGTTGAGATATGGAAGAAGGAAACTTTTAAATTAAAGTATGTCACGTAAGCAATAAGAAAAATAGGATGTGTCATTTTACTAGTAAATATATATTTTTTCTTCAGAATACCTATTCAATAAAAAGTACAATATGACGTATTGACTGGTGTTTATGCTGGAAACAGTAAAACTGATGCATGTAAAATTAGCAGGTGCCACATTACAAGTTCACCTCATGCTTAACTTTGCCAAACTTTGAAATTCAGCGTTCTACTTAAATGGCAAAGGGTGAGGTGGTTACGAAAGGAGAAAAGAATATGAAATGAATGGCTACAAGTGCTTTACCTGGAAAAAATAAAATAAAATACTGAGTGCAAGATATGCAGAAATTGCCCCATATTAGGTAGTTGAGTTCAGCTCTAGATAAAGAACAGCTGAGAAATAATTTGCAGTATTTTGTGATACTACTAACTTGTTTATATGCCACATTCAAGTAATAGATACAAAGCCCTGGAAACTGATTGAACTTCAAGTTTCAGACTTTGAGTCAAATCATATTATCTTAACACTGTAGTCGGAAATGTTCTATAAAAAATATATTTAGCTAATGTTTTCTATTTTACCTCAATACTGCCAGTATCAACTTCAAAACCTTTTTGCCAAAATAATGATTTATTTTTGCCTTTATAAAAAAGTTTTGAGAGCGTAAATGAATATTTTGCAAGAAAACATTAATTTAAATGTAACAGTTTGGAAAATGGTATATGTACAGATTAAACTATTAACATAACTGCCTCCTCTTGCCTCTGTCTCTCCTGCTCTTACCAGCATCTGTACAGTTTGACATCCCACGTTGTTTGTGCTGTTACCACATCTAAGAGTAAATCCCACTGAAGCTCCTGAATTTTGCATTTTCTTCATTGGAATTTGAATCACGTTCCCCCTACACCAAAGATTCATAATTCCTAGAAATATTTCTTACCATTTGATTAAATCTCTTTTATTCTTGATTAGAACGGTTATTCAGGGTGCTGTCCTAAATACAACTACTGCAACACTGACCCTTCTGTCTCATAGATGTGTGTTTGTCTGACACATTCGTAGTCCCTGAGTGCCTGGTGATTAAGGTACCCCAAGTAACTCCATCTAAACAGTGGCTCCCTCTCCTGCCAGATGGGGTGCTGGGAGTCCAGCTGACCCCACAGAGTGACCTGCTGACCTACAGCAGCTTTTGCTCTCAGTTCCCTCTGTGGATGTGAGTTCAAGAGAGAATAGTGGAAGTGTTTAATGCTTCTGGAACTTGATATGTAGAACAAAATGCAGAGGAGCAGTTGGTATTTCTGTGGCTTAGTGTCGACTCCAGGACCTCGAGATGGAGCATTTAGGAATGTGAGTCCTTGGCCTCCCAGCTGAGCTGCTTATGACGTGCTCCGTCTGTTGCTCAGATTCACATACTGAAATACAAAGGAGCCTTTGACCACGTGTTTTTGTGGTTCAGTGAAACTGCATTCCTTCTCCAGAGGCTTTGTTGTGAGGGGTAGAAGAGAATGGAGCCCTAATTGGGTGAGGAGTGCAGCCCACAGCCTCCTGAACCACTGCAGGCGTTGAGTGCTAATTCCTGTGCTGCTCTGACAGTGAAAGGGAAGGACTGAGCGCAGCTCTGCTTTGCAGGTTGCAGGAGATGTTCAGTTTCTTTCCTTCAGTCATTCACCCAGAGTCTGCTCATTCAAGCTGGTGTTAAAGAGGAGGCTTTTGCATTAACCAGTTATACCACGAGTGCTTGCAGTGAAATGAACTGTTCCAAAGATTTTGGTCTGTGTCCATAATTAATCTTATATATGGGGGGGAAAAAAAAATTGGTCTTCTAAAACTTGTCATTAAATACGTGAAATGCTATACTTCATTGACCACCCTTTTGTAGGAGTGCATGTAGTCATCAAATAATTATAGGTCATTTTCATTTGCTTGTAGTATTTGCTTTGGGACAATTTCCTTTTTCAGTTGTTTCTGCCCATCAAAATGTTGTTTTGTAGGTTTAACTACTTCTCTGATATCAAGGCTAGAAAGGAAGAAAAGGTATCTATGTGCAGACTGCTGCATTTCAATCAGAAGGCAATGCTTCTCTCCGATCTATTAGGAAGCTTAAGTGAAGTTGTAAATAAGGAAGCAGAAACAGTGACAGTTGTTTTGAAGGTGCTGTCTTCTAGTCAGTGTTTTCTACTGTTACACCAGGCAAAAATTATGCAGACTGCATACCTTTTACCTATGTTTTTTGCACTGGTGTTTTATCATAAAAATGCAGCTTGATGGTTGTAAGTAGCACAGCTTCCAACTTCCTGAACTCGTGTAACACCACCACCCCACTTCTTACTATTTCATGTGCTGACGGGCTGCCAGGAATCCTGTTGTGCTGTTGCCTCTCTATGTATGAGGACATACAGCTGTCTGAGTGGCATTCATACTGCTTTGGAACAGTTAGGGAGGGGAAAAAAAAACACTTTGCCAGCAAGTTTTTTGGGGGGAAACAATTGTATGGAGAGATGCTATTCTGGAAAGCTGCAGCTATCTGGAACTGAAAGCTGCTGAAGGATACTGTTAAACTCATGTGCTGCTATTTCCAGAAATTGCCAGAGGGCAAATGAGGTGGGCTCAAGTACCCTTCAGCTTTGGGAGGATGGCTTGCCCAGCTCCCATTGGTGTCGTTTATGGGGTTATTTTTCCACCTTCCTCATTTACCCGTCTGACTTCCAGATCTCTAAATAAATGTGTATATCTTTTATATTGGTGGCTTTTGCTCTGCATAAAACCACACATTTCCCAAGTGTTTTAGCAATTAACTTCTGGATGTTATATGAAAGAAAGACCGGATTTACTTAGTGTCGAAACTTGGAAGATAGGGAAGGCATGATCTGATGTTACTCCTCTGATTCATGTCTGTCTTTGGGTATTTTCAAGTGTTTGCTTGTGGTGTGTGTGCGTATATTGCGTAGTTATAAAAAGAACAAAGGCAAGCACAGGAAAGACATGAAAAGTTGCTATATTTTCCACACCTAGTGAACATTCCCATTGGTTATTGGGCTGTATTCAAAAGGCTACGACTGTTTTATTGCTCTACCAGCAAAAGCAACCTTTCTTCATAGTGGAGCAGTACAAAGAAAGAGCACAAAAAGTACACACATCATAGTGCCTGAAATTCTGTTTGAACAACTGTATTGATTGGGTCTGACCCCTTTACGTTTTTTTCCATTATTTGAAAAGGTGCATCTAACCGTAGCTGAATTGAACCAACTGAGATGAACTTTCCATGAAAACTTCTTGAGATACTTCTTTAGTTCAAAGCTTTGGAATTTTAAAGAGCATTTTTAATACAAGTCTGTCGAGGTATTCTGTGCAACAACCAACTTTGAATGTTAAACTACAGGTAAACCTCAGAGGGAAGCGAAATCATAAAGCTCACCATGAAATTACTGTGAGATGACAGAATAACTGAGTGCTAATTATAAAAAGAAAACTGATCCAGAAAGTATTGCACATGTGCATGTTTGTGCACTGTTCACCCGTTATTTACTTGTAAGTGTCCTTGTTGGCTTACAGAGAGTGTTATACCCCAGACAAAACATTAAATGAATCAAGGGTGGTTGGTTTAGGTTTGTTTTGTTTTTTGCAGCAAGCAGTAATTTACTGATGAAATAGTGTTAAGATGTGAGCTCAAAGGATAATGATGCCTTCTTTTGCCCACTAGAAGAAACGTTTCACCAGTAGCTAAGTGTAAGAAAGCACTGGAGGAAGAAAGAAATTAAAAGGAAATGAGGGTGAGTAGTGAGTTTGTAGGATATGATGGCAGCTGTGTCTGCAGACAAGGCCGTGAAAGAGGCTGAAGAGGAGAGCGGAGAACAGCCTTGTGCTGTGAGGGAACATGTTTGTAAAGGGGTTGAAGGAGCTGGGATACAGTGGCTTTGAAGCAAATCACTGTAATAAATCCCTTTAACTCAGCCTAAATTGTAGAGGTAAGAACACCTGGCAAGTGAGAGAATGCAATTCCCATTTCCTAGTACAAAAGATACTTTGTGAAAGGGATTAATGAAAAGACAGTACTGATGGTGGAACTGGATGAAGGAGGGAATCATTGATGACAAGGTAGTGATTTGGTTAGAGGAAAATTCTATTGCTAGCTGCTTTGCTTTGTTCTTTTGAGACAAATCTTAGCTATTGTCAGTAAAGCCCTCTTTTTTTCTTGTTGAACAGTTTGTCCCAGAGCCAGAGGTGGAAGAGGCTGGTCCTCCCTGGCAATAAATCCAACAGTGAAAAGAAACCAGTTCAGATTGTCTTTTTTTTTTCTGCAGTCTTCAGTGTGGCTGGATGCACTTGTGATGAGCACATGTACTTACCACGGGTTAGAGGAATTCCCTGCAGGTCAAAGTAGGCAGATGTGCAAAAGTTAAAAGCAAGAAACTTGTTTATACATGAGCCTCTGTGTTGCTTGACTGATTGATGATACAAAAAATTATTTTCTGTTATATGGTGGGTTCTTTTTTTTTTAGTTATTATTATTTCTGAAGTAGATCTTCCTGAGTTATGAGACACTGGAAATGGTACTGGATTTGGATAGATAATAGCACAAACTGTTGGTGGGATCTCATTCTGCACCTCAAAACCAGGTCTAATTAGATTAAATCACAAAGTATTTTGGTTCATTAACACTGTGCAAAACCTGAGGAAACTTTTATCCATCTTGGTGCTGTACATATTGGATAATTTTCTCAAGAAAAGTGGACGTGAGGTGACACTCCTAAAAAGAAACCCAGCTTCTGCTTTGCCCCTTCAGTGGCACATGTCCCTTCTCTTAATCCCCAGATAGCTAGACGAGGCTGATACAGGTAACTGTGCCAGGCTTTGATTATGAGATATTGCACTGCCACTTATTCTCTTTGTCTCCTGCAGTTTACAGAGGCAGCTTCAGTGCATAATTTAATCCCTGTTCTGGGGACTGCAGTAAATCCACAGAGATTTCTGCCAACCGTCCTCTCTGACATCAGAACAACATGTGCGCATCATCTTTGAAGTGAATTCCCCAACCAGAGCCTTAGAAGGACCTATAGCTTTGAAGCTGGCCTATAAATTGTGCTTTCAGGAATCAAGTTGTCAGCCTCTTCTTCAGGAAAAAAAAGGAAGAGTAAACTGTAAAGCAGTTGCACAAAACTACAGGGCACCTTATAGACCAGGCTTCCTTGGCCTTGAAGAATTCCTGTATGATGGTGAGAAAGAAATGGATTCCTTTTTTACTTGGCTTAGAAATACCCACTTTTGCGATTGCAGGACCCTGTGGGCCAGGGGCTGAGATGAACTCATCTTGAGGGGTTCCTTCTTCCAGAGGGCAGAGGAGAGGAGGGCAGGAACACTGGTGCTTTCCAGCCAATCCAGTGCTCTGTTTTCCAAAGCTACGTGCCAGTAATGCACCTGCACTAACCTGTGGGTACATTTTCAGTGTGGTTTAGACCCAGATGAGAACCTTTACTGGTGGTTCTGTGACAGATGAGACTTGCATCAGTCGTTTCCAAAGGCACGTTCAAGTGTGGGCACTTATCCCTTTCTATTGAGGTCTTTGAGTTGAGGAATATGTGGCCAAATGTTGTTTGGAAAGACAAACTCGGTTGGTTTCTTTGACTTGGGATCTGCTTGTGTTCTGCAGTCCTCTCAGGGGTTCCTTCCACAGCAGCCTGTAAAGGCAGAGAACTAACTACAGATTCAACCAATAGTCTTGATTATTTTTTTTTCTCTCAGTTCTAATGGAAGCTGAAACTGTTCTGCTGCTGAACACACCACTAATACTGATGTTTTTATACCAAATATTGTTAAAACTGACTCTGGAGTTAGAAATCTGTGCTGAACTGCATCACTCTTCCTTAACATGTAAGAAGTTCCATAGACAGGCTGCTTCATAGATGAATCTGCAGGTGCTGACATAGTATTAGAAACTGACATGAATGTGCACAGCTCCTGTTCTGAGCAAGTTAGTCTTAGTTCACTATTAGAAATGCATTGCACTGGACCTCATCAAAATTATCTGCCATGTCCTTGGGGAATGGAAGTGACGCTGTGTTGACTCTTCCTGGTAAGAGCTGTTATCAGAAAAGTCTCATTCTTGTGTGATCTATCTGTATTTGGAATTGATGTCCAAATCTTCAACAAGGCAGGAGGCTGCAGTGAATTCAGGGCAGAGCTGAGTGCTGGAGGCCCTGATGGCACTCACTGCAGCAGCCTTCTCTGTGGGCAGAGACCCACGCAGAGCCTGCCAGCTGTCTCCTTTTCCCAGCTCTTTCCAGGCTGGTTGCACTATGGAGAGAAGCTCTCAGGGCAGGTTTTGATATGCCCTTCCTCGGAGGCTAGTGGGAAAGCAGCAGGGTGGGTTCTGTCACCTTCTGAGTCTGTTTAGATGCTTGCAGGTGGTAAGTCAAGAGATCTGAGTAGGTGCTGAGCAGTTGCAGAAGAAAAAGTTGCAAGAGCAGCACTGGTGTCAATGCTGGGACAGAGACGACAGGTCAGTGTATATGCAGCTCTTTACAGCCCACACTGAGATTTTGTAATTGCACTCCACTCAAGGCAATAAACAACAGCTGACAGCCAAATCTAAACTAAAATAATTTAAAAAAAAGAACCATCCTTCCACTTTCATGCTTTTTAGATGGCTTAAAGACAGAACACCTTTCACAAGTCACGGTGAAGTCTCTGTACTTTGCAGTATGCAGGCAGTGTTTGCCTATGTATTAAACTCTTGGAATATTGGAAAACCAAAAATTCATGCAGATCACTGAACTTAATGACTGCTGTATGGAGTTTTTTCAAAACCAAATGACTTAAAAAATAAATAAATAAATAAATAAAAAACAACTGGACAAAGTGCCAAAATAAAATAACTACCTAAATTAAAAGATACAGTTTTTATTTACAGTCATACTGCTTTTTATTTTTTCCATAATGCATTTTATTCCAAGATCTCCCTCAAAAACTTGTGTTCCACTGTGTAGGTTCAGTAAACCTATGCAATAGTATAACCTGCTGCTTTTGTGTAAGCTCATTGGCTTGCAACTTGTATCTGCATGCAAGAGATTGTATACAGGAATGGAAGATTCTCCGTAAGTACATGGGATTTCACAAAACACTGCTGTAGAAGGAGGCCGTGCCAGTGGTATGGATCTGCCATTCCATCCCCCAGCAAGGACAGGCAGATCCTCCATCTGATGCACTAAGAAGAAACCGAGTCTGAGTTGTTATTTTACTGTTTACTTTAATACAATAAATTTGCAGAGGAAATGGATGTACTTGACTTTTGCTGAAAGGAGTTACTGAAGTCCTGCCTCTGTAAGCACGTCAGATTTACTGGAGAGATACAACTCTTGCATGGTAACTCAGACAACCAAGCAAGGAAAGGTTTGCATGTTCAACTTTACTCTACACCTTAAAACACTAAATTATTTGTATATCCTTCTCATTATCAAAGTATATATTCTCTTTTAAAGTAAACTCAGTTCTTTAGGAGGAATTATTAAAAAATAACAGCTCAGTCCTTTAACCAGGAGCCAATCATTCAGAATCACTTTCTTCTAGTGAAAGGTATAAAGGCCTACAACCTACAGTTTCTTACCCCTTTGCTACTATCAACCTAAAGAAAGAAGAAACTAGAGTCCCCTGTTGTAGAATTCAGTTCTAAAGAATCTTTTCCTAGCAACTGCTGTAGGACTTGAGCTGGATACAGCGATTAATACTGTCACAGAAGTGAGCAGTTTCTGCTCTTAGTCCTATCACCACTAGCATCTATTGACAAAATCACTGTTTAAAGCTCTACTGCATCACAGAGCAAGTACCAATACTGGTTATTTTACAACTAATGCAACATCCAGTAAGTCACGTGTAATCTCACAGTTAAGAATTCAAGACTAGAGTAATAACTGAAGAAACTACAAGCAGGGATTTCTCTAATCTGGCCATGAAGTAAGGGGAATGATAGTTTAGATAACATAGTAGAGATTGGGCAGGAACAAAGAATTTATTTCTTCATCCGTTATTTTATACACTTTACAAAAACCAGGAATCTCACTGTGCCCATGGCAACTGAAAGCAAACACTACTTTTTGTCATCTAACAGGGTCGTCTTAAAATCATAATACAAAGATTTGTGCTGTAGCAGTCCTCCACTTTGCACTGTAACAATAAGGCTTGCTGTACTTTAAATACAAAGCTGTTACATCTGCAGTTATGAACCACTGGCTTTAACAAACATCATTTTATAATTGCTTTTTGCTTCCTTTTTGTTTTCTGGGACCGCAGCTTCATCATGTTTTTCAGCAGCTTGCAGTTCCTCTGCAGATTCATCTTGCTCTGAATCAGAGCCGCTTTCGGAGTCCTCTGAACTCTCGTGGTCAGAGGAATGCCCAGCTGCCTCTTCTTCACCTTCCTGAAACTAGAAGTTCAGATTATGAGAAAGGTAAACCCTTATTTCCTGGCAACTCCATTTCAGTTCCCTGAAGAGCCCATTGCCAAATGGCCCCTTTCGTTTCAGTACTAAGATGGGCTATCTTGCTAAACATGGGTCTTCAATAAACAAATTATTACATAGAAAGCAACTCTATTGGACTGGCTGAGAGCACCAAACACAACATCTAGGGATTCTTCAGCCACTTTCCTATTTAGTTGCAGCAGCCATCCTACACGTACCATTAAATGAGTTTGGAAAGTTTCAGATACCATCACTTTGGTTAAACTTCCATTTTGTATAAAATGACACTTGGATGTTTGTCAGGAAATGAGACATACTGAAACTAACTGACAGATCATCAGGAATTCATAACCATGACTAATCTTTGGAAATAAGTTTAGCACGGCAGCATCACAAAGCAGCATTAGGAACAATGAAGTAATGCTACTGCTAAGAAGAATGATCCCCAAATGGCATTTTGTTCATGCACCTAAGAAGCAAAACCTTCACGTTTGTAGTATTAAGAGCTCTAAGCACCACACAGGTTGTCTCACTCTGTGGGAACACTGGCAATGTTTTTATGCAATAATTGGTGCTAACAGGAAAAAAAAAAATTAACAGGCATTTTAATTGGCCAAGGAAGACAGCTTCCTAATAATCCAGTGTGTTTTTTTTGTCACTCTTCCTACTTACTCCTAAGTAGCTCCTTGCAAATACAAGGCCAGCTGGGTGTCAACCCACTGGAGGACTTCAGCTCCCTGCACAGCTAGTTCCCCCATCTGACTCCTCTATTCCCACTTGCTTTTCAGGGCCATAGAGAGGGACACGCCTCACAGTAACAAGCAGCAGATTAATTAGCTCTCTGGGACAATGCAGATGCTTACATTGTTCTTTTATGCATTCTTTGGCAGCACCCTGATTTAATGTATTTGCAGCTTTCTGTCCTGATCAGCCTTGACTACAATGGAGCATAAAAGAACACGTTATATCGCTTTCCAGAACAAAGAGAAGCACTGATTGTTTCCAGATATCAAAAGGGCCACAAGAAGTCAGTAAGTCTCTCACTTAACCCAAACTGTGCGGATTTGCTGCTATTTGTGGTGATTAGGTTTTTAAACCGTGCATCATCTCATCTTACTGAAGCAGCAGCCAAATCATTAGAGAAATAATGAACTTATTACCTCACTGAAACCCAGCCCACAATGGCGCCGGTTTCGTCCAGACATCGTGCTGTCCATGCTCTGCTGGTACTGAGACTCCAGTTCTTCATTCATTTTCTTGTCTTCTTCCCCTGCATGTCCAGTGTACTTTGGTTATGGTTCATTCAAATTAACAAAGACATCAAATTACACAAAGTCATCAGACTTTCAGTTTATCACTGCATATGTGACAAAAACTTAAATTGAACCACCTCAAACACTCCTGGATTGAACAGTATTGTACACAAACCATGCTGATTTATAAGCAGTTTTAAAGGGTGTACAAGCAAAATTGTTTTGATACAAATATGGGACAGGAAGGTCGTAAGACTCAACACATTCAGATGTGCTACACACAGCATATGTTCTGCTCAACACAGTAACCAATAAATACGACTTTGCTGTGCTCCTGCCAATACTGCAATATGTCACAAAAAGGACCACGTTTCTGCCCTTCGCTATGTAACGCGTGGTTGCCATGATTACATCGTGACTGTTATATTTTGCAGCAACCAGAAAAACACTACCAGTCCTGTTTGTAGGGCTACATCTGAAATTATTACATGCACCCTGAATTACCAAGAGCAGAAACTATAGCTTTTTATTCTTGCCCATACTTAGGAATTAGCAAGAAGACTAACTTCTATACCTAATTAACAGAACATGACCTATTCCTGCATGCCCTCTACTACTACATTTTTGAACACACAAATAAAGGATCATTTTTACTGGGGGAAAGTATAATCCAAAATAGCGTGGAATCCTCTGTTCTTGTGCAAGTAGGAACCTCTAAAATCTCCACAGATCAGCCTACACCACTTCTGTTTTAATCTGTATCACTGCAAAACAAAAAACCTTTTATTGCAAACTTGCATTTCCTCACCATTTCCTCATTTGCAAGTTGGAGTCTTGTGTTATAGAAAGATAACAACCACGTGTTGGGAAAGGAAGCACAGCATTAGGAAAATAGCTGAGTGATTTTTTTGTAAAATGCAGCATCTTAACTGCTTGCTCCTACCAATACAGTTTGGAATGTTTATGACTCCTTAGAGGAAGCACCATCTCCATCCTACGACAAAGTGATTCATAGGCACTCCACAGGGTAACAGCAGAACCTGGAGTCAATCCCCAAACTTCCTTTGATGTTTTCGGTTTTTAAATCATTTTTTGTCAACTCAGAAGTTACTTGCAGTGCCTATCAGGAGAACAAATTCTCTGGAACGCTGACAGCTGCTTTACTTTACAGCTTTACCACAGCTTCTGTTAGTCAAGCCCAGCTTGATTCTGGTGTACTCTGACTTACAATCTGAGCAAGCCTGATAAGAAGTTGCTAAGATCATCCATTACAGGATGTCAAATTACTGCTAATTGCAAAGATGACCTTGCAGATCTTAACTTCTACCTTACTGCTTTCTATTCAACAGGTAACCAGGTAAAGTGAGAAAAAAAAATACAAATCAACCTGTACTTTTCATACACACTGAAGCAGAGATTTGAATAGCCATACCTGGCAGCAAGGAAGAAGTATAAAAACATTGTTAACCAGCAGCAGTAGCACTTTACTTTCTTATTTTCATAAAAAAGTATGACAAGAGCCTGTAGGCCCTGATGTAGAGAGCATTCGTATGCAGGTTTAAGTGACCATCAAGTACTTTTCTAAACCCAGACTTCAGAAGGTGAACATGTGTGGTCACAGAAGCTGCTTGTCAGTGTTCTAATGTGAAGCTAGGAATTTCTCCAGCTCCACAGCCTCATCTGTCTCCAACTTCAGCCTCAAAACCTGAAATCCCTCCCTGCAGCATCTACAGAGCTGAAAGTCCTGGGATGTCCCTGTCCAAGCGTTTGCTTTCCCACTTGGTAGCAGCTGTTGGATAGACTGACCTGTCCTGAAGTGAGAGGTTGATCTGTGGTCTCCGATAACAAGGCGGCCAGTATGTTCTTTCTAAAAGAAAATGCAGTTTGTTTTGGAGCTTTAGGCACTGACAGCTCTGCCAACATTCTGGAAATCTCGAACGGAAAAAGCTCCCTGATTCCCGAAGGTAGGACTGTAAGTAAGTTCTACTGGCTAATGGCTGCTATTTCTTGGGGGAGTTCCTGGGGCCCACCGTACCAGGTGAGCCATCGCAGTCTCACCGACACGGCGCTGAGCAGCTGCTGGTTGGCGAATGGATCCCCCAGCGGCACCGCGCGGCAAGCTGCCTTAAGCACCGCGCAGCGGTACAGCGAGGGGATGCTCGAATGCTGTATTGCCAACCGCTAAGGAACGCTAGCTTTCAGACAAACACTGAAGCTTATGAAAACATCGCATTCAAACAAAACATGCTAACGCGAAGGACCGCGCCGCCCGGGGCCGCAGCCGGGCTCCTCCTGCACCGCGCACCGCTCAGCTCGGCCCAGCCGCAGCGCGCTCACCTTCCCCGCGCCCATCAGCCTCAGGAACTTCTGCTTCCTCTCCTCGTTGCCGAGGTCCGCCGCCTGCCAGCTGCCGGAGCCCTGCGGGAGCACACGCCGCTTGCCGCCTCTCCCCTCCGCCCCCCGCGCGGCCCTCGTCGCAGGGCGGCGTGCCGCCTAGCAGGCCCCGGTCCCGCTCCGGGCCTCGCGCCGCGGCCGCCCGCCGTCCCCTCCCACCTCCCCTCTCCCGCCGCGCGGCCGCCCCAGGCCCCGCGCCCGTTTACGTCGGGGGAGGCCGCTCGCTTGAGGCCGTGCTGAGCCTGCGACTCCCGGGCCGAGCTCATGGCCGCGGCTGGGTGACCGGGCCGCCGCGCCGCCTTCCTGCCGAAGCCGCTCCCTCCGCCGGCGTCGGGTCGCGGCCCCGGGGTTGAGCGCGGGGGACGCCGGGATCGGTAGTTCTCACAAGAAGCGCGGCGGCGCCGCCCAGGCGGGCGAGGACTACCGCTCCCAGAGATCCCCGCGGCGGCGGGGCCGTTCCGCACGCTGATTGGCAGCGCGGTAGGCGGGAGCCGAGGGCCGCCGCGGGCGGGAAAGAGGGCTGGGCGCGAGGCGGGCCGTTGGGCGGGGCGCGAGGCGGCCGTTGGGCGGCCACGCCCCCGCGAGGCACCTGTGGGGGCTCGCACCGGGAGCCGCGTTTGTTAGTACACTACAGTGGTGGCTGGCGCTGAGGTGCAGCCGCTCGCCGAGCCCTCGCCCGCCGACGGCGAAGTGCGCTCAAGGGGTGAGGTGGGGCTCCCGGCTTAAGGGAGCAGCTCTTCTGCCGTCGTGTGAGCGCGGCCGGCTCGGAGCCTGAGGTAATGCTCGCAAAGGGAAGGCGAGTTCTTGCCTCGCCTCGCCTCTGAATCACCGCACCGCAGTCCCTCCCTTGAGGCACCGCCTGTGGCAGGGGGTTAAGGTGCAAGCGCTGAGAGGTGCAAGTGCTGTGCGCAAAGTCCTGCTGCAACTTGCACGTGGCTGCTGAAGGGTTGAAGTTGGCTGGTTATGGATTTTTGAAGTTAAAATGAAATAAGCTGCAGCAGATGGAAACAGGAATAAACACACATAAAGGTTCTCGGTCCTCTCAAATCCTGCTTAACACCTGGTTCGAAATGAATGGCTCCCATTTTCTTTCAATCAGAGAGCTGAAGTTGGTGCCCTCATCGGGTCTTCGGGTGGCTTGGTCTGTGTTTTCACACTGCCTTTGTGCAGTGAGTTCAGCCAAGTAGCTCTCATTTCTTGCTGTGCCCAGAAATCACATGTGCTTGTCCCCTCAGTCTTCCTACACGCTGTATGTAAGTCAGGATGTGTCCCAAACCCTGTGTTCTTCTCAGTTTAATCCAAGCTTCCTTTTGACTTGTAGAGAGCTAAGCTGCTTTTCTTTGTGCATACTTCTCTTTAGTAATTTGTTTTGGCTTGGTTTATTCCAGAGATTTTGTCTGCAACAGCTAAATGTTTCAGGTTTGAGCCACTGAGTCCATCTGCTTTCCTTTGTAGTGCTACTTATCTGTGCTATAGCATGGAAATCTTTGGGTTTTGGAGGCTGGGCGCAAGAAAGGACAAGACAGGCTGTGCCTGCAAACTCCACATGTGGTCACCTGCAAGGCAGAAGCCCATACTGCTACAAAGCCTGACTGGGGGCGAACAGCCTGTAGCACAGGGGTCTGCGCACAGTGAAAACATGCTGATGGACAGCTTATCTCACAAGGGAAAGGTGTTCAGTTCTTTGCGAGTAAATGGAAAGCTCCTATTGGGCTACCGAGGTTAGGCTTCTGCTCTGCACTGTCTATGAGAGGGATCTCTGTGTGTGTGTAAAGGGTGAACTGCTCTCAGCGAAGCTGTTCTTATGAATTTCCTCCTTACAGAGGAGGAGAAATGGAGGAGGTTAAAAAGGTATCATTGCGATGTTTTCCTTTGTTTGTTTCAGAAGGGCTTTGAAGCTATTCAGCCGCTTTGATACTTTTTAGCATCTTCCCTGTGCCCTGTCCTTCACACGTCCTCCATCCTTCTTTTGTAGGGCTGAAGTGCAGAGAAAGAAGATATCGTAAGAAACGACTCCTGAGATGGAGCACAAAAGTTCTGCAGCTCTACTAATGTAGAGATGTGCTGATACAGCCCTGCTGCTCCTAGGTAGGTAGGTTCAATTATAGATATTTTTTGACTGTCATTACTTTCAATATAATTTATACAAAACAGCAATAGGATAGGGATATTTAAATTCACGTTTACATTTATTGCACTGAGTGTGCAAAATCAAACAGGCTCAGCTGTTCCTCCTGTTCTAAAACTGCCATAATAATTTGACAATGGTAAAGAGGAGGAGGGAGCACTGATATAAGATAATATTGTATTTACAACTTTATTCCCATTTTAATGAATCTGTATAATTACACAGTGACTGCTAAAGGGATTTGCTTAGCTGAAATTTCAGTTTTTTTTAGCAATGATTTATCACAAATGGATCACAAAAAGTGTAATTAATAGCATAGTCACAGAGAAAGTAAAACAAACAAACAAACAAACAAAAAAAAAAACAAAACAAAACACTTCTGTTTTTATAGTACCTAGCAGCATTTTTAATCTGTTAAATAGGAATTGTGTCAGGTTCATATCAGTGAGATTTTATTTTTTCAGGTTTTTTTGTTTGTTTGTTTCTTTTTTAGTTAAGCTTTTATGGCAGGTTTTTGTACTATCATGCTTTAAGACCTGTTCCTTAAGAAAAACACATGGGACGTTTTAGGTTCATGGCTATGGTTTCTTTACAAACTGGGAAGGATTGCTACTGTGGAAAAAAAAAAAAAAAAAGATGCAAGAAAATCAGGCTTTGTGCTAAATCAAAATCATATTTGATCATTGGGTCTCAGTTGTGGCTTACAGTTAACTTCAAGATGTTTTCAGGATGGCTGACATATTATTTATACCGCTGACTGCAATGGTGGTTTTTTGTTTACATTATAAATAACGATGTGCTAATGACATTTTAGTAAGGGACTGCTGTAAATATATTCATTACCTTATTGCTCACTTGTGATAAAAATTCTGTTTTTGAATTATTGATTAATAATAAAAAACCACATACATGTCTAGCATTAAATGCCACCAGGTACGTATGGGGGAACTTAAAAATGGAATGATCACAATGCTGGCAAAAGTGTGAATTGTCTCTGAAAACTGGTTATGCAAAAGTGTCACTTATCTATCCAGAGATATTACAGGCTGTTCTGAGGATGTGTGAGCTTTACTTAACTCCAGCATTACTAGTACATTAGGAGAAAGGACAGTGCTATGGAAATCCTCTCATGTTAAGATCCAGTGTTGTATTTCCTGTCATTTTTGAACAACTGAAAAATAGCATGATTCACAAGAGAGCTAGACAGATTGGCTTTTACGAAGAAACCTGTCTTCTAGAATTTGTGAGACTGTTTTAGCATATAAACAATGTAGTAGGTAAGGATCCTGGGCAACGTTTGTGGGAAAAAGAAGAGATGCTCTGGAAGCTGGCACTCAGGGCACAGGAGGTAGAGTTTTGTCATCAAGTAGTAACTGGCTGTGATGCAGCAGTCAGACTTCACCTAAATGACTGCCCATCCATATAGCTAAACAACAGTAGGGAAGAACCCCTAGACAATGAGGGGAGAGTGAGGTGAGGTCCAATGACTCTTAAGGTGACAAAACTATTCGCTGTTCTGCACAGTTACTCTCTTCTGCTTTGGTGATGAGCTCCTGTCTTGGGGTGGGAGGAAACCAACTCTGTTACAGGAAATGCCAGAAAAACTACCTTAGTGAAGACTTTCTGCACCAGCACATTTACAAGCTCTGAGCCTCAGCAACAAGAGCTTCTGGGCAGATGCTAGCTTAGGAAAGCTAGATACAGGAAAGCAGAAGCTTACCTACATCTTGTGGTAGTTCTATCTTAGAGGAGTACGATGTAGAACGTTTGAAAAAATGCATATGTGTATTGAGGTCTCTGTGTGGAGGTAGAGAGGATTAAAGTGAAGTAGAGCTAGGTTTCACAGCCAAAAGGCCTTTTTTCATTGTGCAAGGTGATAAGGATGTCTTTGCCTCACAGTACTGACGGAGCTGCTGTAATGAGGCAGGACGACCCTGGTCTGGGAGCTGTGGTTTCAGAGCTGAATCTTCCCCAGTTATAGTCCTGGCTCTGCCCAAGAATAAGCATCTTTTTAGCTTGAAATTAAGAAGAAGTACGTTTCATATGTACACATACACCTATTTTAAGTACACAGCTGAAATTAAATTTCTTTTTAGCAGAAAGCTCTTTTTTTTTTTTTAAGTGGAAACAGGATATTGCCCTGGCATTTCAGAAATGTTACATCTCTCTCAGTATACTTTAAGATGAAAATGCTGCTGCTTCTCTGACCACTGCAGTATGAAGAGGTTACCACAGAGAAGAGTGGAAAATGTTCTGTGTATTGCTGGGGAAACCTATTTTTAATTGAGACCTGCTTTACACAATGTACTTGCTCGGTGTGGCTTAGTGTCACCATGTCTGCCAAAAGTTCAGCCCAAGCTCTTGCTAAGTTGTGTTTTACTGGGTTGGGAAGAAGGAGGGGCAAGCTAAGGGCAAACAAAGAGATGTCAACAAAAAGATTGCTGAGAAGGGAGCATCAGCTGAGGGAAGTCAGTCCTAGCTGTTAACATTTAAAAAGCCCTTTCAAGGACTAACAAAATAAAGGATAGAGGTGTCTTCATCCTGAAATGGCTTTTATATTTCTGAACCTGTTATAAAAGCTTTTCTTAGAAGCTTTCTTTCTAAAAACAAAATAGTTTCTATCGTAAACAAGACAGGCAGCACATCAATACAAAGACTATCTTCACTTACTTTTATTTCTGGGCTAGGAGAGACACCATCATTCAGTACCACAGGGAACAAAGTAAGAATTGTTGCCTCAGCTTAACAAATGAAGAAAACAAAGAACGGAGAAATGTTGTCCTTGAACCCAGCTGTCATTGGCTTCCAGTATTGTTGCATGTATTAGGCTTTGTTCTCAATATAAAGATTAAAAAAAAATCCCCTTTTTTTAGCAAGTTAAAAGGTAAGTCAGGACAGCTCTCTATAGGCACAGTCCTAGGGGAGCAAGGAGCCAGGTAGCTTCTATATCAAGACAGCCAGTCAAGGCCAGGCATCTCTCTTACTTGCAGTGAATGTGAACCAGCTACATCAAAATAAGAAAGCAGAGAGCTTTCCTTCCATTGAGTTATTACATCGTATTAGACTGTCTGGGCTTCTTCATTTACCACTGTACCCAATACTGTACCTGGGTACAAATCTTCTATTGCAATGAAGATACAGCTTTATATCTCTCTCTTCTTTTCCTTCTTTTCCTTTTGCACTTGATAACACATAAAAGCACCAATAAAGACAAGACATTTCACAGAAAGTATTTGCCAAATTCAGTTATTCTACCATGAGCCTGAATGGTGAAACAAAACCTTCAGCATTATCAAAATGAATTGTGTTTGTTTAGACTGCAAATTCAGTAGTTCCTCTATCTTCTGCTTCATTTATCTGTAGTAAAGCAGAATATTTCAAGGGAAATTCCCATGAGGTGAAACTCCTCATGAGAATCTAACAGTTCCATCTGGTTTTCTTAGGGAATTGAAACTGTTGGGTGATTTGAAAATGGTACGGACAAACCTTTATACGTTATGGTGACAGTTTCTTCTCTGAAAAAGCTTGGATAGAATCAACATTGTCTTTTTTTTGAGTCATATAACACTGTGAAAGCCAAGCCTCTGAAGTCAGTTGAAAGTTGTCTGTGTATAGAATCTGTGTTTTCTTATAACGATTCCCTGTTTCTAATACCTTTGAATCTTTTTCTGTATGAGCAAAGAAAAATGGGAAGGAAATGTAATTGGAATGCAGAAACCATGGCTCTGCATGGTCTCCTTCCTAATCTTGTGTGACTGTAGTTGCTCCTCATTAGGGCTTCAGCAACAGTGGAAGTGGTCCATAGAGAGGTGTAAGACATTACACCAGGTATCTTGATACTGATGCTTTTAATTCAATTCAAAATGATCTGGAAAAGATTTTGGTTTGAAAAACAAACAAAAAGAAGGTGCATTACCATTGTGATATGTGTGTGTAAGTCCCAAATCAGAGTCCTTTCTGAAATGTTCCTGCTTGACTTTCACGCTCAGTGGAATACACAGAACTTTCACATGCATCTGATGTCCAAATAAGCCTTGACGACTGACACAAATCTGCATTTCCGCAGTAGGGCTGTGTCACAGCACTGTCAACTGCCACTGCAATACAAACATTTTTCCTTCTACAAAAACACCTACATTAATTTGTGTCCTGACAGTCTGTGTTCCACGTATGTGATCGTTCACTACCCTTCCTACTTACAGGAGCCTGTAAGATGAATTAGGTCCACTACAGCCAGTTTGTATGTGTTCTGGTGACATGTGTTACTTAACATGCAGAGAGCATGTCCCCTTGGTTTTTGCTGCTGTAAGATCTTTACTATACAAAAAGATGTATGAATAGATATTTGCTCTTCTACTTTGTCCCTGTGCTGGGCCATGGATTATTAATTCGGTATCAGTCACAGCCTATTGGCTTTGAGTGACTGCAATAAATACAAAAATAAAAGAGAAATTCATTACCCGCTTTTACCTGTTTAATGCCAACATCTTATTTCTTGCATCGGGTCTTTAAAATTAATGTAGTGAACTTTTCAAGCTATACACAGTATTAATAAACTATAAACTGTCTGCCAACTTTGCCAAGAACCTACTGTGCATTCTGCTTACGCTGCGGTTGACTTTAACATTTTGGTATGCTTTCTCTTATAGTAAACAACATAAAGTTGCAGGTGCAGTACTGCAGCAACGTGTGTACATTTTGACATTAAGCATAGGAATTTGAGCCCAAGCATCAGGGTATGTTTAATTGTATGAAATAATAAACTTTGAAGAAATTAACCTGGATGTGAAAGATCACGTCCTTTTTTATATTGTGGTATTTATGACAGGTCTGAGACTGTCACGGTATCCTGCCCAGAAAGCTTTATGTTAGGATGGGTGGTTATGGCCCACAGGTACAAAGTACCAGAAAGAAAGATAAGCTGTTCTGCTGACTTCACGTCTTTGTTTTCCCAAGGGGTGTACCAGGTGCCTTTATCTATTTTAAAATAATACATTATTTATAAAGAATTTGGGATCCAAAGTGAGAAAGCTTAGTAAAAATGTCACATATTAATGCTGTTAATTTACTAGAAGTTAGTTTGGTACAGAAGACTGAGATGGTTTCTTTGCATGGAAAGCTGAGATGGGGGGAAAAAAAAAAAAAAAAGAAAAGGCTGTGTTCTCTCCCTAACCAGCTTAATGAGTGAACATTCCTGTGTGTGCCATTGCCAGAACCCGTATGTGTATCATATAAAATCATGTCTATCAGCAACATAGAGAATCCTGTATGTTGGAAGGGACACCAGGGCTCATGTGGTCCTACCTCCTGCTTGGTGCAGATCCCATTAGAGCACAGGGCTGCATCCAGTGTGGTTTCCAGTATCTCCAAGGATGGTAATACTGCATTGTTTCTTGGCAACCTAGCCCAGAGTTTGGCCATCCTCGTGGCACTTTTTTCCTTATGTTTAATTACAACTTCCTGTAATGTAACCTGCATCCATTGCCACTTGTCATTTCTTGGTGTACCTCTGTGAGGATCCTTGTTTCATCTTCCTCACTCCCTCTCATTAAGCAGCTGCAGGCAGCTATGAGCTCTCCCCTCTGCCTGCTGTTTTCCAGGCTGTGCACATCAGCTCTCTCAGCTTCCTCTTGCTCATCTTGCTGATTGCCTTGGTGCCTCTGCTGACCTGCTCTGCTCTTTCAGTGCCTTTCTTCAACTGGGGAGATCAGAGCTGGAGGCACTGCTCCTGATGCAGGCTCACAGGTGCCAGAAAGATGGGAATTATCAAGTCTCTCAGTCTGCTGTCACTGCTTCCTTTGGTACAGCCCAGGATGCTGTTGGCCTTCTTTGCTGCCAGGACGCACTGCTGGTTCATGATGAGCTTGTTGTCCCCAGGAACCTCCAGGTTTTTTCCTTGCAAATAGGCTCGCTAGCCAGTTGGCCTCCAGCCTGTCATGTTGCATGGGGTTATTTCATCTCAGATGCAGGACTCTGCATCTCAATGTATTGAATTATAATTATAGAATTCAAGGTATTGGTTTGCAATTTTGTGCTAGGAAGAGCTAATAGCCTGGAGTTTGTCATTTGGGAAAGCAGTGGCATGCTCTCTGAATAGTCTAAATAATACGGAATTGTACATAACGATTTTTGTTTGTCGATAATCGGTTTAACATAATTTAAGCTAAAGCTGCTGGTATTTCAGGTGTGACCTGGGATAAAGAAATTAGAGAAACGGTAATAAATTGCCAAAGAAGGTAAAATTAGTTATTTCCAGAAAGGAGAGATATATATTTTTTAGATTAACAATACTCCATTTTTGTTGCTCACATTATATATACAGCATAGGTAAGCTAATTTGGGAGCAAAGCCAATACTGTTTTTGGTTTATTCTGTTTATTGATCAAGTGAATATTTAACTTGTCAGATTAAAATAATGTGAAATATTTTATTTAAAGAAAGCATGCAAAATAAACTTCATTCTGAGGATATTGAGACACCACTTAATACAAATCAGTATTGGCACAATATGATGAATGTTTTTCATACAGTGATTGTTCATTACTAGTGTGCTTTCAGATGAACATAAATGCTCAAACTAAAGGATAACTGTAGCATTTTTGTGTTTTATGTCATTTTTTCTAATTAAAATCGTTGATTATTTTATAAGAATTTTAAAATTATATGAGTGATTTGGTAATTGATAACAATTGTGGGTTATTTGACAGTCATAACAGAGATAATTCCCTTTGTGTTGTTAGCAAAACCCCTTAGAGGTAATACACATCTTTACTTACGTCTTTTCTGCTCTGTTAGTTCATTTACTCTTTTTAAGAATCCTGGAATTGGTCCGAAATGTGTCTGGGAGAATGAATTCACATATCCCTGTCCATGGTCTGTTGCAGCTTTCTCAAAAGGGCTGCATGCCTGCAATGCTAGGAAAATCTGGTGTGTTGTAAATTAAGCCTCCGCACTGAAGACTCTCAGCTAGATATTGCAGAGGAAACCAGCATTTCTGGTGCTGCCCATGATTTTCAGAAGATGACCCCCTTTGTTAATGAGGCATGCAATCCTAATTTGGCATGGGTCAGAGGTAGGACGATCTTCTTGCAGGTGAAATGTCATTTGCCACATTTTGCAGAGTATTAGTCTGAACCTATATTTGGTTGGCACCTGTGCTCCGAAACTGGCATCCCACCTTGTGAGAAGGCAGAATGCCACTCTGACAGATGGGGAGGAATGCAGGCATGCCAGCAAACCAGTGTATTCATCAAGGGGTCACATTTCTCTCCAGGAATGTTGAAATACCGGTACATGCAGAGCTTCTGTATCTGAGGCACACGTGTTTCTTGGCAAGGACCGAGGTTCCTGCTGAATGTCTTGGCACCGTACGTAAGGAAGCTTAGTGAATTTTCATGGCTTTCGTAGGGTTTTTACACCATGGGAGCCTACATATAATTTCTGCTAAGAATGGCCCTACGAATATAAACGGAAGAGGGAATATATTCTGCTAATTATTCTTTCTTATCAATAGATTAAGAACTGTTAAAACACCATCATAGCTTTCATGGATGACGATTCTTTTGATTAGTTAATGGTTGGTTTATCCTGGTCTGAGGGCAATAGAATGTGCAGTTTGGCAATTGACCCAAAGTGTGAATATCACAGCTTAACATTCTACCACTTCTTTTTCATACTATATTTTATTTTAACTTAAAAGTAAATTCTGGAATTCCTTCACACTTTTTTACTTCATCAGGAATTATTTTTTTTTCTGTGTTCCTCGGAATAATATAATGTATTAAAATTAACTGTAGCACATGCCTTTCTTTTGCTGAAAGTAATTCTGAATGGTTTATTTCAATGTTTCTTTTTTTTTTTTTTTTTTTTTTTTGAGCCTCCAGAATTACTGTAAAGCTTTTCTATTTCATCCATTGCAGCACAGTGTTTTTCACATTTGAATAGCTGCATCAACATGAATCCTTTATAAGGACCTTAAGGTCCTTATAACAAACTTTGCCAAGTCCCAGAATACAGAAGCTAATTCACATCCCAATACTCAGCTGCCTCATGAATAAAGGAGAGTCTGTGCCTGACACTTTGAAGCTGTAGCTGTTAAACCATACAGACTATTTACCTCAATAAATCATTATAAGAAACTAAGGTACAATTATACCCACAGAGAAATAGAATTCAAAACACTGATTTATGTGGTTCAGTGCCTGTTCCCTTTTCCATCATGTTTTGAATTTTATGCATGTTTGTCATCTTTGGCTGCTTCCATGTATCTTTAAACTAATGGGTCTTGCTTTTTTAACATTCCTCATTAGGTTTGTTATTTTACTTTGACACACAGACATGATTTGCACGCTGTACAAAGTTTTGCATTTAAAATTAACTAATTTCTTCTGGTATAGAGCAAAAATGGAAAATGTGAGTAATTTGCTTGAGCTAACATATGCCCTTCTCTGGTTAATTTGCGATCATCTAAGCTGAAATTCCATATCACAGGAATTTTTTGGGGCTTATTTGTGGGATCTGGAGGAAGACCATACAAAGGAATGTGTCACTGTACTTTTAAGAATGTACTTGCTAATCTAGAGGGTTATGATAAGGAGACAGAAGTTGTAAGGAGTAAGGAGATGAATTTATATTTGCAGCTAGTTCCTCAATTTCTTTATCCATTGAAGAGAGAAAATGAGACTAAAAGATGAAAATTGAACAAAATGAAAGGTCTAACTCAGGGGAACAAGCAGCACTGAAGCCAACAAATAATTCCATACAAAATGGTAGAAGTGAGGTAAATATATCTAGCAAGCAGGGTCAGAGACCAGCTGCAGACTCAGTTAGGCTACCCAAGCCTTGAAGAGGATGAATGAGCACACAGTGTTGTCCTGTGATTTAATAACCAATAAATGTTTCTTAATTAAACTTCAGAAAGATACAAGATTTAAACAGAAATTTTAAATGTGAATATTAGTAAGTATACTGCAGTTCCAAAAGCTTTATGCCTTGTTAATAACTTTGAGAGCTGATGCTTATGTGGATGTAAACAATGCTGAACACAGGTACATCACCCAATCTGCCTGATCACACTGATTTGTTTGGGTTAGAGCAGCAGTGTGATTTGTGACATGGAAGATCTTTGTCCACATGTAGCACTCATGTACCTTGTTAGAAAAGGTGTATCTGTGGAAGAGAAGTTTGAACAGTTCAGACTGCTTTGGCTTTAAAGCGGGCATTGGAAATTAGAATGAGAAGCCTAAATTTTTGTTACCTTGTGAAATTTCTTAAGAGCTTCAATTGACATTTGAATATGCATATATGCTCTGTGTGCAATGCTCATACTAATATACAGAATGTGAGTAATCAGAATATGAGTCATAACGCAATCTTTTGCATGCCCTCTGTCATTCACATGACATCTAGCTAACATCTAATACATCTAACTCTTACATTTCTGTGTATTTTTGCCTCTACAGACATTTTGTGAGGAAGTAACATAATCCCTAAAGATTTCCACATGCGAGCAACTGCTGTGCAAAAATATTATCTATCCAAAATTGAAAAACTCGTAAAGGATATGTCATATCCTGTTGCCCAGTGTTCTGGGAGTCCATGTCACCTTGCTTTTACAGATGGATCGCATTTCAAATTTAATTTTTTTTTAATTAAACAAATATATATATATGTATATATATATTTTTTTTTATAACAAATATATAGCATTCTACTACCAACCTTTGTGGCTGTGTAATGTGAGATCTCATGTACTAATCTAGACAAGAGGACAAAGTTTAGGAGCCCTGAAGTAGAAAAGCAGGATAAGCATGTACCTCCAGGAAAATCAGATATGTTTACATTCATTACCAAGTGTGTTTTCACCTTGTTTCTGGAAGAAACATGCCTGCACTGTCAATGCTAGTCTGTATGTCAGAAAATGTCTGATTTCATGAGAATTTGACAATGGGGCAGGCTCTTACACTTCTTACGTTTTTACAGGCTTCAGAAAAAATGGTGACTAGGTAGAAACAGAGAGTGATCCAAAATGTTCCTCTGTACCAGTAGGATGTAGCACCAATGCAGCAGTATCTCCAGCCAGCCAGGCAGCTTGTCTTAGTTTCTGTACGAGCCGCCTGTTGCATATTGCCCTGCTGAGTACCCAACTGCATTCCTTGGTGAAGGGCTGAAGGAAACCAGAACTCTTGGTGTTATTCTGGTAAGATGAAGTAGACAGAAAGGTCACAGGAGATAGAAGCAGAACAGGGAAATTCATGTGGTTGCACCTATGCGAGCTTGATAGAGCACAAATCTACCGGTAGCCTCTCTGTGAACATTTACATTGCTTGCAGAACAGTTTGTTCATTAAAACTGTTCACATCTTTTGAAATTCTGTTAATGAAACCATGTTTTATAGGGTCTTTGTAATATCTAAGTATTCATATTTCCCTCTGTGCTTAATGTCCTAGAATGGAGATTCCTGCTCAGTTATTAAATCAGCAATGTCATCAATGACGAAAGTTTCTTACAAAATATTTTCATTAAGGAAATTTCAAATTATTAAAGTTCCAGCTTGCTATGTGGTAGCGCTGGCACTGAACCACAGAAACAAAGAACCATTAGATTTTGCAAAATACTGAAATCTCATCGTGAGTTTAAAGAAATTCTGGGACATTTTCAATACTTTCTGATGTTTTGAATATTTACTAGGATTTATTGGCTCGGCTGACTTGGCAACTTCAGCCTGTCAGTTTTCTAAGCAACAATTATAATTACATCCTGAATACTATTTGAAAACATCCAAAGTTAGTGATAGTTTGCCATGTAAATTGAAATGCCATCTTGCCATTGGGATGACACAGACACTCAGGAAACTGGTTGTGCCAATACTCACGCCATTTTCTTTTCCCATAGAGACTCTTATACCTGGAACTTTCCATCAGCTCTAAAATGGTATGTGTCAAAAATAATAGTGCTTTAGTTCCTAATGTAATCCCTTACCAAAATACCTAACACCACTTTCAGGTGTATGCTTTGGTCTAGGTATGGGTGTTAGAGAAGTGTAAGTACTTCAGCTACATATTGTCTATGCAGGTGTAACCTGGATGTGGATGCAGCTGTGATAGTTTGAAAGGGCCGTGTCTGTTTTCCATAAAATGAGGAATTTCACACATAAGGTAGAAAACAACCTTATGATCTCATCACAGTACAGGGCCTGAGCTGATTAAATCGAGGCAGTGTAACTAAGCATAACTTTTGTATGTAGACAAGTCTTTAAAATGGCATAAGCACAGAATGGACTTGAACAGTTTACAAAAGAGACTGTTAGTTGCACTGTATCACACAAATGAGAACAGCTTTTAAATAAAGTGAATGAGTTAATGATGCAGCTCTGTATGTGCCAAGGAGATGTGTCTGTGCTGGGGATGTGTCCCAAGAAAGTACAGTGAATCTTAATCTCACGTACCTGAACCGATCTGTTGGCATTACCTAGCAAGAGTCTTTTTAATGGCTAGCTTGCGAGAAGTAATGTGATTAACAAGGTATATGTTCTGCATGGTTTTTGTCATCTTTTCTTCTAATTATAGATGCCTTTCAGTCACTAAAACTTCGAGTTCAAACAGAAGTTCTTTGATTTTAGCAATGATTTTTCAGGATATCCAGGGATTATATGTAATAGATTGTGTGTATAGCATGAGCAAACAAAGCATCAACAATAACCTTCTAGCATGGTTTTATCTGGATGTACTGAATTACAAGGAAAACGGTTTTGGATTTTTTCCTAAGTCTTAAGGATCATGCATTGCATGTTTAAAACTGAAAAAGGAGCAGCCAGACAAAGAAAGAGAAACAACACAAAAAGCCTAAAGTTTGCATGAGTTACACTATGCTGAAATCCCGGCCTCAGATCAATAAGGAATCCTTTATCTGACACATATTGAGGGATTATATACTCTGTGTTTTAGAGGATGTGTTTGAACAGCATTGACATCAAAACCTTCTGAAATCTCCAGGTGGATTATGGACTGTGTACTGTTTATATCTGCACATATAAGCAGCTGAAGAGTTGTTTCAGAGTCTTATCTATGCTGCACTTTTGCTAGTATGCTATGCTTATAAAGAAATAATTATTAATGAGCACTGAGGTGTTTATGTTGGTTGAGTGGTTAAGGTGCAAGGTCTCAGAAGGTCAGGGTTTCCCTTGCAGTTACACTGCAGACATCCTTTGTGAATGGGATAAATCAAGTCCTCATTCCATAGCTCTGTTTCTCTATGCATACAGTAGGCATGGTAGTTGCAGTGATGGCGTATCACTTCCACCTGAAAAGTGCATGCAAGTACTTTTAGAGATAGAATATAGCTGCTGTAGGTGTTGCAATTTGAAAAATATTTTAGAGAGGGCAATGCTGCACTTCCAAAACTGTAGTCTTGGAAAAACAATTAACTGTATCTTTCAAGAATCTATGCTTGGAGAGTCTGAAAACCACATAGAGGGCATTTTATTTAAGTTGTAACTTAAAGTGTGGAGATTAGTCCATCTAAGCTGTTTAAGCAAGCTTGTTTTGCTGTGAAGAATGTCAGAGATGCTGAACACCTCAATGAAACAGCTATTTATTTTGGGGTGGGGGAGTTATATAGTATTTTAGGACACCTGGAAAAGTGTTTAATGGAACACCTCTTACCATATATTCTGGGATCTGAGTAAGGGAATGATCCAAATGTCCCAAGAAAACACACACACAAAAACAACCAGCATAGACACAGTAGGGAAGTGACTAATGGTCAAGTCCTTGCACTGTATCTCACACATTATAAACTCAGGGAAAAGCTTAATGGTAGATTTAGAAGACACGCATACAGAAAAAGCCTTTTTGAGTCCACACTTCGTTCTATTTTAATAGTTTCAACCTGCTGCTTCTTACTGCTGCCCAGCTCTCTTAAAACACATAGAAATTTGGATGGGGGTGGGAAGGAAGGGATGACAAGGGCTGGGCTCTTAAAAATCAATTTGAATAAAGAGTACCTGTTATCTCTGGGATATTTAGGAGGAAAACGTTGTATACTGAAAAAAACAACAACACTGTTAGATACTTCCAGCAAGCTACTTATATTATGCCTAAAATTGGTTTTCTATTTATTTTCATTACAAATGAAATTGCAAAGAGACTGCCAGGGGCAGCAAGCTAGTTACTAGAAATCAGGAGAACTTAGAGTGGAGAAAGTAAAAATGAACAGCAGTGGATCTGCTGTTGTAATACTCTTTTTGTTTGACAAGTTTACGCACTTTATTTCAAGCGGTTGACTTCTGTATAGAAATGAACACTCAGTATTTTTGAACACCACTTAGGATACTTTGTTCTGGTTTTAACAGCAATGGGACTTCTTCAAATTCTGGATTTCATCCAGTTTATGTCAGAACAAATGAAAATTATCTGTTTTGAGAACTTATAAATTTCAAGCACCTTTCACTTGTAATCAGTCTTTAGCAGGTCATTTATTAGCACGTCCACTGCTGTGTAAGGGGAGCTTACTTGGAACCAGTTATTGTTCTGCTGGTGCCTTTGGGCAACAAAATCTTGGGTGGATAACATAAAGAACATGTAACTTGGTGACAGACACATTCCAACAGTGGGTAAATATGACCAAGGAAACGCAGTATAAAAACAAGGACAGGTTAAATCTAAAAGTCTTACCCCTGTGGCAGAAGGGTTGTTCTGAATTGCAGCAGTATGGCTCTGCAAAGTCCTTCAGGGGTCAGTGCCTCTGTTACTACAGACAGCTGAACTGAGTAATTTGTCCACTGCCCAGCATTCCCATTATTTTAATCTATTGTTTTGTGAATACCTGACCCCGACAGCAGTTTGATGGCTGGTGGGCAATACCCATGCATGTTTACCTGCTCAAAGCTAGTCTCTGTAGCAAATGTAGCAAAGTCATTAGTGATAGGACCAGAGGGAATGGTTTCAAGCTACGGCAGGGGAGATTCAGGCTGGACATGAGGAAGTATTACTTTTCAGAAAGGGTGGTCAGGCACTGGAATGGACTGCCAAGGGAGGTGGTGGAGTCACCGAGCCTGGGGGTGTTCAAGGAAAGGCTGGATGTTGTGTTGAGGGACATGGTTTAGTAGGAGCTATTGGGAATAGGTGAACGGTTGGACTGGGTGATCTTTTAGGTCTTTTCCAACCTTGGTGGTTCTATGATTCTATGATTCTATGTTTGAAGCAGAACAAGGATGTTGCTCAGAGATTACAACATGGAGACAAGAAGTGAAGCTTGCCTAAAGTCATGTTCTGGCCTGGTGTTGAATGTGGGGGCAGGTTTTCATTTCCATATTTCCATGAGCATTTTGACTTTCTGTGAGAATACTGCACTACTGATCGCTTTTACTTTGACTTTCATAAAACCAGTAGCTTTTGCCATGAAGGCAAGAAGTAGGATTAGAGGCATAGCAAAGGAAAGAGAGCACTGACCCAGGTGTATCAGAAAGGTTATAAAGCACTCAGAACTTCGGTCCTGTGCCCCTCTTCTTATAGCAGACACTAATTTCACTTGCAAGGGCTACGGTGCTGCACATTGTTTTTACTTATGCAGGTATCGAGATGATAAATTTTAAAGCCAAAGGTATCTCTTTTATTCCTTCAGGCTGAAGAGAAAATTTTAGTTTATGTGATAGGCTTATGTTACAAATTTGCTGAAGAAATTTTTTGATTGTTTGCTTTATATACCTATAGTAAAAGTCATGACTGTATTTTCCTAAGGAAAGCCTGAGTGAACAGCCCACTAATAGGTAATGAGTGTGCTCAAACAAGGAATTTTTTTCTTCTTTCAAAATGTTTTGATTTCATCCAGCAGTGCACACATGTATCTGTCTATACACTATACAATGTCTATACAATGTATTTGTCTTCGTCTCTGTGAGTGTAAGCATAGACACATGCACACAACACTGAGAATGTGAGTGTATGTATAACCTTGTGCAATAATTTAATGGAATTTTATAAATTCTATGTTATGTATTTCTTGTTAGGTGAATGGCTAAACTAGGAATTAAGGATGTAATGAGTTGGGATTAATTCTAACAATTTTCCTTGTCACACTTGTGTGATTTGATTCTGAGATGGCAAAGGAAACTTGATGTAATAGTTTCTTCCTTAACTCACTAGATGCAAACTTGTTACTATAAGCATTCTTCCGTACACATTGAGTGAAAGCAAATTGTTAGCAGTGAGTAAGGGAGAAGCTCACATTGTGTTCTTGGCAGGTACTGCTTCAGCCTGGCTTTTTAGCTTATTGATGAACAGATTTTACTTTAAAGTGTGTAGGTGTCCTAAATATCTTATTTATCTTGATCTGAGTTTTAATAATACCTAGGATGTGCAGAAAAGCGAGGAAAGCCGTATGTATGAACAATGTAGCAGGACCTGCTATAATGGGATGCATTTGAGGGTAGGAGTTTCTGCTCTCTGGTAATTTCGTAAACCTGCTAAAATGACTGAATTTATTGTGTAGGAGACATAGAAACGTAGTTTGAATGTTGAACTGTTGAGCATCTGAACACAGATCAGTCTTAAATATTCAGTGAAGGTGGTTTTGTTGTTTGTAACTTACACTGCTCTTGGATAGCAATATAATTCATTTCATTCACAACAAAACTGTAATATCTGCAGCATTACTGAAAGAACAATTGTTTTTGAAATACCGTGTGTCCCTGATGGTGAAAAGTAGGTAAGGAATTTCAAATCTAAGATTACTGATTACTGACTTTGAAGTATGTTATACAATATTGCAGAAAATGAAAATTGAAACGAGTTGGGTGAATATTATTGTGTAGCTTCTTTCTGCAATCCTGTCTAATGACATTTCTGTGTGCAATAGATACTTTGAAGCAAGAGAGGAAGTAATTGATAGTGAAATTGTTCGCTTGATTTATAGACCAGCTTTCCAACTCTACTTCATAAACTTCTGGCCAGAAAAATGACTTGATTTTTTTCCCCCCCAGTAAATGCTAATATAATAAAGCACGGTGCCGACCAGAATTAAGTGTATGCGATATTTTTACATGCTATGAGAAGCAGATTGGAACCATAACCATTTCCATTTTAACATGTAAAAATGCAACTATTGGATTTTTTAAATTACTTTAAAATTGTGAGATATCAAAAGACAATCTACAGTAGCTACAAGTAATTTCATTAAGAATTCTGAACTTCAAGTGTTCAGTCTTATAGTTCATGAGAAATGTATGGTGCATCTGCAACTTGAAAGCACTTTTAATAGTTGTACAGGGAAAGATTCTCAAGCCTCGTATAGGACAGCATGCCTGCAAAGTGAACCTTCAGTGTGGAATATTTTGAAGTTTACACATTACCAGTAAGCAAAGTAACCTAGTTCATATTCTTGCATTGTAATTAATTGACTTGTGCATCTTGGTGACCATTTAGAAAAGAATAATTTGTTCGTGTTTCTCTTTGTTGTCCAGGGATTTTGCCTGTGGTGTGTTTTTCCACAGGACAATTTAAATTTTGAGAGTGAGCTGAACATTGACTTCAGTCTGTTAAAAAATAATTATAATAATAAAAATACAACCCCAGTATTCAATGTCCTGTCATGCTGTTTATCTTACAGTTTCTTTTATAAGGCAGTTTATACTCACTGCATTGGTAGGCGTTGCAAACCTCAACTTCTCTATGGGTTTTGTTTTGTTTTGTATGAATTGCCTTTTTTTTTTTTTTTTTTTTCTGTACCAAAATGATTAATCAAGAAGCAACATATTTTAGGGTTTTGCAGGGAATGAGTGACAATTTAGCAGAGTTTAAAAGATCACTGATCCACCCATGAATTCTCCTAATGACTACCATCCATTAAAGAGGATATTTCATGCCACAAACTCATCCCGAAAAGAGATCAGTGATCTCTCCCGACTAGTAAGAATCTTTAAATTTTAGGTATGAAACACTTTATGCTTTTGGAATACTACGTGTGATCTAGTAATTAAGGGTGGTTATTTCGTAATTGTGTTATGGTGATGTTTTCTGTTTGCATATCCTAATTCAGTGTGATGGTAGGAATGTGGAGGAGTATGCCAGGTTGGATAATCGTGTGATACACAGCATGGGGAATTGCAAAACATTGCCTGAACAACTGTGGAGACAGCAGCCCAGGATTGCCTCAATGGCACACACTTGTATACCAACATGCTGATTAAAAGAGCTAGAACTCTGTGATGATTGACTTAGACAAGAATTATATTGTATATGTTAGAATACTGTAGATAGGAAAGGCGTTCTGTGGTTCTTATATTCTCATTTTTATGTTTTATCGTCTTTCTGCTGTTCAGATGAAACTGTGCATTTTCTTTTTTTTTTTCTTCATAAACAAATGAAAAAAGCCAGTCCTGCCTCTGTGACAAATTCCCTAAGGAAAAATCTAATTAAAGCTGATCTAATCTAATTCAACCACTAGGTGTGGTTGAATCCTTGAATCCTCGAGCTGTGCTCCTACAGGCAGTTTGAGCTCAACTGATGTGATCTGCTTGGCAAAATTGAATCGGTTTTGAAGATTGTTACCAAAACTCCACAAAGAAAACAGACCAGAAAGGAATGGGGTTTACAGGTGTTTTTAAGATCATATCATTAAAGCCCGTGTTTCATTTCCCCAGATTCAGAAATACTGTTCTGTTCTCCTGAGTGCAGTGTATTTTCCATTATCAGGATGTTTTCTGCTTGCTAACAAAGATAAGAATAGGTATATAAATATCCAAATGGGATTAAATCAACTAAACTTTGTTTCTACGGCCAGCAACCAAAGCTTCAGAGGGCTGATTCCTTTCCTCACCTCCCCACAATGGTTGTACACAGCACCATGGAAAGTCCCACATTAAAAGGTTTCTGAGAAACTTTTATTTCTGGAAAACTAAATCCTAGAATTGTCCAGTTCTAAAAACTGATTGATTGCAAGTAAATTGCTTCTGATCCCTTTTCTCTTTGAATTCCTTTGACAGCTCTTTCCTAGCTTTTCCCCTTGACGTATCACTTTATGCTGTCTGCTGCTGTCCTCCAGAAGCAGGCATTTTGATCCCATCTTGTGTTAACTATTAAGGTACCTTGCTGCTCATACTGAGCTTTCTGGAATCTTTTTATGCTCTGGGGTCATTTATACACAGTTGATAATCCCTAAGTTTTTGGGAAAGTACCTACAGCTCTTGTACTTCAGTAAAGGAAAATACTACAACAGTGGGAGCACAAACATGTCTGTAAATACTACTTTATCCTACTTAGATGTAGAGATAGCCTGCAAGTTAATGTGTGTTCTTAGCACTAGAGATTTCACAATACGAAGTGTCACTGCTGCCTGTTACAGTCCTTCCCTATGAGCACTCATGACAAGTCACACGGTCATCACAATTTTTTAGTCTTTTCACCCGTTTTCCTCTAACTCAGTGATAGTTTTAGCTTCCTTCCAACTAGTACGGGCTGCAGATAGACAAACTAAACCTAGTAATATCTTTTTATTTACTTATGTACTTTGCACACATAAACTGCTCAAATATCTCAGTGGTCTGAGTCAGCCTGTGTGCAGCTGGCTTGCTGATCTAATCAAAGTTACTTTCAAATAGACGGTTCTCTTTCAGGAATTAACATGCCAACCCTTTATAACCTCTCTTTGGTTTTTGTCAATTGGCAATTTCCAAAACTTTAAGAAAATTCATCTTTTACAGGCATTTTTATATTTTTCATAGTACTGCTACTGTAGCCATCATAGGAGACATTGCTCCTTTTATTTATAGTGTGAAAGCTATATTCGAAATGTTGTTAATTTTATTTCCCTGCAAATAAAGATTTTTCTACCTCCTTTTGAATTCAGTTTACCATTATTCGATGATGTCTTACACAGTTGTCCTTAAAAGTTAAGCTAGGGTCAATTTGTTTGTTCTGAGAGCCTATATATCCTCAAGTGATAAAAGATTCACATTTTTGTGGATGCGGGACGGCAAAGTTGACGTGCCTGCATAGAGAAAGGAAGTTCAGTCCACAGCACTGTTAATTCTGGCCCAATGCTCACTCCTGGTTTGCCCAGTCTCAGAGTTTTCCAGTCCTTCTCAAGCTGTCTCCACCTTATCTTCTCATCTCAAACATTTATTTGTTTTAGTTGTCTAAAAAAAATACACAGAATAATATGTTTTATAATGATATGGAATCCAGTGAACTAAAAATAATGCTTTCAGAAGCCAATGCTAGTGTGTTCCTGTCAGCCCAAAAATACACTGTGAAGGCTTAGAAAGTGGAAATTCACTCAAAAATGTGGTCTGTATAGCTCCAGTATTCAAGTCAGGAATGATTTGTCCTTGCCTATTACATTCTACAGAAACTATGCTACAGAACTTTAAGACCATGGTGGTTGTTTTTGTTTTTTTTTCTTGCTTCTGTCTCTTTCAGTGTGCAAGTAAGCTTCTTGATTTTATTCCTTGTTTTTCTTTGGCATCTTGGTGATTTAAACCCTATATACGTACTCGTTCTATCACAGTGTTTTCAGAGAAAGTGCAGAGGTTTTAGAGGAAGCTTGTAAGTGGTCAGGCTGGCTCTGGCTCCAGGTCCATCACAGCTGGAGTTGATCTAAGTTTGGGCTGCCTTGTCCTCTCTTCTATTGCCTCTGGCTCTGTGTTTCCACCTTCTCCATTGTGCTGGCACTAGTTCTTGTGTGATCATTCTGTGAATTGCTCCTTGGAGCAGATCTGGTTGAAAAGTTTTTTTGTTTGGTTGTGCATTTCTTTTTTTAAAGAAAAACCCCAACTTCTGTGGGGTTAGCTTCCAGACAAGTCACCTCCCTGAACTGGCTCCTGCACATTTGTGTGGGTGTTAGTGCTGATGCAAGGGAAAGAACAGAAATGCTTAGTTGGTAGAGAAAGGATGGGAGGCAAGACTATGTTAACTGAACATTTGTCTGTTTAACGTGCCACAGGATCACACCAGCAGGCTGCAGTTCCACTCTTCCCTTCAAGCTAAGAGTAGCAGTATGATCTCCATACTAACATCCATTCACTCTCTATCTCCTTTTGTGTCAGCAGTAGCTTTTGCAAAGCTGCTTTCAAATCACAACAGCTCCTCTTCCACAATCCAGATCTATTTCTTTAACTGAGTTAATATTAGTGCTGGTAGTGAGGGTAAAGCCAAGAAGGTAAATTCTTTGATGCCAGCCATCAAGCCACATAAAGTAAACGTGGAACTGCAGCTTGTGAAGTATAGCTATTAGATTTTACAAATTAAACTAATTTGCTTAGCCTTGATGTCACTTTGAAGAAGGTTTTTCTTGAATGAAATATTTTCCCCATCTCTTCCTTCAACACATGACTTCCAGATAAAGTCTTTTTGCAGACACCTAGGGGTTTTTGTCAGTACACAGCCCAGATCTGGTGTGTTTCATATTCCAGAAGTTGATCGTGTGTCTTTATACACCCATATGTATTTCTATTTGTATTTAAATAGAAAAATGAGAAAGCAATACAGTTAAGGTAAGGAATGCTCTAAAAGATTTTCATGTAAGAATAATTTCATATGCTTACCTGAAGTGTGCATTTACCCGTAGGGAAACATTAGGTAGATCTACATAGAGCGTAAACGATCAGTGTTCCTTTAGCATTTTACACAATTGAAGGTCTACCACATGGTTCATATTCTAGTCACACAAAGCAGAGGAATTACACAAGATAAATGCTGAATCTAGTCAAGGGTTGCAATACTCATGCAACTCAGAATTCTTTTCACCTACTTTAATCACTAAAATATGGGTATTTTGTTGAAATTAATAGTTGCTTTTGTCAGAGGAAAGGATAGGCCAGACAGTGGGCAGTTTTTCTTTTCTATATAGTTAATTGTGTGCAGAACAGGACAATATTGAAAAAAACCTCCTATTTTGTTATGTTGGCCCACAAAGTCAGGAGCAGATGTTGGTGGTACAGTAGTAGAGGCTGAACCTTCCTGCTAATATTCCATTGTATTTTGTTGCTGCATGGCAGATGGCAGCAGAGGGGCAGTCTTACAAAATGGCATCTGACATGGAAGTACAAGTGAAGCAAAGGTTGGAAAAAATGACACCTACTGGCATTCATTAATATTTGCTGAATGTTTCTGGAGACCAGCCAGTGGATGTGGGCACAGGGAGGCAGTTGGTGGTGCATTTCAGCAGTGCTGACAGTGGGTCTCCCCCACTGGTGCACATTTTTATGAGCTTGTCATGAAGGCTGTTGTTGATTGCTGGTGAAAATGCATAGATAATGGTGGTGACTATGTTGAAAAATAGTGTTTTGTAGCTGAGACTTTGCTTCACCAAACAGTGTTATTGTGCTCCTTGCATCTGTTGTAATTTAGAAATAAATAAGAGGCTTTACTTTCAGAGTGGCCTACATAATTTCCTGAAGTTATCTGAGTTATAACTGAGCCCCGATGTTGGTTTGTCATATGCACAAATTTTCTTCTCCCGTAAGTGCAGAAAAGCTTTGCAAGACTGGCAGCTTTTTCTGTATTAAGAAACTTGTGTTATTCCATCAGCTTATCAGTTACTCTTTCTGCAGACAGAACAGCATCTATTCTAAAGAAGCTATGAATGATAGAAGTGACGCTGATTTGATCCAGGAAGAACTTTTCAGCAAGTATCTGAGAAAGCACATTGTTTCTGACTTCTTCACGAAAAAGAAAGGAAACACAGTGCTGGAAATTTCATTATGGGTTGGAAATAGCTTAGTTATTGAACAGGGCTGTTAGTTTTGTCCAGTGAGTGTGTTCACAAAACTTCAGTAAATTCTGTAAGGAAAAAAAAAACTGGTGTAAAGCTCTTCCTGGCTAATAATGTAACATCCTCAGAGTAACCATACTAGAAAAATTGTCTCCAAACCTTAAGAAGTAGCATCTTAAGGGCAAGAGTCTAAATCTGAATGTAAGTATAAAAGCTGGAAAAGATTGAACATATGCGATTTCCCACCAGCACAATATTAAATGCAGTTATTTTCCTTCTGCTAAAATCTTGAATATATCTTGCAACACAACCTCAAAGAGTCCCCTGCTGCTGTTGATTATAGTGAATCCCACTTCCTGCCACCCAGTAAGTCTTTGCAATTTTCTCTTTTTCGCCACCCTGTGGAGATAAATAATGTATATTAATGTGAAAATATCAACAGTAAAATCCCTTAATATTCTCCACAAAATAAAACTTTTCTCTAAATCAAAGGATTCCTATCTTTCATTAATTTTTTTAGCAAAAAGAAACAAGATCCTCATGCAAAGGCTTTGAAAAGTTTGAATCCCACTCTTAGAAAACAAGTGTGCCAAACACTGTGAAAGAGAGCTGGGGTTTTTAGAATCTGAAGTTCAAGAATTAAAAAAAAGGGATTCAGTATGATATACTACATTTAGAGCACCTATTTTATTCTTCTCCTATCTTTCTCTGTCATTAAATAGGCCCTAATAAATTCTTTAACATAGAACCTTGGAAAGTACATGACAATAGATATATTTTATTACTCCTTTGGAACTGCTACCTGTGCTGAACATGGTGGTTATGCAGGATATTTTACAGAATGTTCATCACACGTAGCCTCAATAGCTGTGTACACATTCAAATCTGATACATTGCTAATTCCACAGTCAACTCTCCCTAATTTTGTACATTGAAAGAATAACAATTTTTCCTTGCAATTACGAGTTCTGGAAAGGAAAAGCAAAAGCAGAAGTTGTGACAACTTGAAAATATCTTCGGATTCCAATACCTGATTGAAAAGCGACTATACTAAAGAAGCTAATAACTTCTGTTCATAAGAGGTGGGGATTTGGAGGTGGTGGCCCCATGGTTGATTCCATAGTGTTTTCCTTTTGCTCATCATAATTGTATTTTAAATTCCAGCTTCTGTGAGCAAGAGCTTCCTATGCTGAAGGCTGTGAATGCTTCCATTTTTATTATTATTTTTTTTTAAATCAAAATGTTCACCTTGGGCATGCCTTTCTGTTGCATAAATTAGAAAGCTAATTGAAACACATGTTAAGAACAGGAAAGGGAAAGGAAAAAAAAAAAAAAAAAAGGAAAACCATAAGAGCAGAAACCTTACTCACAGACATTTTAGATGTTTAAGAAAAAAACCTAACCAGTCTCTATTATTAAAATACCATGGAATTAAAATAATGCCAAAATACTGAGAGGCAAATTGTGCCTCTCTGCTCTCGGGTTGTGGCAGGCAAGAATTCAAGGACTCGGCCAGGAGGCTAATTTCTGTGGGAGGAGGGGAGTAAGAAGGGAGGATACCTTTTGTGTCTCTGAGCTGGCACCAGAAAAAAAAACAGGCAGTGATGGTATGGGTTGTATTAGTTGTTGTGGTGCTTGGCATGAGTGCAGTGCCAGCACAGGCTGTTTCAGGCTGAGATAGATGTTGCTTCCTTTGTTTGTCCTTATCTCCCCTATCAAATACCAGTTGCTGAGAAGGTATTTTCCCCATGGTGTTTTTTAAAAGGTACACAAAATATTTTCAGTAGTGCCTTGCTGTTACATTTCTGTGTAAATAATGTTATTTGTAACGTGTGCAAAAATCCATCCAGTCAGGAATGTTTGCTATTTTCTGCCCCAATTCTATAAACGTTTATATGCACGTTTTTAACCAGGAGCAGTCTCTGTTTAGGTGTAGTATGGCTGTATCTGCAAGATGGGAACTTCACCTGCTTTGAATATATACGTTTTATATACGTAGCAATTTTACTCCAAGAGAGTAGCCTATAGATGGGAACTGAATTGTTTAAGAGTCCATCAAAGAAATTAAATCAGGCTGCCTAACGTAAATTAAGTATTTTTGTACTTTAGTGCCATATATTCATTCATAACTGAGCAAATAATAGGAATAACATAAGCACTAACAGAAGTGAGAATTTATTCAGTGTCTGAGGTAAGAAAAACAAAACCAACTTGGATGGTGGTAGCACATTGTTGATTTATGGGTACCTTTTATGGTTAAAACTAAAGGTTTTTTTTGAATTATTTTACATGGCATAAAGAGGTTTTTGTTCGTCTCGAAAATGTAGGTATGATAAGATAGCCCAAATACTTAACATCAAGTTGGCTGTGCATCCTTGTGCATCTACCAGAGTGCTGTCATAGTGCAGTGTGTAGTCCTCCTACTGTGTCTCACATGGGTCTTCAAGGATGTGAAGCCTGAGCCTCGTTACTAACTTGCATGGGTATTTTTACACGTTATCTATTCCATCAACTTCGTTCCTGATAGTGCTGAGGTTTATGTGCCTGGAATTACACAGAGTGAATAATTCTATTAGATTAAATGGGACTGCTACAAATGTGTGAAGTGAAACGTGCGCGTGAGTCTTTGCAGAGCTGGGACTTTTAATGGGAATCTCATTATGCATAAATATAATTAATGTGAGGAGTCTTTTATGGATTATGTCTCCCAACAATCTCACTCCATGTAGAAAAACAGGATGGGAAGATGAAAAGTCCAGAAAGGATAGGCCCAGCTTTTCTGAAACATATGCCTACATTTGCCTGCATCCGATATAAGCAGATAGGGATCTGCCTAAATGGAGCTTGAGGCATTCATTCTTCGCATTTCTTTTTTGCTCAAGTGACTTGGTGTAAGTGACTTGTTCAAAAACACGGTAGGTTTGTAGCACAGCCAGGAATAGAACCCACATCTCCTGACTCACAGTTAGAGACTAGACTTCTTAAATTTATGTGACAAGTCCGTTTGCCACGTTTCTATGTGAGAGCGATTCATAATGTTGCTACCTTCCAGTGTTCCATATATTTTTTAATATGATCGCATTCAATAAAGGTGTCGAATTGAATATGGTCTCATCCTGCATAGCTGCAGAGCATCTGGCTTATACAGACAAATGGTTTCCCACCAGAAAGGAAAACTCAGAACTGTAGATTTTTAATGCACAGATCTCGTGCTATTGCAGTGTTAAGAAGTCCTTGTTGTTATGAATGTGCATTATGAGTATATTGTACACAGTCCTGGTATGCAAATGTGTAGCATTCAGAGAAGTGAAATAATTCTGTGTTATTATTATCTTTGTAAATTGCATCTTAAGAGTTTGTTGAGGACTTTATGACGGCAGTTTTCTATAGTCACAGCCATACAGCGCAAAGTGTTTCTTTCATTATTAACAATAACTGAGCCAATGAAAATGCTTTTAAATATACACCAGACAAGCAGTTATCCAGCTCTTCCTTCTTACCATCCACAAACCATCTTTTAGCATCTTATAAACCAGCATGTAAAATAGCTTTGTAAACATCTGCTTTTCATTGTTAATTGTCAGGGAAAACTAGAGATTTAAATGCTGCTTTTGTAGCATTCCTTAATCCTATCAGAAAGGCTAGCTGTAGATGCTTCTCCTCTCTCACTGCAAATAGCTTCTTCAGGCTGATTTTTCTTCTTCTTTTTTTTTTTTTTTTTAATGTTTTCCTTCTCTTCCCCCCCCTTTTAGTTTTGTTTTTAATATTGATAGTTTCCATTTACTTGCAAACAGCTTGTTTCACGTCTCACTTAGAAAGGTCTTACATATTCTAATCTGTGCAGCAAGTCAGTGAATTTAAACAAAATATACACTATGTAATTATTGATTGCCATGTAAGAATGGCTGAAAACGTACATTTTGTTCTCTAGGATGTGCTCAGTATCTTTTTTTTCATATAGAAACTATGGGATTAGGTATCATGTCATATATGCAATGTGAGAACAAGAGTGTATGCTGACGCTGTCTATAACGGCAAAAAGAAATAAGTAAATTTTATGCTGCTAAAAAACAATTATGAGATTAAAAAAAAACAAACCACTGCCTTTATTTTGGTTAGCTTTTCTGTTTTAATAATCAAGTCATTAATGGCAGTTGAATGTGTCTGGCAATAATTTACCTAAGGTAGCATTCATAACACACAGTAGCTGCATTCTACAGGAAAAATAAATCTATTCATGTTACATTTCCTACCCCTAAAGCTTCTTTTTTTGCTATTGTATTATGGTTCTGGATTTGTAGCAATTTTGACTTTTTGATTTTCACACAAAGGGACCATTCGTGATTTGAAATTATTTCGTATATTACAGTTCTTCAGACAGAAATCTTTTTTCTTTCCTTTTCTTTTTTTTTAACATATTTTGTCCAAATCTGCTGCACTGGGAAATGATTTTCAGTCACAGGCTGAATTTTCCTATCTTTCGTCTTTTAAACTTCAGTGCTTTTTGAAGTGAAAGTCTCCTAAACTAGTTTCTCCGGCTGTGTGCTGGATTACACTTTTAACAGTAATTTAGAACTCTTCCTGTTTTGTTAATTAATTAATGATTGGAGGCTACAGTTACTCGCTTGTATTTTCTATTCCCGCTTTTCTATATTTACTTCCATAACTTCTCAAAAGATTTGTTACACAGACCTCAGCATCACTGCATGTAAAATTAATTGAAATGACATATTGTCCCAGTTTCTATGACAACCATATCATGATGCCGATGCTCTCAAAAATTTATAAACTGCAATTTCAACTATGCTAATAGCACCGGGCAGAGTTAACATTTATTTACTTAATATTCTTAGTAGAATTAAGCTTTCAGTACTTGATAAAAAGCAAACCTGAGAACAAGGTGTATTTCAGCCTTTTCCATTTGCTTGATGTTGGTGTTTTTGTAAAGGAGTTCTAATTGTTACGAGAACGTTTCTTAAAACCTAACTGCGATACACAGTGTTGATAAAGAGCTCGTGACAAACAGAACGTATATCATCAGTCACAAACTTTTAAATCCAACATCCCAGAACAACAGCTACAGTGTAATTTGCTGTAACTGATTTACAGATAGTCTTGTTTTGCTAGGGAATACTGTGAGCCCACGTATTCCTGTTTCTTTTGTCCTAGATGCTAATCCTCACATGTTTGTGACATGAGTGCCGATGCACTTACACAAGTAAAGCCACAAGAAGGAGAGTCTGCGTGACCAGACACAGAGCTATAAGCCCACTTACAGTATCTACTTATGTTACTGCCTTATTTCATTGTAAATGCTGAAAACCTTCTGCCTTGTAGCGTGAATTATTTTTTTCCATATTAAATACATACTTTCAGTATAATCATTCCATCAATCTGCAGGCTTTTAGAAGTTAGCTGATTTTAGCAGTTTGACAGGGAACTCTATTACTCAAGCAACACTCACATTGGAATCAAGGAGTGTTTTACTTGAGTAAAAGATTTAGGAGCAATGTAAGATGCCTTATTCAAGTTACTTCATAATTACAGATTGCAATGACTTAAAAAATAGTGAATTTTGCTTTCAAAACATACTTATTTTATTCAGTATAACTTGCACTTATTAAAAAAGTGTGTTTTATAGTCCAAATTCATGCTTCTCGTGTATAAGACTTATTGATCATTGATTCAAATAGGAAATAAAACACCTTGATCTTCCAGTCATTTGTCTTAGGAAGATTCCAAAGCAGTCGAGTCACATTTACTGTATTTCAGTCTTAAATTTGATATTATGCTGAGGAAAAAAATCATATAAATGAATGTTCAAATATGTTGAGATCATGTCGCATTTTAGTTTTTAACAGTCTGAACACTTTCAGCAGTTCCTACCCAGTGTTCCCGGCTCAGTAAGCTATATTAAAGCACGCTTGGAAAGATTTATACAGTGCTTTGCTTCTTAGCTGAGTCTGGTGCAAGAAGTTACTACTGCATGTTTTGGTTAGGAATCATGAAGTGTTCTTAGGGGTGATCAAAGGGAGGAGGTGGCCACCCCACCCGTGCAGTGTGCCATGTACGTATAACCCTCGTGCAGAATGGGGCAGGCCAGGACGGCTTCGTGCCCCTGGAGCTCTGTGGAGACGTTTTCACCTTTGCCGTTGATATTTTCTGAACGGTTTATCCATTTTGGCATCACTGTTTTAATGTTTTTAACAAGAAGTATGCACTGCACATGCACAGGGCTTGAACTTGTGAGGGGAACAGCCGGCAGTGGCTTAGGCCTCTCCTAAACTCACGGGAACATCTTAAAAACAATGCATTTTAAAAGTGCACAGCAGTAGTCATATAAAATATTAAATCACTGGCAATCCTAAGTACTCAGTTTATTTCTGTTCATGTGTCATATGTATGTGGCTTGGTGGCAACGCACTTATTTGTAATGTGGGCCAGTCCGCAGGTCAAAGGCAGCTTTGTGTTTTTATTATGGCCTTTGGATTTTTTTTTGGTTTTTACATAGTATCTTGTTTGTAGTGTAGTAGTTAGGTCGGGAACTTTAAAAATATACTCTGGGCTGCCATGTAAGATAGCACTAGTGTGGGCTACAAGGAATCCTCAGCACGTGCTTCCTCCCAGCTCCTCAGATAGGGGGGTACAGTGCTTCTGTGTCCTTCCCCTTGTGCAAGGCACACTCAGCTCTCCGTGAGGCTGGGGCCGATGGTGCAGCCCCACAGGTGTGTGTGCAAGGAAGCGGGGCTGTGGGATGGATGGATGGATGGCTGCCATCCATGGTGGGTATCTCCTGCACCGCTCCCACTGGCTGATGAAAACAGATGTTTGAAATCATCATTCATCTTGGACCACTTTTATGTACGTTAACTGTGTTCTATGGTCACCCTATTATACAGAGATGGCAGTAGAGAAACGATCAAGTTGACAACGAGACAAATCCAGGTGATAGCTGAAAGAGCCAGAATGGGAAGAGCATTTCATTGGAAAATAGCACTCTCGTGATTCATTTGCAGAACTTAGTCTGCCAAAGCAACTCATAGCCAAGAGCTGGGTGACTTCAGCTTTGCTGGCGCAGTTAGTGCCCTGTTGGTGACGGGACACTGGGCGTGATGAATGCTTTCCTGTGCTTTGGGGAGAGCATCGATCCTAGCAGCTGCTGAGTCCCCGGGCAGCACACCTTCCAGCTCAGGGCTCCTTGCGAGAGCAGGGATGGGAGCAGCAGTGCGCGGCGATACGCTGTGCTCCCATCAAACAGCACCTGTCTCCTGCTGCTGCTTGCTGTAGTTTCCTTGTGCCTGGAGCGTGCCTGGAATCTCCTTGTGCTGAGCCTTGCTCCCAACTTGAAGCGGTGTCACTCCAAACACTGCTTGTGAGGCTAACAGCTTAGTCTTTTTTTTTTTCTTTCTTTCTTTTTTAATCTGCCTTCTATTATACGAATCGCGTGTAGATTACTAACCTAGCCTGTGATTTGACATCCCTGGGAAGACCTGCGAAGTTAAACCGCCTGGAAAGCCCGGGCAGCGGGAACGGCCTGCGTGTGCCCGAGGACGGGACAGGGCCGTGCGAGGCAGCGGCAACGGCAGCGCGGCCCGGAGCCCTCGGGGAGCTGCGGGGCAGCGGGCGGCCAGGGGGCAGCGGGACGGCCGGGAGCGGCCGGGGCTGCTTCCCGCTGGCCGAGGATCGCGTGGGGCCGCTCCTCTCCGCCAAGAGGCGGGCGGGCAGGGAATACCCTTGGCTTTTTTCTTCGCTTTGTGCTTGCCATTTCCAAGCCTTCGATTCCACCCTTCTTTCTCTCGCCCTCGTGTCCGTGTGCGTGCGGGGGCCCGGCCGACGCTCCCACGGCGGAGTTTCCCGGCCCCGCGCCCGCCGGCAGCGGATTCTTCGATGACTTTCGCGCTGCCGCTACCGCTGTTTGTTTTGCTTTGCGAAGTGCTAATCCGAGAGCTCTTTGGCAGGCGGCGGCTCTCGCTGCTTTATACGTGCCGGCCTCACGGTGGCGTTTTAAGCACGTAAACAAAGCTCGAGTGAGCGGAGAGGCAAGCGTGTTTTCTAGTTTACCTTTATTAGAATAACAGTTCCGTTAATGTTTTGGATAAATCAAAACTGCCTATTAAAGCGGTTCGAGTACAGGAGCTGCGCGATGCTCTGCGTCAGTGGAAGGTGTTTGAATCTTCCCGGCCGGCACAAAGCCGCGCTGAATTAGAGCGCTCTGTGTCAGCGTCACGGCGCGGTCTCACCTGGGGTTGTTTTCCTTCCCCTTCTCTTTCTCCTCCCCTAGCCTCCCAGGAGAAGTTTACAAAGAATGCGATTGAAAGTGCAAAGCGGCAGATACCGACGTTAAACGCTGGCTTCATTTCAGTATAACGATCTGAGACACGGCCCCGTGCCGCCGCCGCCCTCATTAATACAGAAGCATGCCCCTGGGACCCGAGTCACCCGGAGAGAATAAACACAATATAGAGTCATCTTACCTCCGAGCCGAGAGCGCACCGTTAGAGGTAGGAGAGGGAGAAGTGCGGCCCTCCTCCGGCCCGGCTCGGCCGCTCTGTCACGGGGCTCCGGCAGCGCTGCTGCTGCCGCCCGCCCAGCTGGGATCCGCTCCCCAGCGCTCTCCCCCCGCCCCCGGCAGGCAGTCCCCAAAGTCAGCCCAGCGCGAATCCGCGAGTCAGGGGCAGCGTTTCGAGTCAATCCTCGCTGCTGCGAATCCCCAGTGGTTTCTCTCCGCCAAAGCGTGGGACAAAATTGCCGCTCAGCCTGAGTTTTTGTCAGGCGTCGTTGGCGATCTAGCAGGTAAGGCGGCTGCTGGCTGCCGGCGATTCCCGCTGCACTTGCAGAGAGCGGCAGAAGCCGGTGGGAGTGTGGTCTGCTCTTCGTTAGGGAGGGGGGAACGGACCCTGGAGGTGATGCAGTGAAACACTTCGACTTCCTCGCATTGTGTTTGTCACAGATCACGGGCGCTCCGCTTCTGTAGCATTCACTTCAAGCATTCTCAAACCCAACCGGAATAAGTTCTGATCCTCCCTTTTAGTTTACATTGGGGTTGTCAAAGGATTAAATACATGAAACTTTATTTGACCGTGGAGTTTGCAGACCCTGGGATCCCTACGCGCTCTGGCCTTATTCTAATTCTATAGCGGTAATTACCCTTCGTTTCTTTAAGTGCAATAGATTTAGTGCCTTAGAGACTATGCACAGTTTGATTGAATTATTCATTTTTTTTCTTTGGTGTAGACTGCATCTGGGGACTGATGTGACGTGTAGATTTTTTTTTTTTTTTTTTTTTTTTTTTTTTTTTCAGGAACAAAGGGAATGTGGAAATGAAAGAGAGAGGGAGAGAGAGGCTGGCAGATGTGATGAGATGCGGTGAAGGTGTATCCAGCTTGGCACTCCCACTCCTCTCTTCTCCTCTCATTGCAGCCCTGGGTGACTCTCAGGCTAACACAAACAGCTTTTCTTCCGCAGCCTGCCCTCTGTCACTGTAAGTACAACAGCCTTCTCTTATCAGCATGCAAATTCCAGCCACTCACTACCTTAGCCTGGTGTTTGCACTTTAGATTTACAGAGGGGACCTTTAAAATGAACTTTCCTAGGCAGGAAGGGGTTTTCATGTCAAAGTTGCTTTTATTTTTCTTTGTAAAAGTTTATGTGGTTTTCCCTTTTTCTCTCTCCCTCTCTCTCTCTCTCTCCCCCCCCCCCCCCTCCCCCTTCTTATGGAACGGGGATATGAAGTGGGGAGATTGTTGCTGCGGCTTTTTCCTTCACCGTCAGGGTGATGCACAGTTTCAAGTGAAATTAAAACCTTCTTGTACCCGCTTCTGCCAGGACAATACATTGTGTTGGCAGATGACGCTCTAAAGAATTCAGAGGTTTTTGGTTTGTTCTTTTTTTTCAGTCAGATTCTTAGCTTAGGGCGTTACAAAATGCAAACGTCCCCTAAATTTTGAGAAGATCGCCAGAGGTACTTGTTCTATGGGAACTCGCATCAGCTGATGGTGTTGCTTATGGAGAGCACTGCAGGGATATGCTTTTATCTTGTCTAACAAAACTTTCTCCCAGTCGGATGAACAGACTTTAACTTCTTTAGCTTTCTCTCAGATGCTGTTGATTATCTTGCAAAACTTTCTCTGAACATCTTTAACAAGCCTATAAAAAGTCTTCATTGTCGGAGAGTGTCAGCAGAGGGAACTTTGAAATACGCCTGTTAATTGTCCGGCATTTACTGGGGAGAGAGGGGAGTTTAGAATGGGGCGAATGACTTTTAAGGCGGCATTTCTCGCCCTTTGAATCAAAACTTCAGAGACTGTTCTACCAACTCCACAGGAGTTGTAGGTTTGCTCGTCTTAGCAAAGATGCGGTAAAACTCAACACACAGACAGGTTGCTTTGCTTGTCGAACGTTGCTTTACTTCTATGTGTTTAATGAAAGAGACGGCGCGAAATGCGCTGCCAGCTGTGAGCAGGTAAGTGCCCCGACGTGAACCGACAGGCTGATTCCTTTCCTCTGCGAGGACGCAGAGCAGCCCAGCATCCCTCCCCAACATCTGCCTGCGCTGGCTGCTGTGCCCGTCTCTAGCCTTAATGAAGAAAAGCGAGAGAAGAAATGTAAAATGTGGTGTCTAAACGCGTAGTAAGGCTAAAAGTAAACGCGTTTGCTTGTTTCTCTGCACGTGCGTACGGCGGATGTTCACTTATGCAAACAAAGAGGGAAGCGCAATTATTCCTGTGCAGAGCACATACACGCACATTTGCATACAATGCCCACGGAGTCCTCGTTTTCTACCGCGGAGAAGTTGTAACTGCGGCATTGTGTGCTGCATCTGTAACTTAATTGATCACACGGGGAAGCAACAAGCTAGAGAGTGTTACTCGCGCTCCGCCTGGGGACGCGGGCGCATCCCTGCGGTGCCCTGCCCCAGCCGAGTGGCAGCCCCTGCGCGGGGATTTCGGGAGCGCGGAGGGATGCTTCTCTGCTTCGGATCTGGGTGGGCGGCTAAATCGTTCTGACGCCTTCCTTATCTCTTGTCCCATCGCCGCCTCGTACTTAAGAAGTTGTGCGAAGGAGGATGCTACCTTCGAGGATGTGTTTATTAGCTTTCTTCTGTTTTCCTTTAAAGGGAAAAAAAAAGGAGCTTCCATTAACAAATCAACAGGGTAGCGAACTCGGGCGGGATGCTTCGTCCTTATATTCTGATTGTCTCTGTCTCCTTACAGAACTCGGATTTCTTGTGCGCCAAAGCTACCGGTCGTGCATAAAGTCAAGGTGTTTCCTTCACTCGCAGCAGGTTTACATGCGTTAGAAGGAAAATGCTACTAACCGGGCAGGGAGATTCTTACATTTAAAGATGAAAGAGGACGCAGCAGGATCTGGACAGGAAACTATTTCCTGTTGTTAAATCCATCCCGTAGATAACTGCAGCGAGGTGAATAGTTTGAACTAGCTGACCACAGGTGTATACAAACTCGGTATTTCCGATCTAACAAATTATTCCAGCTCTGAATTACAGGTTTTTAGGATCTTTTATTAAAATTAGAAGAATGTGTGGAAATTAGCTGCTATGCTCTCAGCCAGCTGATTTATGATGATGCTTTACTAGATGAATTTCAAGTTGTTTCAACGTGCTTGTTGCTTGCCGAGTAAGACTCGATTGCTCCTTTTATTGTAGTGAAATAGTCAACAAATCCCTTATTAGACAGGTCTGCTGTTCTGAGAGGTTCTGACTTCCAACTCTTTTTTCCAGGGCTGGACCAGAGAGGGACAACAGCACCTCGGATAGCAGGGTGGGGGCTGCGATGGGCACTGCTCTCGCAGGGCTTAGAGCCTCGCATCTTAGCAAAATGAAATAGGGCCACGTCAGGTGTGCCATCAGAGTAATGCCCAATTTTCATCACGTCCTTATGAGGCAGGGTTCATTTGCAGGAGGGCTTCTGATTCTATGCTAGCCTGCAGATTTCAGCTTGTGAGAGCAGGGAAGTGAAATCAGGCTTTCTCCTCGTCTTTTTGGCCTCTATAAGTTATGAAGCTATTTTAAAATTTAAAAGTTTCTCTGTTACTAACTGTTCCAGGCGCCTTCTGGAAAATGGGGAGAAAGTGCCAAAAATACAGAGATGAATCAACAACTTCTCTCTCTCTCATTTTGTGGGCTTGAGGTTGCTTTCCGCACTCCCATCCTAACAACAGTTTATCCTATAGGTGTGAATAATATCAAAAGAGGCAGACGTTAGCTCTGCAGAGCTGCTTGCCCACCTGATCTGCGGGCCCCTGACAGTTTGAAAGTCTCTTTTATGTTTACCTTTGGAATGTAAAAATGCGGGAGAGAGACTTTCTAGGCTCCGCAGCACACCGTGCCTCTGGCTGACTCTCCCTCATCTCCTCGGAGTTTTCCCCTTCCCGCTCCCGGATTTTCTCCCATTTGGCACTCTCGAGGGAGCGTGAGTTCCTAAATCGGTACTCGAGTCCCTGGCCGTTGCCTTTTAGCAGGGACATCTTCGTATATCGCCGCTGCCGGGAGCTCTCGGCATCACGGCGGGAGTCCGTCCGAAGTCAGCGTTCCCCGGCCCCTACCTGCCCGCCCCCATCAGTCGCGCTCACGTTCGTGCCTTCCTCTGAGCGCTCCGCGGAGCGCTCTGTGGGCTCCGAGCTCCTTCCGCCTCCCCTCCTCCGGGCTCCCGCAGCCCGACTCCCACCTCCCGCTGTAGTCATTTCTACTTCTGGTTTCGCTCGCTTTTTACTCCGGCCGGGCTGCGGGATCGGGCTCCTCAGAGCACCATCTATCTATCAGCTGTCATCGGGCTCTCGCGGAGCGCTTCCCCTGCGCGTCCCCGCTTCCCCGCCGGCCCGGCCCGCGTCCCGCAGACCGTCTCCCCCTTCTCCCCCTTCCCCTTCTGCTCTTTATTTTCACCCTCCCGGGCGGCGGCCGAACGCTGCCGCTCGGCGTGTGCCGGGCAGCGGCGCGCGGGCGGGGAGAGCCGGGGTCCCCCTGCGCTCCCCCCGCGCAGCCCGCAGCTCCCCCGGCCCCCGCCTCCCCCTCTTCCGGCCCTCGCCCGCCCTCCCCCTGCCCGCCCTCGCCCCCCCTCCCGGTAACTTTCTGGTACCTTTCCTCACCACTCCGGGCAATCAGTGGTCATTAGAGGAGAGAGGTTTAAGGTTTCATTTGTCTAATAGCAATGTGAGTGGTGATAGCTTCTCGGGGATGCGGCTGGCAGCCCGGGGTGATTTCACTTTCTGTTTTGTGCTCACTTTCTCTGCAGTTGTTGCTTTCCCCGCTCGCTCGCTCCCAGGCTCCCTCTCCCTCTCAGCCTTTCCTCTCCCTCTCTCTCTCTCTGTGTTGTCTCATCTTGCCTGTGCTGTCTGGGCGGGGGAGCCCTGCCTCCTTCTGCCTTCCTCAGATCAATGCCCTGGCCACTCACTTTCTGATGTTGCACGACGGGAAATGCTTTGAATACTTACGACATGGCCGCTCACATTGATTGCCAAGATTGACAGCAGTAACCATCGCCTTCACTTGTTTCAGGAGGGAAAAAAAAATAATAATAATGAACCTGATTGTAAGCAAATCTCCAGGCAACCCATCCGCAAACTTCTAACGATCGGGATCCTGCACATCCATGGCCCGGAGAAACACCAGCAGACTCTAGCTCATTTCTTTTATTTTCTTTTCTTTTACTTTCTTTTCTTTTACCAAATTACTACCCGTTTGTTTCCCTCTCTCCCCTTTCACCCCTTCCCTCTTCTTTTCTTTTCAATTTTAATTTTTTTTTTTTTTTTAATGAAAATTACCGAAGCGCGTTGCAAAAAAAAAAAAGGAGGCTCTCCCAGTGCTTTGTGCCACACTGGATCCCGAGGAGGTAACCAGGAAAAAACAAGCCCTATTGTGTTGTATACCTGTTGTTTGCTGTGGTGTGTAGTGCTGCGTTGCTTGGTGGCGGCGGTGGTGGTTTAATGGGTTTTCGCTGGATTTATGTCGCTTTGCAGGAGAGAATCCGGTTCCCCCTGCGCTGTCTTTAATGGGTTGTTAGTTGCAATTGAGTGAAGGAGCAGCGTCCGGAGGTAGCTGTGTTGTTTAGCTTTTAACGTTGCTGAATGCACCCCTTCCCCCGCCTCCCCCTGCACGATTATTTACTTTGATACCACGAGGTTGGTGTTTTTTTCCTTAGCAAAAAGTAGTTGTAGCCTCGTCCCCGGGCGAGTTTCCGGGGCTGCGCGAATCCCGAGGCTCAGAGATAGCGAGGGACCTCAGCACCCCCAAATCACAACACTTTCTCATCCTCCTCGAGTAGAGTTTATTTTAAAATGTAGTGACAGATCAGCGCTGTATTTTAAGCTCCCCACGGCAGGCGAACACATGGTGCCGGGAAGAGATCGTACGCAAGGAACTAACACGAGAGGGAGAAAGAGAGAGAGGGAGAGGGGAAAAATAAAATCCGAAATCAATCTTGGAGAGCGGAGCGCTGCTGTCACCGCTCCGGAGCGTTCGCGTGGGTTTCTGCTCGCGGCTAACCCCGGAGGGCACGGCATGGAGCGAGGCGACGGGAGTTCAGTGGGGCTTTTAGATTCTCCTTTAAGTTTGAGGTGGGTGAGCGCTTTGAAGTTGGCCGCAACCGAGCGCCGTCCCCGGAGCGGGGAGCCATACAAAGCTGCGGGAGCTGCGGGCGGCAGTGCCGGCCTCGGCCACGGCGGGGCACTGTCCCGGGGCTCTGCGGCTCCCAGCGCCGCCTTATCTCCGCGAGCAGAGGGCTCGGATAAAGTTCTAGCGAAAACTTTAACGTCGATATCGCGCCCTAATTTGTGATACGCGAGGAGAGGGGAAAAGAGCACTCCATCATCGGAGAGCTCCGTTCGCGCCCGGCGAGGGGGCGATGCGTGCCGCTTTGTGGCAACGCCCGGCTCGGGAGTTCTCGCTGCCGGAGGTCATGCAAATCGACCTTAAAAGAATGCATAAGCCATAAATTAAAATAAACCCCTAGCCAGAGGCTGATCCATAAGTAGACAATACCTAACCTGGACAAAACGGCTTCCTTTGCGAGCTGAAAAAAAGACTAGTGCCTAAAGTAAATGCGAAGTAAGTTTTCAGGAAGTATTTCACTTGTTATTGTCGCTGTTCTTATTCTGCCTTTAAAATAAAATAGTGACAGTTGCGCGGCGCAGCTGTTTACGGGCAGTGCCGTAGGAGCCGAGGAAGGCAAGGTGTGTCTGGCGGAGAGCTCGTGCTGTTCCCTGGCGTTCGCTACCTTCGAAGCTGTTTGGATTTTTGACTGGGGATAAGCGGCCTCTTTAACCGTATAAGCAATTGAATGTTTTATCTCGAATAATGCCGAAGAGTTTACGGACAAATCTGGGTTGCCTGCAAATGTCACATGCGCGCACACAAGCTGTGTCTGTATATAATAGTCTCAGGGCTTGTTTTTTTTTCCCGCAGTTTTTGACAATTGTTCCATTCACGATCCTGAAAGGAGTCATCAGTGGGAGCTAATGAGAGTGCCTCCGCGCCTTGCCCTGCTCCGGGGAGGAGCGGGCACCGCGCTGCCGCCGAGCCGCCCGGGGAACGCGTGCACGCGTGTGGCGGCGCCGGGTCGCCCTTGCGGGAGCGCGGCTCTTAGGTGCGGGAGGGGGAACGGATAGGCGCGATGTGATCAGGTACCTACACGCGTGCGTTAATAATGGAGCTGCCGGGGAGCTGCTCCTCCGCCGGGAGAGCTTCCCGGCTCCGGTTCCCGGCTGTGCTCGACAGCGGCGAGCAGTTAACCCGCTTTGCAGCAGGGGCTGTGCGCTTTAGCAGAGCAGGGCCTTGAGGTCAATCAGAGGCACTGATCGTATCGATTTGATTGCTGTCGTTGCTTTCGGCGGACCGTTTCACAGCGGTTTTTGTGTGTGGGTTGTTTTTTTTTTTTTTTTTTTTCTTTTTCTTTTTTGAAGGAAGGGAAGGAGTGAAAGTGGCAACGTGAAGAGACAATTAGTGTTGTGTCTGCGTGGCGGGGGGGCTGCGGGAAGTCAGCGTGCCGGGGGCCTGGGGACGCTAGATTAGCTCTGTCCTAGGGGTGTTTCCCAAAAACACAGACGGTAAAACTTTCTGTGATAAAGTCATATATCTTCGCCTGCTGTTTGGAGATAAGGTGTGTGTTTATTAAGCTGATTTAAATAGCCTTCGGCACAGGAGCGGCACTTTGTTCCTACTGTTTTCTTTTACCCTCATTTTAACATTTTTGGTGTTCCCATCTTCAGAGCCGGCCGTGAGGGCAGGAGAACGTCTTTATGCGGTCTCCCAGCAGGGTTTCGAGTCCAAAAATTAACGAATTTCCCTTCCCCTATTCGTGTAATGGAGTAGTTTTGAAACCTGTTTTGAGATTTCGACTTGACTTGACTTGTTTTATTGACGTGCTTGTGCCCACTCATTTAATTAAGCCATTATGCCATAAAGCAAATAGTAAGAATGAATGTGAGATATGTGTGCGTATCTGCCATTAGGTACAAATATTCCTCTGGAAAAGAGGCTTTAAGAACTTTTCCAGCACACCGTGAGTTCTTTGGCAATATCTTATTGCAGGTTTTTGTTTCAAGCCCAGATATTTCGCGTGGTCCTGTCCTCGCAGTGTTGTATGTGCACTCCACTTGGAATATAAACAGCGAGCGTACCTAGCAGCTCATTCTAGTAAACCTAAGAAATAATCTATTTATAGTGAGTACGTTTAAAAGAAAATAATGAGGTCATGCGGAGTATGCTGCAGTTTGAAGTAGCTCGACACCTGGCAGAAACTACGTACGCCTTTTTTTCAGACTCCGCACTATCCATAACTTTTTCTTATAATACATTCTTGTGTTAAGTGAGAAAGGCTGTTTGTAAAACAATCCCCTGGCCGCTTCCAGCGTTGGGTGAAGCTGATCCTGTAATGGCATTTTGTTTTGAACAGTTGCTGTAGTTGAAGTTCCCTCATAAGGTAAGGTGGCACTGGGTCTGAAAGGAGGTCCAAATGCCACATTTATAATTAGACTGCCAATTCAGCACATTGTATCTATTGCTATACAGGGATATACTGCTGTGTCTGGTCTCTCAATAGACTGTATTCAGAATTAGCCAATTCAACCGCTTCAACTTTGGAGTCAAATTTAGAATAGGCAATGAGAGAAGGAAAGAAGGAAAACAATAATGCTTTCTTTTTTTCCTCAGCTAGCTATTAAAAGCCAAAGAATATACGGAAACCGAACCAGGCACTGTACTTGGAACCGGTGCCCCGAGCGCAGCCCGGCCAGCATCGCCTGCGAGCCCAGCCGAAGCGCGCTCCTCCGGGGGGAGGGGAAGGTGAGCCCCGGGCACGGCTCCCAGCGCTCTCCAGGCCGCTGCCCGGGCCGCCACCACGCTCCTGCGGCAGGAGGAGGGGGGGAGGCGGAGGGACGCAGCCCTGCCCCGGCCGCGCTGCGAGGCCTGGCCGAGTGCCTGCTGCCGCCGGCTGGAGCGGTGGGAGGGGGCCCGGCGGCCCCTGCTCCGGGGCGACCCGCGCGGGCCGCCGGTGGCAGCGCCCTCCCGGGGGCCGCGGCGGCTGTGGCGGGGGCGGCTTCCTCACGCCTTCCGGGGCCGCCGGGCCGGGGGCTTCTGTCCGCTGTGTCCCTGTGGCTTCCAGCGCCCGGCCTCTTCTCTCCTGGCATACTTTTTCTTTCGCTCACTCTGATTTCTCAGGCCTCCTCCCCCAGAACTTGAATTCATTCAGTGATGAGAAAGTAAGAGGCCCTTTGCTCTGCAATCTCGCATCCTCTGCTAAATGCATTATTGCCTCTCTTCTTTGCAGTTCCACTCTACTGCAGTACTGCTGAAAGACTTAGCTGGGCTGCCTCGAAAGCTCGCTTGGTTCCCTTTTCAGCTGTATCGTTGGGTGCAAACTAGTGGCATGCGTACAACGCACAGTGCAAAGGGAGTCAGACAGACGGCTGTCTCCCCTGCACGCTACTGATTCTCTGCTGAACTTATGTAACATTTTGCTTCAGTTTTTTCTTGTTACGTTTACACCCTAACGAAAGCGAGAAGAGAAACCAAGTGGAGCCTTTGGTGTCCTTCGTTAGATTGTCAGTGCCTGACTTGTAGAAAGGAATAACTGGCGTCCAAAGTGATCTGCCTTTGCCTGTCACATTGATTTTATTGACAACTGGGGACTGCTGTTGCTTGTTCCCTAGCCAGAAGTTTTTAATACGTGACCAGCGATTGCTAGTGGTCACTTCCAGCTGAACTTCTTTTGCATGGTGGGGAAAGATGCCTTTGGACATGTTCTTTGCATCTTTGATCGTATTTTTAGTTGAATGTATGCATGTACATCTGCTGTTCTTAGAGGCCTCGAGATATCCTATGGTAATAAAGGGCAGCGCTATGCATGATGATAGCAAAACCAAATATTTTGTTCTCAGTGGGCAGCAGAAAGTTTCCTTAGTCATGACCTTATATCTACTAAACACTGTAATCACCTTGGGAGATATCACTTCAGGAAGCATATCCATTAATCTTTTACACTTGGTTTGGTTTCACCCTTAAAAGTGCGTGGATCACACTGAAAAGGCTTCTGTCAATTTATTTATTTATTTGGTCGAACAAAAATCACTGGAGAAGCAGTGATGCGCTTTTCTTTACACCCCATACAGTGGGGTGATGTATATTTCTCTTTCCACAGTGTGACTTGAAAGATCAGTGGGCTTGTTTGGCAGTGGCTGTGTGTAATGACTAATGTTTTTAAAGTTATGTAAATAGGGGTGTTCGTGGATATATAAGCTATGTCAGCTGAAGTGATACAAGGACATATTTTTAAAACATTTCAGTTAATATAGTAAATCAAGGAGACAGGGCTTTGAAACATTTCTACATGATGTCAGAACCTGCAAGCGAGGTACTGCTGTATGATGTGTTCGGTAGCTCACATACGGCGTATTTGTCGAGTAGCAGCGAAACACACAGGTGCACGCTCCAAGTTTTTGACTTAGCTGATTCCTATCTGTCTTTTCTTTTTGCTTTTCTTTTTTTTCCTCAGTGTCTTCTTCACTATACGCCATTTTCTATTTTTTTCCCCTCAGGTAGAAGAGCAAGAATAGAAACTTTAGGAGACCTATTTGGAAATGTTCAGATACACATTTGATATATTACTCCTGGTCGTGATACCGTATTGTAAAAACAATTGTAAATAACCATCTTGTAAACAAAATCCAGCTAAATCTTGTCATTAGGAAGGTGGTGTACAAAGCTGCTCTGATGTCTATGTGAAACAAACGTATGTTTACTTAACTGTAGATCTGTGCAGAAGGGAGAGATCTGACAGATATATTTGCCATAAAGCAGCTGATTTCTGCTGTGATAAACCTGGATGATCACACATTCCTAAAGCCTTTTCAGCGCGGAAGTAGGTGTTCTTTTAAAACATTATTCTGTGGCAACAAACAAATATTTGTGACATCATTGTGAGAGATTTCCTGCCAATTTTGAGTTTTCTGTCTTTCAGAAAGTCTGGAGTTCTCTGGCACTGGTAAAACTGCTGCACATACCCATCGTATATTCAAGTATTCAGTGAAGTTTTAAATAATTCTCTTTCAATTAGTACAACAGGAACCTGAAAAAATGGATTTTCTCTTAAAGAAACAAGAGTCTGTACATAGCCATTTCTTTCCTCCTCCTGTATGTTTTAAAATCCTCGTATCAGTTTTATGTTTACTGTTTTGTCTCCTTAAATTAAGAAGAGAGAAAACAGTAGCAAGAGTTTGAAAATCATTGCTTGGAAATGATTTTAATCCAATATTTCTTGAGCTTTGTGAATTGGCAAGAGTAATATAAAATTAGATGTATTGGTGAGCTAGGCTAATCAGAGTCATTCATTTATAGTGGAGAATAAATATCTATCAATTGATGCTTTTTTTGAAGTCAGGCAAAACATTCCATCAAGTTAATGTGTTTAAGGGTATCATATCAGGCACAGGCAGGTACTAGAAGTGATGAAAAACAGATAACCTGCAACAAAATGATTTACAGATGGGTCATTATCTTCTGTGGAGAGGTTACACAGATCATATTCTTTATAAAAAGAGACTGTAATTCTACAGAGCTAGGAGAGTTCTCTAAATAGATTGGAGTATTTAATGTTTTCTGTGCGACAGGCAGAATTTGTCGAAGGCAAAAATTCTTAGCTTTCTTATAGGCAACATATTGATAGAAGTTACCAAACATACTACTTTTGTATTTTAAATATTCTGTTTATTTCAGTTTGATAAAGTAAAGCTTGGGATACATTTTGCTTCTTTCCGTGTGAGCTTCATAGTGCATACCTCTAAAACAGACACAGAAATGTTATGTACAAATTAAAGAAGAAACAAACAAACAAAAAAAACCAAACCAAAACAAAAAAACCCCAAAAGATGGCAAATTTAATGTCGAGGATTTATTTATTTATTTATTTATTTATTTATTTCAGGATCTATTTCATACACTGAGTTCCCAAGTTACATCTTTTCTATTGGTGGTAAGACAGGGTGTCACTTAAATATTTTCATCTTTCTTCTTGAGCTAGGCAGGAAGGTGCAGTCAATTGTTTCTCTGGTCTCTGGTAGTCTGATACAAGGCAACAGGAAAATCTAAAACCTCAGAGGTGAAGTATTGATTTGATTCCTAACTGCAAATCCTTCATATCGTTGCTCAAAATATCTAACTTTACACCAATATTATCCATTCTTTTTATAGTGACACCGTGCTTAGTAAAAAACTTCTAAGCACTGAGGTCAGGTGTTGAGATTGGATTCTAGTTTATTTTTTATGAATCAGATAAAGATTTCTGTGCATGAGACCGTATGTGAAGATGAGAGAACAAGAACATTTCCATATCAAAGGCAATATATCTGAGGCTGCATAGTAATTAAAATGCAGTGGTTTGGACTGTGTGCACTAGCACTTACTCAGAGCGTTGTTGGGACCTTGTGCAGCATGCAGGCGGTTGTCTCTTGCATACTTCTAGAAATATACTTATAATTTTGTACAAACATTTATGCCAGTCCACACTTTTCTGTGGATAATTTGTATTTCATCCAAACCATTCAAAGTAGAAGTTATTTTTTGAGCAACCCCCTCATTATGGCTTTTGTGCGTCAACTATTTTTATTCTGGTTGTTTGTATTTCCTCTTACCAGAATGATGGCTTGTTTATAGTAGGGCTTTTTTTTTTTTCTTGTGTGTGTGTGTGTTTCTCAAAGACCCCTTCCATATACTACTGAAATTTTACTACTTGCTTGAAATATCCTTTATTGGAAACAAAAATGATAGTGTTTTTGAGATTTATTGAAGATAGCATGATTTCTTACACACCATACTTTATGGCAAATTAGAAGCATGCGCAGGAAATAATATTTTTAATGATAAGATGCATTTGCTTATCCCAACTAACTGTTATACAACATAAGGAGAATTAATACATCACTCCAAAGACCTACCCGTGAGGAGGGGGATGAGACTCAGCAAAACACATTGCAGGGTGCTCCCTGTCTGGATGTGCTTTTCTGGAACAAATGTGACTTTAATTCCAGAGCAGATTGCCCTGGTGAAGAGCTGTTCTGGAAGGGCTGCTGTTGAATTGTTTACTTCGTAAACCGTGTTGGTCAGTGTCCCAGTGCGGAGGAGGCAGTGACTGCTGCAAATTTCCTCATTACTCATAGAAACTTGTTCTGCAGAGGCTGTTAATGCTCCGAATCTATTGAGGTGAAGCTTTTGGGAAGTCTTCATGTTTAAACAGATGTTTGTACTGTGAAAGTTTTGCATTTAGGTAATCTTGCAATCTCGCTTCATTTTGCTTAGTTTTAGATTACAGTTGGTGTATGAGCATGTGAGTACTTTGTGCTATTATATCACACTTTCAGAGGAGGTTATGCATGCTTTTTAAATCTGTATTATTGTTGTGGATGGACTTGTTAAACTGAAATCCTGACCAGTTGTGGTTAGTAAAAACCCGTGGTATTTTTGCACGAATAGGGGGGTTAACCTCAATGTCATGGCCTAATTCCAGCTAAGATAGGATGTAGTTGCCCATCTACATTCTTCTTATAGTTTTAACTGGCTCAGTTAATCCTTACTTCCTCTCCTAAATGCAGTAGAGTAGCATGCTAAGGATACTTGCTACGTTTTGCCTCAGAAGTACCAAATCCAACTATAGAAGTAGTAGGTGGAAGTAGGTAATGGATCTTGTTTTGGTAGCTTTCTGGATAAGTTTCATATGCCTGTCTGGCTAATTATTATTGGGGTGAACGTTTTGAAGGATTCAATGTACTGCATTAATATATTATATACTATATTAATATACAATATATTTGAATGTTGAGCTGCTGAAGGGAAATATTTTGGTCACATGGAGCTGTTTTCAGCTATCATAAACAAGTGTGACTCCATTTACCAAAGTTGAAGAGTTCCATTTTAGTCCAAGCCATAATTGTGTTCCTTAGGATGCGGTCCAATTTCTTTAGAATTCAATGGAAAGACCCCTCTATGACTGTGCTGGGAGGCAGGAGATGCATCTGAAAGGCCCTGTTTGCATTCAATTCAGTGTAGAAAATAACTTGCTTTGGTTTCAGTTAGGGTGTAGTCAGGTTCATCTGCATGATGTTGCTTACGGCTATAGGATGACACTGAAGTTCATCACGTGTCAACTATGGACTAGATCATATGTTTCTCCACACAGACTTTTCTAGTAGGTTTTCCGCTCAGAGTGTGAGCCTTCTGACTATAGAATTTCTGTAAATGTAGAGACTGTGGTTATGCTTTTTCTTTCTTTCTTTCAGATACCCCTGACTTGCTGAGTTATATCTTCCTGCAGATCCTTTGTCTTTCTTTTCTTTTCTTTTCTTTTCTTTTCTTTTCTTTTCTTTTCTTTTCTTTTCTTTTCTTTTCTTTTCTTTTCTTTTCT